>NW_028186845.1:71979-89975 GCF_003343005.1 Rhea americana | reverse complement strand
AAAGAAGAAGAAAAAGAAAGAAAGAAAAAGAAAAACGCAGTAAATTAAAACGCAAACAAAAACTAGACACTGAAAGTTAAGTAGTATTTTCCTGGAGAATTATAGAGAGGCTTTGTCCCATATTCTACACCGTTAAATATCATATGCTCCCCTAAAATTATTCTGGGCCTAATTCTCTTCTGAAATGAATCCACATTGCTACAGGGACTTCAAGGAAGAGAAGTATGAACTGAAGACCTGATGCTGAAATTTAAGGGAGGAAAAAATAGGCCATCTTTTCCATCATTAATCTTTCATGAGCCATTCTTTATTCCTGTAAACGTATTCATTATTTGAAAGGATTTGCCAAATAGTCTGCATGACTCATTTCTAGACTTTGGGCAGTTCATTTAAATGTCCGTTTCGGCTGCCTGCTATTCAGGACATACAGTTCTGCAACACATTTCTACTGCTGCTCCCCACTAGAAACATTTCAGCAGGGGCAGGACGACAAGAAAACAGGCAGTGCACACCCAGCACAAACTGCTGTATTTCAGAAACTGGAGAATGTTCTTCAAGGAARTTGGACACAAAGATGAGTTTCTAATATTCTGCAAGCATTTCAAGTATCATGAGCAAATTATTCATGAACATAATTGAGGAGGATGTGGTGAATTCAGTTGCGTCTTCCAGTCAAAGCTAGAACCCATTTTAAAAGCTCTGTTCTTCTACAGCCAGAAGTCATGGACTTACTAAACGAATGACTGAGTAAAGCATTTTAGTCTGAATTGTAAAAAAGGTAAGATTATATTATGCAAATACTTCTTGTTTTATTGACTACTACTTAGTTGTTTTATTAACCAATTTTTTCTCTTTCTCTCCACAATTTGACTCTTCCTTTAGGCCCCCAAAAAAGGTCCCAAGAGACTCTTGCCTTCTGTTGTTTTTAGGGGGCAACCCTCATTTCCTACCACACTTGAAGTTCATGCACAGATTAGCTCTTTACATTTGATGCTTCAAACCTGTGCAAAATGCTCCTGACGCCAATCACTACATTTTTGTTAGTCTTTCTCTTGCCAATAATCCCAAAATCAAGCAAAACCAAATAGGCAGAAATCAAATATTCATGTCTTCCCCGATACCATTTTCACTTTCTGTTAGACTGTAGCACATTTCACAGATTGTGGTGGAGGTCATTGTGTGATGTCAGGGTATTTTAAGCACAATTCTCTACTTAAACATGCACACTAGTCGTAAAAGGGATGGTCAAATAGTAGAGTAATTGCCTAAAAATAACAGTTATTCTTGGACTACCAGGGTCCAGATACAAGATAGGAATTCTGCATCCCTCTGGCAAAGTAACTTGTGTGCCTGAATCTTTCCAGCAAAGTCAGCATGGGGCATACTACAGTGAAAGTAACTAAAATTTGGAGAAAGCAATAAATAGCTCTAATACAGATCTAAGAAATTATCAGGCAACCTCTGATCCATGTACTAGCATTGATAATTACTAAAACTTCAAGAGGAACATTATTTCTTAAACCATTGCTAGTACACCTTAGGAATTAAAAGTTCAAACACCACTTTGATGCAAGATGTTTCCCAAACACTAGAGAGGTCATYAGGATTTCTTTGCTGGTCAACAACTGGTCCAATCTTAATTTGGATGGAAAGAAATAGGCATTTTACTGGGCAAATCTCTGAGAATAGACTGGTTTACATTTACTGGGAGATCACTCACMGGGTCTTGTATTTCTTTTAAATACACCTTGCAAACGAACTTTCCACACCTTCTCACTCATTTTGCACAAGAGAAGGATTTCATAGTACAAAACAGAGACCCAAGGCCATGTGCAACCTTAGTATTCACTTTTTTTTTTTTAATTTAGTTAAGAATGTTCACCTTCCAGACTATCCCATTTACCAGAATTTGATGGATCACAATCCAGGGGGCAGAATGGGATTTACCAAAAGTACAACAGTAACTCAAGCATGTCAAAGAATAGCCATAGGACGCTAAACAGCACTGACAGTTGAAGGTCTYTGTGCCTGTCATTTCAGACACTTTGCACAGATATTGCTTGGAATTTGAGAACTTGACAGATRGAGAATAACAACCGGCTGCAAATGTCCCAGTGCTGCAGATGAGAGGTTTTGACAAATCAGTCTGAACTGTCTTGAATTAGACTGGACTGCCTCTTTTCTATGATCTTAAGGACAACATAAGTTTGGGCTGTACATCTGAAACAGAATCAGAAATATGTATGAAATGGGTTCCCAGGAGACTGACTAGTTTAGGCATTGGGACTTATCACTTTTCTCCAACTGACTGGAATGTCCAAACAATGCCTAGGGCTGAGCATAGATAAAAGTTGCTTCTTCAGTACCCAAAGAACTCGATTGCTATTCAAGAGACTGATCAAAAACCTACTCCCAGAAAAAGTCAGCAACTGCCATCCATTTCAGCTCTTCACATCACTTTCCCTGTAGCTGGCTGCAGGAGATTACAGGCTTGTTTCAGGATTTGTGGAAATGACTTAACAGAAAARGACCTGCTTTTGTGGGCACCCATGTCAGCTGGCACTAGTAAATAACTCCCTTATGAGTATTCACAAGGCAGATCCTCCCATCTCAGTGTGAACTACTTGTTCACCTTGATGCTGAGCTTTCAGACCCACACTGAATTGTACTGTGGACAATTCTGGAAGAATGCCATCCCCTTTCCAATTCTCTGCTTTTTCTATTCACTGTCTGCAAGGATTCCCTAGTTTCACTAGCATCACATTCACAGAGAAGCTCATCTTCTTTAAAGAGAACTGCAATGATTAGTACGCTCAAAGGAAAAAACTCACACACTAATTAATCAGATCAATGCAAAATAAGCCTATAGAATATAGCAAAAATGCACTGCTGATTGTTATTTATTGCAAAGGGGACTTCAGAAGATGAGGCTTTCTAAAATTGGAAATAATAAAAGAGACAATAGTAAAAGTGCATTTGAGTGTTTTCCATCTTGAGATCTCAGTATGTTTTACAAATACCAAGGACTGTACCATACCTAGCTTTGTGTGGGTCCTCAAGGCAAAGAGGATAGCAAAATAACAGCATCCAGTCACATTCACAAAGTAYGTAGTTCTACCACTGCTAATGGCAGGACCTGAGGATTGTGAAAAATAAAATTTAACACGCCTAGYTTCTCTTTTACAGACTTTCAGTGGCAGAATATGGTCCTATCTTCCAATTTAGGACCAGGCTTCCCTAGTATCTGGCTGTCAGGAAGTACAGTTAAAAACACCTGTGTGGAGCCAAGGCACTCTCAGTTTCAGTCTTCAGAAGTGTTTCCAAATTTCCACCTTGTTAGAGCAAACTAGTTCTGCATGCCACTGGAAAGCTTCAGTGTTATAAAATGTAAGATAAAGAGAACAAAAATAAAAGTCACGCCATAAACCATATTAAACACGGAAAGCTGTGCTTTGTGAATAGGAAGTGGTTTTGATGATAATATTTTAGGTGAAGAGCTACATTAATCTTATATAGGATGCATGATTAATGGCAGAGATGAYGCTACAGCTGGCCAATTGGAAGAGCAGAAGGACAACAGTGTCGTTAGGCAACAATGTTATCTCCTGATATATGTACATTTTATGTCCTGGCCAATGAATCTTAATGTTCCATAGGGCTGGAGTGCATGGATATAGAAAGTGCACGGGCTGGAGGTGTGTAAAGAGCAGGGAATTACTGGGCTACACCAAGCCAAGTGACAACGGAGGCATGAAAGAAGCACAGATGTCACTGGGCTAGAGCAAATAGCCTTGTAAAGGCAAACTGAAGTTTGGAGTAAACTTCTGGCTGCTGAAAATAAACTGTGGCTAGCACAGCTGTTGCTCAGTACACACATTGGCACAACTGCCACCCAATACAGTATCATTTATAATGCAACAGTGTCAATTTAAATGGAGAATCTGCCGAAATCAAATTAAGAGGCTAAACCCTGAAGAGCTCCACAGTGCAAGACTGAACCAGATAAGGAAAAAACAGCTGCCAAGTGACCCTCCCTACATCATGCTGAGAGTGAGGGGCATTGCTGCTGACTGTGAATGGGGGAAGGCAGGGAGAATCACTCCAATCACTGCCCCAGGCTCTGCCTGGAGACGTTCCGGTTTGTTGTGCAGGATCCCATCCTTACTTTGATTTCATCAGCCCTTGGCTGGACTGAGAGATCTGCAATGTGCAAGGCAGACAGGAGCACAAGGCCTTCAGAGTGCAGCTGGCTCTGCAAGAATGAGGTGTATCTGTTCAGGGTGACCAGGGCTTCTCAGAAATATTTTTCTTTCATTTATAAAAAGAAAATTTTGCTTTTTAACTAACATGTTTTCAGTTTCCTCTGTGGAGGAGAGAAGCAGCCATGCACAGACCTCTACCTGTCATTAGCCACAGACTCCTATGACCCAGAGCTGCACAATCAAGGAAGCTCTCAGAAAGCTTAAGGTAATGCTGTACTTCTTCAGCCTTGCAACATGCTGAGGAAGGAGCAGGCCTCCTTCCATACGTCCATCACCAGTGACTATGTTCCCTGTAAAGGAGGCAATCCCACTGTGGCARCTGGGGACTCCTACATCCAAGAATCTATTGCTAAGGCAGCTACAATGCAGATGGCAAAACGATATCTGTTTGGAGCAGTTATCTTAATACAAGATTTTCTTTCTTTGATAGAAAAGCAATTCTCAACCCGGTTGCAATTGATTTAACTTAAAGACTTTCCCCATGTCATTGCTGGCACCTGCATGCCGTTTGTCACCCCTCACACGATGGAGACTGCTGACAGTGCTCACTTCTACTGCYGTACAAGTCTCAAGGCAGAAGAGACCTGAGCCAATTGACTTGATTTTTTCTAACTTTACTTTCACCAACCCAATCCTTGCTTCCACCATATCTACGGCACCCCTCCCTTCAAGTTCAGATCCTCAGGTRTAATTTCTATGGTGCTTTATCAATAGCTGTTAACTTGCTTTATAAATTTCCAAGTCTCCAACTGGCTTTTGAGCAACAAGATTCATCTGTTTCTTGCCCTAATATAAAAACACTGCCTTTGCCACTTTGCAAACGCTACACCAGGCCCCAGCTCCACTCCCTCACTCTTCCTGAGCTGAGCCCTTTAAGAACTCTTGATTGTGCCTATAGATCTCCTGGCACATGACCAAATTTCTTCTCTACAGTGTTAAAGTCTGTCCAGCTGCCAACTCTCCTTTCCACATACACATAAATAAATGAGTTGCTGAGAGCATTTTCAGCCTGTTACCACTGTATTGGGTGTTCCACAAAGAGAAAACTAGAGCAGCTACGACTCACACTCCCTTATTTAACGTRTCTCAGTGCCAACCAGTATCTAATGGACATAATGATTGAATACTGACATGCATATTTTTCCAACACAGTTCTCCTTTGGCAATAATGCCTGATCAAGATTGATGAGTCTAATATCAAAGCAGGCGGTTTGTTTGTTTCTTCCATACGATTCATTTTTCAAAATAGCCTCAGATTCTCCCATCCTCCCCCTAAGGAAAAYGGAATGGAAAATTGTGATGACTGTAGAGATACCTATATGAGTTCTGTTGCTATTTCCCCAGGCCACCAAACACAAAGATCACATTCAATAGCTAATGCACCAGCTTGGTTTACTMTAGCATAATGCAAATGGTTTTACATCGGTATAAAACTGGTCTATCACAGCAACATGTGCAGCTCCCCTAGCGAGGGATTCAGTTACTCSTGTGGAACAAGACCAGGGCAGATCTAGTCCAATCCCAACAGCCACATTTCACACTTACTTGTAAAGAGCCCACCAAGATCCAAGGCAGTTCCCAAGAAAAAGAGAGAGTCAGCATGATGAAACAAAAAGACCAAAGCAGACTCCATGTGCAATACATGGTTTCGCTTTTTACATTGTCTGTAGGAGTCGGCAGCAAATCTCAAGGACATCTGAGAACAGCAAGGAAATGATGACACGC
The DNA here is from genome assembly GCF_003343005.1 of Rhea americana. Taxonomy (NCBI): domain Eukaryota; kingdom Metazoa; phylum Chordata; class Aves; order Rheiformes; family Rheidae; genus Rhea; species Rhea americana. The sequence goes on along the minus strand of NW_028186845.1, from coordinate 83,988 downwards.
AAAGCAGAGCGAGGAACCATTCTACAGCAGGGAGCAAGACCACAGTGTACGCGAGTCAAAAATAAGACACAATCTCTCTTGCCTACGGAGAATCCACTGGGAGGCAAAGTACACCGCTGTATGCTACACATAGCAATTACCTAGAAAAAGCACAGAGGAAGCAGGAGTAAGCTCTAAAATAGGAACTTGATGACACATTTTGCTCTCTAAGGAGAAACCTAGCGATGCTGTATTTGTAGATCTACTCTCCTATATTTTATCAAGAATAGGCTGAAGTTGGTCTACTGCTTAGTCTTTTATCCCTCACATTTTTATACGCTTTTTACAAGAGAGTCATTTATGTCTTGGAGTTCATTTCAAAAATGAAAAGACAGATCTTGTTTCCTTATTGGCATAATAAGTGAGATGCTCAAGGGTTCAGCACAGGCATGGTTCTGCTTTTCCTGAACTCTAGCTGTGGCAGAAGCTGCTTTCATGTCCCACTGATGTGACAATTGGCTTGCTGTGGTCAACAAACTGAAAGGACACAAAGCAGGGATCCATCTCCATGAGCCTCTGAATGCTGTGCCGTAAAAGCACATCGGCTCAGAATCCAGATGCCTCTTTTTCAGCTCCAGTCATGAGCACCAATGGTGCCAACAGCACATGTGGAGGCAGTTTCTTTTGAGCTATAAGCAGAAATAGCTTCTCTTTAAAACTGCCTAAATCCCATTTATATGAGATCTTCTGATGCTGTAACACTTGTACTTCAGAGCCAAAGACAAAAAGCAATTGTAGAGATGAGTCCCCAGAGGGATCTTTGTTCTTCCTTAGGCTAGAGGACTTCTTGCTAGTCTATTATATTGTTCCTAATTTGAAATGACATTTGATGTATAGGAAAGGTTGAACAGGACTGATCAGCAGTGCATTTTACACTGAATTAGGTAGGGGTAAACAGAAGCCAGTAACTGCATTATTTGGTAGATTTATATTACAAGATCACATATCCTTCTTGCAAATTCTCACCTGTATGAATTATCTCTACACTTGCACACCCGACAAAGCTCACAAAATACCACCATGGAACACATCTCCAAATTAAGATGAATTTTAGAGACAAGCAAGAAATCTCAGACATTTCTGATCACCTTGAGCCATGATTCTCAGCCAAGCGCCCTGATGCCATTCAGATACCTTCCATTCAACCCACTGACTCTCTTTCCCTTTCTTTGCTTCAGTTTCCCCTGGAGCACTCCCCCCCCCCCCAGTACTTGCTGGAAAGTCTTTGAACAGATCCTAATCCTGTAATCAAAGATTACAGATTAGACAAAGGCAAATTATAAAGTCTAGATCGAGTAACAAGGACTTTTGCTGAATGTCATGTAGAAGAATTGAGGGCCACAGAAGAAACTCCAGGCATTTATAGTTATGACATAACCTTTGCTCTCAGTAATATCTAAATCTAACTCATCTGCTTCTTACTYACTTCCTACTTTATTGGAAGGTTTCTCTCAGAGCAAGGTGTCTGACTGAAGGTGAGTCAACCAAGAACAAACGGTCTGAGWTGAGCAGAAGCTGAGAGAAGTTAAATGCTTGGGAAAGGGGACAGCACAGTAAGATGCACCTTTAAATTTTAAASAGAGTTCTTCACACAAACTCCAGCTGGAGCATTTCTTTTGCATTGTGATAAAAGACATAGCCACAAAACACCACAGTTTGAGAGTTTCATATACCATCAACTTCAGCTAGTTCTTAATTAGTCACTTTAATAGCTCTAATTTTTAATTTGTAACCTGAATCAGACAGAAATTTGCCTGGAAATGCTCCTTCTTCTAGTCCTGAGTGGGACTAGAAATTTTTTGCTATCAAAGCATTACTGCCCACCCTGTAAATGGCCCGGTCCCATAAGAATACAGATAATTAGTATCCATGCTATTTGATAAAAATGTAATTGTGGTATATGGACAAACAGGGACTCCTAAGTCGCTGGAGAGAGTGACTTGGGTACAGCTCTGTAGTGCTCCAGCCAAGAGTAAATGCACAAAAAGAGACTGGAGAAAGAATTTATTCTTGTCATGTTAGGTAGAAGTAGGGAAGCGAAACAACTAGACAGGAGCACAATGTTTTGAGGGAGTAAACTGAAAACATATATTTCTTATTTAAGTTCCTGGAGCGTTTTGTTGCCTCTCCAGCTTAATCTCTCCTTTCCATAAACTTATTTTATGAGCCTCCCCATCTGTTTCTGTGAGGTACATGTGCACGTTCTATATATGTATCTCTCTATATAGCTATTACAGAGACAAGGTGAATGTTTGTCTACTGCACAGCCTTGCATATGTCAGGAGCTGCTGTGACAATGCTGTAAAATACGATTCCAAACCTGCTTCACTGCTGAACTTGCTCCATATTTAACATTTGTGACCATGATAAACAATATTGGACATCCTGGCTTCTTTYTACTGAACCATCGCCTACAACGTACATCTCTCCCTGGTGTTGCACATACTGCTTTGGGATTACGAGCTCTTTGTGTACATTAATATTCCATCTCTGGCCAACTACTATTCTGGAATTTTATGCTGATAGTAAAGCAGACAATTAGCATCACATTCCTCTTTGTCTGTGTGCCAACAACACATAACATCAAAATGTGTCTGAATAAGGAGTCCTATTGCACTGCTCAACCCTCTTGGTTCAATTTTAGTACCTCAAGGAGATGCATATTGCACAATTAAATAAAGGTCAGTCCAAAWTGACTTTGTACAGCACAAAACAGACCCTCCTACCCCTTCAAGATATCATTAATGTCTGTAACCCTAAGAGAGCTTCATGCTGACATGCCCTTCCACTTGGCTGTGCCCTAGTCAGACTCCAAAATTAGTCCTACCATATCCTGCTGTGAAAACCATGACACAAATGGGCAAGGGAGAGAAGACCAAGGAACTGAAAGGGCTGCTTTGTTGTTTTATTTTAACAAATTAAATAGAAAGTCTAAAGACTACAGATTGCATAATTTAACGTGTGTGTAAACATGGAACATGCATAATTAATGTTAAACAACATGCTAATCACCTCATAATGTGAACAGAGGGGCAACCTACCCTCAGTTTATGTATAAGTAACAAGATGGAAACCCACTGAGCTCCGTATAATAGCTTTTTTTCCTCTTACATTTGTGTCTCAGCATGATGGTAAGCCACAGCTCAAGCAGGAAACCTAATGTATTATTTATGCTACACTTTGAACAAAAATGCTTTTCTCTATTTTATATAAATATATATATTACTCCTTCAAATATCTTGACTGATTCTGTCAGGTCACTTTTAGAATAAGTTCTTTACTACCAGTTAAAAAAGGGACAGAGTACCTGTAGTGAAGGTTAGTACTGSAGTGAGGTGCTTGTTTGCCTGAGCAGGGTGACTAAGACACTAGTCCCAATCCTCTCCGCACTCACATAGCTGCTCTGCAGACTTCAAAGGTCTGAAGGGTTATACAAACCTCTCAGCCAGGGAACATGGCAAGAGATGCCTGCACTGATGACCTGTAATCTTTTACTTCTGCCAACTTTAAGACATCATTGCATCCACTAGGGAGTAAATACTGCCAAGACAATAAATGTCCAGTGCTATCACTGCTCCTAACACCAAAATCCTCCTTTCCAGTAACTAAAATTGGAACCTGCATGAGGTGTGCCAAAGCAAGCTGTTTGTAGCTCAAATTATCCTTTGGTGGTGCCCTAGATGTTGATATGATAGCCAAAAACCTGACCCAGAGTCAATTTTGTTATAAATATAAATGCCATCACCAGTGGCATTTACAGAGCTGGAGAAAAACAGAAAAGGCTCCAGGTATTTTATATGGAAGAAACGAGGGAGCAGACGACCCTTTTCTGACATACAACAGAAACTCTTCTCTCATGGTGTCAGTGTCATGTCACCAAAGTAATATAGAGACACACTGATAGGGAAATAAGGGAAAGCATCAAGGAAAGCAAACAAAAATAGAGGGAGCAGGGATGGCAAAGGCAGAGCAACAGGCAAGCCCTGTTCCTGCCAGCAAACACAAAAGCAGACATTACAGGGGAAGCCAGAAAGCCATGAGCACACGGTGTTGAAATCAGGGGCACAACTCCTGTCAACTTCAGAAAGAATGTGACTGATCTTAGAAGAAAATTTAACTTGAATTTTATCGTGTTGCCTCCTCCCAAGACAATGCAGATGGGCTGAGTTGGACTAACAGGTATGACAGAAAACCACAACATTGTATCTGTAAGTAGCTTCCATATAGCTAACATACTAGGTCTGACTTCTGTCTCAGAGATCTAGCTTTAATTAAAATCAATTTTAAATAATTTACTTGGTATTTCATCAGATGCATGCTGAGTTAGACCAGGGCATTACCAGTTAAYGTATCCAGGACGTATGCTGAGAAGCTAAGGTCATAACAGCACATTTGTGTTTCTTTCCCCTTTTTTGGAATCTGCCATTTAAAGATAAAGCACCAAATATTTTTTAACCTTGCTGCAGGCAGGCCAGCTCTCTCCCATGGAATACGTTAACCAGAACACTAAGAGACTACAAATAGCCACAAACAGATGCGAGTCATTCTATTTTAATGCTAGAGCTGCTTCACCAACAGCACTTTAAAAGTTTGACATGAGCTTCTGCATGCTCACATTCACATTCTGAGCTGAATGAGGGGGTAAATATGTAAYGATGGAGGGAAAGGGGAAGAAAAAGAGAAAGAGAGAGAGAAAGGCTGAATGAGAAACAAAGAACTGTATGATATCAGAGAACTGATTAAAATCCCTAAAGGGGGCAGGCACCAAAGCTAGACCATCTGTACTGAAGAAAAGGGAGCTTTTCTGTCTCTGAAGGTATAACCGCTCCCCTGGGGTGATGGCTGTACTAGCTAGAAAAGTTAATCCTACAAAATCTACCTCCAGCCTCATTCTCACAGCCCACCCCATCCATACCCGCTCTTGCAAATCTTCTTTAACTCTTAACTGTGTATAAAATGTCTCTTCAAGAGACACAGGATAGAGGCAGCAGCTTTAAATCAGCTAGGGAAAGAGACTTGTCACCGAATGCTGCGAGTTTCCGGCTTCATGAATCGGCCCTTTCTAGAAGCAGAGACACACCGAGAGAGTCCCAGCTGCAAAGCTACCTTCACATTCCCTATCTCCTACTGAGGGCAGCCTTGGAAGATCAGCAGCATCTCCAGCATGGATAGCCTAAAAAGAGGTTTTGCTTAGTTCAAGTTAATCCCTCTGTGGCCAAACATTAAATGGTACAGGAGAAAATAAGTGAGATGTGCAAAGTCCAGCTATCATTAGAGAAATCAACAAAAGGCTTTGAACGGCTGAGAATTCGGCTTGGCCTCTCCTTTATCCCTCTGAGTCTGCGCTGTAAAGTAGGAAATGCTCCATTTGAGCACAAAAAACTCTGCCTCTGCTTGCAGCCCACAGGCAAGCAGTGACGCAGTGATCAAGAAGAGCAGGAAAAGCCTGGTGTAATCAAGCTACATAGCAAGCCTTCTCCGTTTACAAGTCAATGAAAGAAACGAGAGTGTGTGCGCACATATGAGGGAAACATGGATTATGTAGATGGAAATTGGTGCGAGAATTACATTGCTGGGAATGAAATTCATCTCTAAGCCAGATGGAGTCGAGTTTGTTTATGAGTCTGAACTGCGATATCCACTCAGTCCATCTGGCCGACGCTAAAGGGAAGTCCTCTCAGCAGCTACTCTGGAAATACCGTTCTGCTTGAGCTTGTGCTTCATCATTCCACTTTAATCAACATTTTATCTAGACTAGTAGTRAGAAGACCATGTAGAGAAAACATCAAGCTGTGAAACTCTGCACTCTCTTCCTAATCAGTATTAAAATCTCAAAAAAAATCTCTTGAGCAAAGCCTGCCAAATTTCTGCACAGGGATCTCTGCAAAGTAAAGCCCTGAATCCAGTATTTTCCAGCCTGCCTACAACTTACTGGTGCCTTACAGTGGCTGGAAATTGCATTAACATTTGCACCAAAAGCCCTTTACCACTGGGGTTTTAAGAGATCTTAAAAATCAACAGGAATGTTTTTCCCTGCACAGTTGAGGCATCCTGAMTATAACTACAGTCATGTTCAAGAGGGAACACATGAAGCTGGACATTATGTCACAAAATATCAATAGTCTTTTTAGCCTGCTGATAGCCAGGACACCGTCCTCCTGGACACGGTCAACAAGCGGGCAAATAGAAAACACCTCTTCGTTGCTGTTGCAATTAGTTGCTGACATACAATAATGACCAGGAGCGATGGTAATACCTTGGCTTACAYGCGGCAGTCAGAATGGGATGATGGAGGGCTCACAACCACCATAAAAGAGCTATGTACTAAAATCCACTCATCCTAGTATTTGGTAAAAACCTGCTGCGATACAAAGCATAGAGCTGAGCAAAGACTTGCAAGTTCTTTGCAACTGACATTCAACTCAGTTTGGCCACAATGATTTTTAAGTGGATTTAGTAATTGGAAGGAAACACATTAAAACATGGTCAAACTCCTCAGACTGCTTACAGAGTTTTGCCACTGGAACAGGATTTTACCTCATGTAAGCACACACACTACAGAAGCTTGCTGAGACTCTACAAATGCTTCTGGGATAGCCAAATCTTTGCTGATAAATGGGGAATTGAACCAAGATTTAACAGAGCTAAAAAAGAAGACCACCGACCTTGTCAGGGGGTACACCATCTCATGCCCTCTGCAGATTAGCTGTTGAGGGGCTATGTTTTATCACACACAACAGATAGGCTACACTTCTACTCGTTTTCCATCAGCAAATAACATATTCACAACTCTGCATTACTGAATAGGACTCTTGCCAGAGGATCTAAAAATCACAGTAGAATTCCACAGAGATGCTTTAGAAATTCAAAAGACTTTGATGGTATTCAGCAGGGAGTGATAAGGAAACTCAAAGACGACAGCGTTATGGTTGGTAGGCCCAACATCTTGGGCTTCTGGGAAGTTCTGTTCACTTGCAAGCTTTCAGAAGAGCACAGTCCTTTGAATGCAAATATCCCTCCCACAAAAAGTAACAAAGCTCTACTGCTATCCTGGACAACCATGTAAAGAATTRTTAAGCTTTTTATCTAAAAGGAACCTAGAAGATTACAAAAATTAGATTTCAAGCTAATGGCCTCCACAAACAGAAAAAAATAAGGCCTTCCACAGTCACCTTTCTGAAAATGAAGACTAAAACATGTGTAAAGCAGTCTCTCCACTGACTTCAAACAAGCAGCACAGAGGGAGGAGATGGCCCTTTGAATGTCTGCAAAAGAGCATCTTGGGGTTTTTCTTCAGAATAGGAGGGGAAAAAACCATCACAAGCACATCCAGATTCCTCCTTCAGTCACCACCAGAACTAGCAGATTTTGACCTCACATACCCTGACTCACATCAGAGACTTTAAAAAAGGTACAGTAGCTTCAAATCCACAAATCCACAGCTTATACCTGTAATTACCTGTAATAATAAAGTGAACGCACCCAAAATATAACCTCAACACTAGTACTACAATTTCATTAGCCTTGAGTCACTTCAGAAATTACGAAGGGTTGAGATACCAAATTAAACACAGAATGAATAAACTGAAAACAAGTATCCTACAGTCTGATACTTRCTGTGAAAATTGCCTCCCATTTCAGACAGAAAATAGTAATAAAAAAAAAAAAAAGATAAGACTCTGAAGTGGGATAAAAGCAATGATTGTTACTTTTTAAATTAAAAGTGCTTGCTCTTTCCCACTGTGAGTACAGCCAAATTACTCCAGAAAATACCTAGCTTCAAGCACACTAGAGTCAATCTGTGTTTGCAGGACAGCACTGTCATCTAGTGGGCATCTGTAACTGTAACACATTTCTCTCCWCCACCACCCTTCACAAGCTCCTTGTTTTGGTCTGCAACAACAGAGTACTATTCTGCTTTCATTTCACCCCATTCTACTGGGAAAGCTAGCTCAGATACCTTTACTGAGCAGATGCAAAGGTATGCCCCACTAATGAGGGTCACTTGAAAGCACTTCTAGCTCATATCTATTACTGTGCCATGACATGAACACCTTCTTTCTCCTGGTAGAAACCATCACATAAAGCTTGTTGAGGAGCAGCCATCCAGTGGAGCTGGTTTAGCTCCACAGGAGAGAAATGCTTTTCTGGAACTCCCTCAGCCCCTCCACCATTACAAAGCATGTTTTGCCCTGGGCTTCCAGATACCACCACTCAGCCRGTCAGGGACAGAACTGCTGCCATCATACCCTCCCTCCACTAAGTCTCACATACTTCTTTTTGACAACCACTACAGGGACTGCTGTTCAGTAAAAAGTGAAGAGTTCAAGCTGGGAAATCACAGACACTCATACCTGGAGATATTCGTCCAATTACAGCTTGTCCAATACAGAAACATTATAGATCTCAAGTTAGTACCACTGTCCTACTCAAAAGAAAGCTTCTTAATAAAGACACAGGAGGACATTTTTCTTAATGGTGACATTAATCCATCATTAAATGCTCTCCGAGGAGAAAAGAGTAAAATCCCCAAGCCTAGAAGGGGCGCAATCAAGTCAACTATTACTGAATAGAGGTCTGAGTCTGTATCTTATTCCACATGTTCATCACTAAGTCCATTAGCTGTTCACCAACTTTAACTCCTCTCACTGAATCCTCCTGTTCCTCTCCAAATCCCTCTGCTCCTAAGAGAATACGTACATAGCTATAGTGCAGTATATACAGTAAACAGTTGCTGGTATAAGTACTCTGGTTCCCTTAATTAAGAGAGCTCTCCAAGTTAAAAGCTAAAATAAAGCAAGCTAAAATCCATTTTTGCAAGAGCAAACAGCCAACATTAACTGCTTCCATTAGTCACATTAGGATCATCAAATTTGGTAGGACAAGATAGATCATATCACTCTCATCAGATCTTACTGGCTTTCAAGAGACTGAAAGGTAAAACATTGTGTCATCGTCCTCTAAGATCAGAGTACTCACAAACATTGTCCTGAATTGCTTTTACGAACATCTCCTTTAGAAGACTCCAACCACTTTTAAATTTTTAAAATACCTTCAGGTCTGAATCAGCCAGATTCATTAGCTGATTCTGTCACGTGCAYTTTCAGAAGACCCTGCATGTCAAATAGAGAGAAACTGTCCCATCCTTCATCATGAATATCAATTCTCATTTTAACTAGCCGTTCATCTGAGTTCTACCTTTTGTCAAACAACTAACTCTCCTTAACCAGAAGAGGCATAGATTTCTGATGTCCTGCAACCTAGCTGCAACCTACAATTTTGCATAGTTGTAAAANAAAAAAAAAAAAGAGTCACCTTTTTGAGCTTCAAGTGACCACACACGGCCAGAAGATCTTCATGTTATAGACAGTATTCCTTAATCCACAGTCCAGAAATTGTTTCTAAACTTATATGAGAGCTACGGAAACAAAAACAAAGTTATCACTGAAACTAATAAATAGCACTTTATTATCGGTAGCTTGGAAAGATCCAAATTTRGGAGGTGGATCCCTGGTATAATGCATCACAACAAAGGCAAACAAAAACCCTGATACTATGTTTTAAAACATTCTCACACAGAATTATCCCAAAAGTCTCACATAAGGCCACTAGATGTCACACTTGGACTTTCTGTTGAATCAATTCTGGGGTTCTTTCGTTGTTTTTTGCCCCCAGCTGTTATGTCCATTGCCACGGAGAATGAAAGCCTTCATTTTACATCTTAATACGATGGTTCCACATGACTGTTTTGGGCATGTTTACAGGAGAACATGTCTGCCAAATTCCCCCTATATTAAATGGAAACTGGTCTGCTCGCAATTTAAATCACTACATGATCTTCTTAAAAGGAACATCAGCTTCAAGAACTTCAGATTAACTACTTATCCTCTGTATTGTTTAATTCCTCCAGAAGTATGAGAAAATGGTAATACCTTATTGCGTGATTTATTTATTTATTTATTGTCTTCTTCTGTTTGCGAAAGCTAAAGGAGTAAAATGACACAGTGGTTCTGGAGGTTTTGTTACCTAAGRAAATTCACTGATGAGGGTAGAGTATGCCACTAACATTCATCACAAAATCCTTCGCAGAAAGGTTTTTCCAAATCTCTCAGTACAATGCAGACACAGCCTAAAATCTCRATGTACAGAGCTTGACATAAGTTTGTCACCAGAACCTCTGCCCCAGAGTATCAGCAAATCTGGATCAAACATTGGTAGGCAGTTGCCAAGGTCAAATGCAAAGCTGCTATCTAGCCAGCATCAGGACTCAAAAATTGAGCTCTCAAACAGTAGCATCATGAAAGAAACATTCTTTTATATTAAAAGTATCTCTAACAGCAAGAAGGCAGCCTGGGTTTGGTTCCCCAGCTCTGCTGCAGTATAACTTGGGGCAAATCCTTTGATCTCTCCTATAGGATTGGCTAAAGGACCAATGTTAGACATCATTTGCTGCAGTAGAGGAAGTCTTACAGAAAGACAGGTACAAGCTTCAGAGCAAAAGTCCCTGGTCTGCTTTTCCTGGAGTTACGTCAGTCTCAATCCAGAGGGCCAAGCCTTGGCTGAAAGGCAAGTATTTTATAGTTCCCATGCTCCTCAGTGGTGTTTTCAAGTAAACAAATTATTTTCATACCCTGGGACTGATGTACATCTTCTGTGCTCCTACCTAAGAAATCATCAGGTTCAGTTTCCACAAGGATGGACTGCGGCAGAAAAGACTTCTGAGATCTCTTGAATGCTAATACACAGTAAGCTTTTAAGAGAGGAAAATCAGGCTTTGTCAGTTATTCTCTATGTTCATACTAAGCAGATAGACAGCAGGAAGCCTTCTTTGGTGAGCAAAGGCACAAAAGATTCAAGCTGGGTATTGGATGCACTGGGGACAYAAGGGAAAGAGTAGAAGGACAATAACAAAAAAAAAGAAAAAAAAGAAAAGAAGAGTTTTTCCCTTGGAAGGAGGGAGAAGCAAGCTGGGTGGGATCATGAGGCATAAAGCAGCAGGGTATAAGAGAAGCAGCAACAAAGTTGGTAACACAGCAGACAGATCAGGGTAGGAGAGCAGAATCAAAGGGAATTTGAGAGAAAATCTTTCAGAGGGCCAGCTCCAGGATAYGATTCCTTGAGGAACACATCTTTATATGGCCATGATAAACAAGATAACAGAACTAAGGTGTCTACAGAAAAAAAATCTGTCAAATCCTGACCAATTCCAGGACCATAAACAGCACTTAAAAAAAACAAAAAAAAAGAAACACCCAACACACATATACATACGCATACACACATACATACATACATACACACACACACACACACACACACACAGGTTTATCTATTTTGCCAAGAAGGTTGCTTAAATGCCTAAATAGATCCAGCTGACTCCTTTTCGAGGTTGATTAATCCAAGTACTAGATAAACATTCCCTTGCCAAGGCATTTGGAGGGTGCAGCGATGCATCGTCTAAGCTGACTCAAAGCAGGAAGGGTCACTGCTTCACAAGGCAAAGCTCATCTTGGTCCAAGCAGCAGCTTTGACAAGACTAGGTCTCCAAATACAGATTTCAATCCTGACAGGATGAGCACAGCCTCTCATCTCACAGTTTACTTGTACTCGGTTCTGTCAGGCAGGGAGCTGTGTAGAAGGGCCCTTAAAACAGCACAGGTATCTGCCAGCTCTTCAAGTTAGAGCAAGTTTCTCTGGACTTCTGTCTCCTGATCTAAACAGCCCTCAGGGTTTCTCCTTGCATAACTCTGGAGGAGCAAGGACAGTCAACATGGTTAAGGCMCGCTGCCTTCCTCTCACAGCGGCGTGGGAGGACCAGGAGTCACTGCCGAGAGCGCTCAACCAAGTGTGCTGTCAGGAAGGCAGTGGACATTCCCCAGTCACCTGACACTCCTTTCCTGTCCCACCTCCCATGAGGTCACTAATGTCTGAAAGAGTCAAAGTGATGATTTTACAGACCAATGTCCATAC
>NW_028186845.1:2553-71916 GCF_003343005.1 Rhea americana | reverse complement strand
AAGAAAGAAAGAAAGAAAGAAAGAAAAACGCAAAAATCTAATCTAATCAGGAAACAGAAAAATACCACCTCACACAACTGATCAAAACAACTTGGTCACAACTGACTCACAGGAGAATACTGCACAGAATCATTACACAAGCAAACAACAGAAAGAAAGAGATGTACATCACTGAATTGGAAATAATTCATTCAGCAACGGTGAAAGTTCCCATTCTAGAAGCACCTTTTCTTCCAAAGCAGCCTTAAAAGCATGAAAAGTTTCCTCATGAAGGAGCTGCCTCATTTGCTGCAAGCTTCATCCCTCAGCTATGGAGGGCCTGGTGACCCCTAACCAGCAGCACTGCATAGGAATTCAGCAGGCAACTGAAGGTATTTTTCCTGGACAGGAAAGCAATGACTTCAAAACAGAACATCCTTTAGCTGAAAAAGCTTCACTGGTCCTTAAAATGAACATAGAGCTATAATTATAGCTAAGCAGTTGCTCCCAACCTTGACTCAGTCTTTTTTTTATTACATGAAGCAGCTTTCCATATAAGCATTCAACYTGACAAACAGTTCAAAGACATTTCTCCATCTTCCATCATAGCAGCTACACAAACCAGGAAGTCCTTTAGCTTCAGCACCCTTTCTTTCCATAACCGGAGCACAGTGTTTTTAAAAAAGCATTTAARTATTTAGCATCTTAACCAAAACAGGCCAGAAATCTTGGCCCCTAACTTTGTTCATACTTCCCTGAAGACATCCTGTTTTGAGCATTGTCCAGAGGAGAGAAGCGCCATCCATCATGGCATTGCCAGCTTGCATGCTCTGCAGTGTGCCCTGACTGAGGCAGGCCACAGGGTCACTCAAGGTTTCCCACATTGGGCCTTTCAAGGTGTACTGCTACAACTCCAGTGCTACAGCTGCACAGAAACAAACAGCAGTGACCTGCTGAGCTCAAATTCGTTAGTACCAAAAATCTTAAATGAAGTCTGACCACTTTATTCTGTCCAAGAAATAGGACTTCCGCAGCTGGTATTGAAGACACTGTGCTACACAGGTTTCAGAGAGGTGGTTAATGCATCCCAGTTTCCTGTCCTTGCTTTGGTGCTGTGGATGCAAGGGGCACAGCAGCCTCCCCAGCTGATTAAAGCCACCTCCTTTGATGTGGGCAGTAAACTGTAGCTACAGTAACAGGAGTTGTAACACACAACAGCACCATGTCACAAGAGGTAGCTGGGGATGAATTTTGGGCAGGCGTTCTGCAGGATTTATAATCCACAGTTGTATCGCGAAGCACCARGCAGCTCATTTAAGAGGAGAGTAAGGCTATGAACAGTCTGAATAGTGAATCTATTCTCTCTCTCTTTTTTTTTAATAAGGAAAAAAAAAATCCAGACAGCATTTACATCAAGCCAGTGGTCCCACTGCACTTCTAACATGCTTAACATAGGGGAAAAACATCTTAAGGGAGTTTGAAGTGGTAATGGGCCATGAAGCATATGGTAGTGTTGTGGCATCTCAAGAGCCATATGTACAGGCCTACAGACTGTTGGGATGTGATACACTACAGATAATATCCATGATAAATTATTCACTTAACCAAAAATTGTACATCAACCCTCAACAGCTGGTAAAAGCTGGATCCTTGCCCAGTACATTAAGGAAGTTTGCTTCCTCAAAGCTCTACTGTTCTTTGGGGGATTTGAATTATGCATGTTACCATGAAAGCTAATGCTGTACATATGCATTCAAAGTTATTATTAACCTCATCAGGCAGAGGAGGAGTAAAGGCAGCTGTTTTTCTAGCTCATATACTTAGGATGTGGTGATGTTTTAAAGGACTTGTTGAGAGCAAGGGTATAGGGGATTTTATTTTTCCTCAGAGTAGTTCACAATAGACAGTTCAACCTGAAGACTCTCCCTTGGAGTGGTCACTGACAGTGTTGTCTCATCTTCATTATTGTCATGCTAGAAAAAAAAATTTTTTAAAGATTATTTTGTGATCTGTTAAAGCTGCACTGTGTATTCCACTTAAGGACTTCAAAATGCTTCCCAAATATTTGCAAGTCAAGCCTGGCCCAGCTCCCTCAGGAACAAAGTTACTACAGTTAGTGACAACATCTAACTCCGCTCCAACTATTGGAGACTTTCTTGGAGGATGCATTACTGCAGAATTTGGTCTTGTATAAATTCACCACAATGTCTTTGCTGACAATCATGTCAGCAAGCAGGGAACTGAACCACTTATCTTCAGTATGCAAAAACTGAGATGAACTGTTATAAAATTTCTGGTGCATCTAAAAACTGGAATGACTTTTGGGCAGATTTCTCACATGACTGGAGGGCTCAGTAAGTCTAAGAAATGATCAGAAGGTTATCCCACACGGTTCTAAATCATTTCTAAATTAACTCCAGCAAAAAACCCATCTGCTTGCCTCCTAGTCACAATACTGCCAGTATGGTCAGTGTTACAGCTCCTATATCAGAAGATGAGTACTGCATTAATGGCAGGAGCCAGGAAAAAAAGAGCAGAAATTACAGCCCCTTTACCCCTTCCTCCATCCCAACATCCCAGCAGAGCTGGCCCTGCTTTTCTTTCTTTTTTCCTCCTCTAAAACAGAATGAAAGTCAAAGCAGAGCTGTTTTCTCTTCAGCTTCATCTACAACCACCATTCAATCCTCCATGCCAGGTGGGGTCCAGAATACAGAGAAATACAGAGCAGCTTTTTCTCCCCACTGCAATATCCAGAATTTTTCCCAGCCACCAGTTCGCCAAGTCTTCCCGTTCTCAACTCTTATTATCTTCCAGTCTTTGTGAATGTTTTCCACCATGTGCTTTAGGGTATTGTCACATCACGATAATAACCAAAGAATTGCTCTCAAAATTTCAGATCTATCAGGCTCCTACTTCTGGTGTTCACACCTGATTATACCAACTCTGAGCTGTATTTACTATTACAGACACAAAAACAATTTAAGCAACTTCAAAATCACTCCTTGTCTACACCCTGAGGATTTTTTTTTTTGGGGGGGGGGGGGGGGGAGAGGTTTGTTTTGTTTTGTTTTTTTTAACATGAGTACATACTAAGAAGTGTAATTTCCCATTAAAAGGGGAAATTTTGATTTTCTCTAGGCAACTTTAAGACTGTATCTTCAAATACTGCCTGTGGGATTGACATTATTCTCTTGATCCTGAACAGCAGCAGTGTTGCTGCAGAACAAACTGCAGATGGAGTGCCAGGGACAGCAAAGGTAGTATTGTTATCTCCTGCTTGGCATACACRTGTTCTTGGCATTTATTTTCTGTAGCATCCTGAGTTCCCCTTTTCTCTCCCCTTAAAATGTTTTGCTCTGCCAATAGATTCAGAGCTAGGCTATCTCGATAAATGACCAGCTGGTGGTATAGCTCGGGGTTAATGCAGAGAATCACTAGCTAGAAATGGGCTTGAAGAACAGTTTGGGGGCAGTTTAGATCCCTTGGCTAAATTAGACAGGGATGCAGACCAGGCATCCTGTTGGGGCCTGAAATACAATTTTACAGCATTAACTGGTCTATTACAACAGCTGCTAGATAGAACAATAATCTTCAAACATGACTTCTTGGTCTCTTCTTCCAGAAAAACAAGCTAATTAAAAAGGGGTTAAGGAGAGATCACGCAGACTAAGGGGAGATTTCCGAAAGGCAGAAAGAGCAACTCAGCAGCCAGATCTCCCTAAAAGTCAATGGCAACTGGGTTACCAACTCCTGCTTATCCTCTGAAAAGCTCTGCTTGCAGCTATTAAAGCTTCTCATCTAGTTAAAAAAATGAAAGAAGCATCCAAGAGGAGAAGTGTGGGGATCCATACTGCAGACCCACTCCCAATTTCTTCCAGCAAAGCTATGTCTCACCTTATACAAATTCCYGATCCTTTAAAAGATCGGCCTGCAATCCTCACACAGCACCTTCTAGTAATGCGTTTCCTTACCCCATCCCCCAAGTGATCACCTTTAAACACTACCAGCCAACCCTCACCCCAACTTCAGTGGAAGATACGTACTAAGCAAGGCCAGCAYGTGCTTCGTCCTTTGCTGCACACCCAAGCAGCATTCACTGTCACCAACTGCAGAAACTCTAGTATTAAATCAATGCTGCAGGTGTCCACAAGCTTTCCTGCAGACACGAAGGAAGCAGAAAGTGCTGAAGCGAGACCAAGGCTCCAGTTCTTTGCCCTCCTKCCTGACCGGTAGAGTGGCTGGGGAGGGCAAAGCTGCACCTGTTGCAAAAGCAGCAGCTATTTGCCAGGGGCTCTTCTCTGGGGAGACTCTCAGTAAGCCAATGCAAAAGCCAACATCTCATCTTGAATGTCAGTGTCATTTACACAGTAAATGTCGCTTAAAGCTAACACCAGAAGGRGCTTGTTGGTACAATTCAGCAAGAAGTGGCAACAGCAGCTTAGATGCTATTTTCCCCATGTATGTGTGTGTATATATGTGTGTATATATATATATATATATAAAATTAGACTTAGACTCTGAAAGGTTTTTCTAGTGAAGGCATCAGAGTGCCAAGCTCAAGCTTGCAGCAGTAAAATTTCCTACATTGTACAATCATATACCATAACCCAGACTTTTTTTTGACACTACTTCTAAAGATGCAGGCGGTTTACAGTTACATCAGCTAAATCCGTGGCAGCTCTGCTTGGATAAGGGGACCAGCACTGCCTGTGGTTTTCAGATGAGATAAACCTGTCCMTCCATAACTGGACTGTGAATGGTCTGTTCATTCTACACTAATCACTGAATGAATCATTTAACTCAAATGACTACTAGTCACTGCTAGTCTGGATTTCAGCTGGGACCTGGAAACAAGAGAACAGCTTCTTCCTAATAGCCCTTTTTGTGGTCCAGGCCAAGCGTCAGAGCTGCACCTCAGTATCTTAAATCAGCCAATAGATTGATCTCAACACAACAAATGTAGCTGATCTTCTTGCTGGCAAAGACACTTGTACTAGTCTTTCTGATAAAGGAGAGAAGCAGAAGGAAATCTTCCAGAATTAGGATGTGCTACAAGATGCCAGTCACCTCCAAAAATCTCTCATGCAAGCTACCCAGGTCTGTGGAGGACAAGCAAAAGGGCAGGCAYGGGTAGCAAATTTACAAAGGGCCTTTCATAACACAGTATGTTTTTGTCACCGCATGTACCTTTCACTGCTCAACCAGAGCACTGACATATGCAAACAAAATRTCCACCTGTTGAACAGCATTAGCTACAGTGACGTGCAGGATATTGTAATAACGTAAAACACAGACTGGAGTCTTCAGCTTTTCCTCTCCCGACATAATGCAGCTGCACAGAATTGAGTCATAATGTGAGAGCCTCATGAATCCAGAGCTAAGCTGTGGGAGACCAGAAGCAAATAAATATTTCACAAAGTGTTAGCACAAGACACGACAGCATAAATAAAACAGAAGTGTGAGGATAACGGCTCCAAACGCAATTTGGCTCATGTCATCTGTGCCTTCAGAAATAGAAAGATGAGATTTATTTTAAACCTGAACAATCTGAGAGGAAGGCAGTGGTGGGSTTTTTTCTTTCTTTCTTTYTTCCTTTAATCACTATCTTTGACCTTTATGCAGGCAGGAAAGGGAGCAGAAGTGTGGGTCACTGGAACCAACACGTAGGTTAGCACTAGAAGTATTTCTCCATAGTCTGGAAGATGCCTTCTGATGGTTAGCTGAGATGATCCCAGATGTCACAGAAAGCCCCATTGCTTCAGTTCGGTGRCTCCCTGGAGGAACGGGCCCACGTGCAGCCAGTGCTGATCAAAGTGCTTGTTCTGCTGGGTTGCATAGCCACTGCTCAACCTCCCCCAACCACCCACCCAATTAACTCAAYACATCTAGTTTTGCCAGGGGAGTCCATCGGAGTCCCCAATCTCTTGGAACAAGAGCAATGAAAGAACTGGAAATTCATTTTCCTAATATTACATAAGGCAGGTGTTTAAAACTGATTTTAGATTTTAGATCAGATAATTCTTACTCATGGGCCTATAAGGAAGAAAAAAAAAACTCATAACATAGCCGCAGATGACAAAATGATACACCAGTCAGTACAGCAGCATAGAAGTAGAGTAAGAAAAGGGACGCAGGCCAGGACAGGCGGATAAGAACTGATGTGCTGGCCAGACTGAAGAACTCCCATCGGCCAGCACCACTCCTCCTCTCAACAGCCAGCACTGCCTCACCACGCTCCCTGTTGCCAATGACTTCTTTCTCCCAAGCCAACAGCTTTTGCATTTAATAGCCCTCAACGGACACTTCTTCCCTGCATTCACCCAAGTGCTTTTTGAGCAATTTGTAAGAATTCAGTATCTACAACCTTGCATGGCAAGGTGGGCCACAGCTCGGTGGTGCAATGTGTGGGGAAGGACAGCCTATTCGACTCAGAACTGCCATCTGCCCTTGGATCACATCCTGGGAGAGACAACGGACTGTTGTTCCCTGTTCGCTTTCCCCGTTTCACTCAAGATTTTACAGACTGCAGTCACTTCCTCTTTAGTTACCTCTTTCCAAGGAAGAGAGCCCTGATCCTAGCCGGGTCTGGCAGGAGCCATTCTGCTGCTTTCACTGCTCTCATAGCCTCTCTCAGCTCCTTTCTAAAATGACTRCTCCCTCTTTGAGGCAGGGGAGCACCCAAAGCGTACACCCTTCTCCCATAGCAGCAATCCCATGGATTCAGAACAAGGCAGCGTGTATTGTGGACTTAAAATAACTGAACTGCTGCTGCAAGGAATGTGTTGCTTCATGCAAAAGCTTGCTAAAACAGTCCTAGACTTGACTTGCTCCAAAATCCAACCCCAGGCCAGAAGGGAGGCTGGCAGTAATGGAATAAACGTCTTTACTGTGTCTCTTACCTCAGGGCTTAATCTGTCTCCTGATATTGCACCAGTTCATCCTCCTCTCTCGCCTCTGAACGTAATCACAGCTGTTAGCCAAGCACACTCACGCTGCTCAGCTTGCAGAGAAACATGTGGCTGCCCAGAACATCGCTCTGTTTATCTACGTTAACCTTCCACCTTTGTTAACTTTTCTTTTCCACTGTCTTAATTACTAAGACCTTTCAAAAAAATCACTCAGTTGAATCAACACCCCTTCCCTTCACCTTGCTTTAAARGTTATACTAAATTAAACAGTTTTAAAACAAGGGTAAATCTTGTGCAATTATAAAGCCTTCATCAACTATTCATCCTTAATCTGAAGCACTGGAAAATAATAGCCAAATAGACAATATGAAACTCTGGAGTTAGCAAAATTAAATTAGTATGAATGTAGACCTGCAAAGCACTACAGAGTCAGTTCATGAAGCAGAGCAGCTAAGGGTTTATTCACAGATGAATGTGCTGGGATTCCCAGTTATATACAAATCCCCATGTATCAGAGGAGTGAGTGTGTACTATATATAGCCTCCTGCTAAATTTTCCACTAATTATTTGCAGCTTGATTCTACTTCCAGGCACCAGCAGCCCTCCCCTGGCTGCAGAGGTACCACTCCCATTTTCTCCTGAAGTAATTGGAATTTACCCATTCTGATTTCRCATCGCAAGAGGCGTGACAGAGGCTGGCAACTTGCCACCCACTTTTAAATACAAATCTCATGGCACTGAGCCAAAAGCAAAGCTGCATTGGCACCTCCAGCTCTCCAAACAACAGAAGATAAGAGCATTATGGGGGAAAGGTAAAAGTCACGTAATATTTTAGCTGCAGYGGTGGAGGAAAACAAGGGTCATGTACAGACTGGCAAGTGAGTCATTTCCATTTCGCTAGCTAGAATAGTGGCAAGCCAGTCAACAAAAGCATCTTACCCCTGGCCTGGGTTCGTATCATCAGCTCAAGCCGCTCTAGGAGGAAGACCCCTCTGGGGAATGAGGTCTAGCTCTAAGTTGGAAGTATAGCTGCTCTGGCAATTACTTTTAGATGCTCTCTGATGTTAGACTAGAAGACAGATTTGAGCAAGAAGTGCACACAGTGCTTTCCCTGCTATGAAATCCCTGCTTGAATTGGCAATCCTGCAGCAAACGCCCCAGTGCGAGCCAACTAGAAGGGCTTCCCTTCTTCTTCCAGCTTCCTGCCTTGACTGAGTGACTGTAACATGTCCAAATCCTAAATATCTCTGCAGAGGGGAAGAAAAAAAAAAGAAAAAGAAAAGATGARCCAGTAACTGCAGTCACAAAAGAGCAGTGTTTGGATTTAGAGAGGGGCTTATCACACATTGAACACATCCTCTCTCAGCTACTGAGGCAGTCTGTACAGTTTTCTCTTGTACAAACACAAAAAAAACAGTGGGCAGTTGACTATCTGCAGTAAGGCTGAAATACTACTTAAAGGCAAACAAAAGGCCAAATGGCTGCTGTGCAGCACAGATCAATCCATGCATTCCCAGTAGTTCCAACGACAACTGGCAAGGACAGGCTAAAACCTGCCAGGTCACGGGAAATCAGCCAGGTGGCAACACTTCACTCTGTCAGCACTGCACTGCTTTTCAAGAACCATCCTAACAGCAACCCAGCCGGGACCCCATCATTTCCAGCTAGGGGAGGAAATGCACTGTTGTGGTAAAGAAGGTTTTTTTCCTTTCGTTTTGCAACCTTCTTTTGTTATCACAACACGCAGACTCAAGGCCTGAACCTCAGGTAGCTGTAAGCCAGCCCAGCCCTGCTGACTCCAGTGGCAGAAAGTGATTTACTTCCGCAGAGGAATAGATCCTCTGGATGACAGCAGCAACCTAATTGAATCCAACTCCCTTGACTCTGGGGCTGGATGCAGTAACACTGTAAGCATCTCTTGACTGCACAGAGAACAGTTAGACCACGGCTGGCTGCTTCTGAAAATCCTACCCTGGAGCTATAGCAATCACTGGCTTCAGCTCAGGAATCTAAAAGTGCAGCAACGGTTAGAAATGTAACTCACTAAAAATGATGGTCACATTCTCAGCTGGTGAAATCTGGCCTAAGTCCACTGACTTCAAGAGGAGCAACAGAAATTTAGACCAGCTGAGGATCTAATCCAATTACCCTGATCTGGACTGAGAAAAGATACATAGTTCTTAGACACAGATCACAGCCACATATACATCTATGCCTGTAGGAAAAATTTTGTTTTGAAACACTATCTAAAAGAAATAATAATTTTACAATCATATCATCTTACTTAATTATAGGAAAAAAGGTGCAATACTCATGGTAAAAGGGATTCGTACCTGGCAAGGATCGCACTTCAAACACTTCATTTTCTATCTCTGCTCTTGCCCAAGTAGCAGACTTTAACTGCCCTCTCGAGGCACAGGACAAATCTGCATAATGAACTTTGTCTTCCCTTGTTTTCTTCCAAACTACCGGTTATCTAGCAGCAGCAGCATTTTGTTGGCCATACGCTACTTCCATCTCTGAAGCTAAGCAATAAACATACATCAAAGGCAGAATTACATCATTAAAAGCTGATCCTATAATTTTACTCATACTCGTCATCTTGGCTGCTTCTTTGGGCCCACGACCTAAAGAGATGAGAGAGCTTCTTGGGGAAAGGACCGTGTTTTGTTCAGTATCTGTAAGTGCCTGTGATTGAAACCATCACAACACAAGAGAATACTTCATTGGCATTGAAAGCTGGTTCTGCTGCAAGCACAGCTTGAACCAGGTACCCTCCAAGGACCCCTTCCAAACTAAATTACTCTATGATTTATTTAAACCAGGCCAAACTCAATTCACTGTAGTAAGAGCACATGACTGCATATATGTAAAACTTAAGTGGTAAAGCCTACCAATCTGGTTAACACGACAATTTAAAAAAAAAAAAAAAACCCAAGACCAAGCAATGTTCAATACCTAAGATTAGCTGTATTACAAATATTGTTTTATTCAGTGTCATGATTTATTGGTCTCCTCTCTCTGGAGAGCTTCTATCGACCTCAGATTCACCTCAATGAATCTTGATTTTTGAATGAAAACAGCAGTCAATAATATTTACTTCCTATTGGCTTCATCCTTAACAGCACAAGAAAAAGACTGAACTATTCTTGACCTCCCTGTCTCAGTTCTAATCACAGCAGCAAGAGAGCTGGAGTACCATATCTGTAGGTCAGCAACGGAAGTAACACCCAACAGTGACCCCGATACAAGGTGATGAACAAGCCACATGTCCAGCAAGTTTATTTATGGATGGAAGCAATGATTATCCTGAAATCTTACAGCCAATTCAGTGAGAACTTCACTTCAAAAGTTACTGCTAGTCATCTCTTTGCTAAATCTATCAATAGGCGGTAGTGAGTCCAAATCATGATCCGAATACTTGCTATGGGTACCTGGGCAGTCTAGTTAAATTGTTTGGGTGATTCAATTACATTCCAAGGGTACAACTGTTCATTTACACTCTTTCTAGTGATCCAGTGATTTTATACAGAAAAGTCTCTAATTGCTACTCCTGATCCACTGATCCTTCCATTATCAGTTTGACAGTAAGATATCTTTCAATTTAGCTATGAAGGACAGTGGGGAACTCTTGCCTGGAGATACTGATGACCCAGAGTACCTAATAGAAGGACAAAAAGAGCTTTTCAGGAGATGAGTTTATTTTCCATCAGCAGGATCAGATTTGTTAGCTCTAATTTAGACTTGACAACTACCAAGGAGTGTCTTTCAAACTTACTCCTGCATTTACTAGCAATTCTTTTACTGTAGTGTTAGGATTGAAGCTACTCTTCTCTACCACTATTGGTACAGCTACCAGTCATGTTTTGATTCGTAAGTTCACTAGACTCTCTCCTTCAAATTTACATTCTTTCCCTGACAAAGATTTTTGAAGCAATCATTGCTTTGTGACAAAAAAAAAAAAAAAAAAAAAAAAAAAAGAAGAGCTCACATCCAGCAGACACTAGCTGAAATAGTCTCAAGTTTTCTCCCTGGTATACTCAGGCTTAGAGAAGCAGTTCCAGGCTACCCCTCATTAGGCAGATGTTCTTTAAATGATTTATGCTTCTATCAAGCTTGATATCCCCACAGAAGATTGTTAGTGAAAAGCCCTGTGTAATCATTTATAGAGGGATTTATTATGTTTAACTTAGTAACTCTCTGCAGGCACTCTAACAGGATGGAGGTGGGCTGTGGGCAGTAAAAGGTCAGTCCCAAAGGAAGCCAAATACTATGCTAAGAGGAAACTAGAATAGGGCTCTAAAGGCTTTGTTCACATTAGAGGGGAAGCAGCAAAGACTTTAATCATCCCTGTCAAAGCCATGCACATGCAAGAGAAAAAGAAACCAAGCAAGATTTTGCCTGAGACTGTCAAGGGCTTCTGTCAGTGAATGTCCTTTTAGATTGGTTTTGGCTTGGTCTCGTCCTCATTTCTTTCTCTATCCATCTTACTTACATTGCCTCATTAGAGTCCTGTATTAAGCAAGTAACCAGTCACGCAAATAGTTTAAAATAAAAATTACTCTGTTAATTTATTTTCAGGCCAAAAACCAAAGATGGAAGAACAYCAAATAGAGTAAATGTTCAGTAAACAGTTGCACCAGACTTTGCATCTGTCAGGACCAGAATACTCAGATGTAATAGTTGCTATAGTCATTTCTGGACACCTGCAAACCACAAAGACACACTGGAAATTTCAAATTTTAAGTCATCTTTGTGCTTTCCTGTTTCATCCAGGATTGGGAAGTAAAATGCTAAAATACACCCAAAAGGCCAGAAAGACCATAAGAAAAGCTCAGTAACTCAAGAAGCAGGAATTACTGATGGGCTCCAGAGAACCACCTCTCTTATGAGTTTTCCTGCTTAACTGTGCAGGCCCACCAGCACTCACATAACCCAGAGGTTTGGATTTTACCTAAGCCAAGCTAAACAGAAGTGCCTGGAACTGCCTGCTCTTGCTAATCAAGCAATCTCACATCTGTTACTCTARGGTGTTTAAATTGACTCTTCTCTAATTTATTTTGCCAGATGACTATCTAGTTCTGGTCCAATGCATGGTGAGGCCAGCAGCTTACCTTCACATAAAGCATCATTGGATGGGCTTAGAATATGTTCAAATAAAACAGAATTATAACTTACTTAAGGAAACAACATTATCCAGGAGTATCACAGGGAGAAACAAGCAGTCCTGTACCATTCCCTCTCCAACGCAGCTCTTTAAACTCACCGGAGCACTGCAGAGTATTAACTACCTGCTTTTTGTCTCAGTTTCTTCACCTGTAAGATAAGGCTTTGTTTAAAAACTGTTTTCAAAGCATGCAGCAAATGTTACGTGTGCAGTTGTTCTCACAAGGCTAAGCAGGTTATAAATTCCCCCCCTTTTTTTTTTTACACAAAGGATCCAAGAGATGTGGAGCTTGGTGCTCATCATGCAGTCACTGATGGTTTCAGCCCTAAAGAGCTTGCTAACCTCATGGCCTAGACAGTCCTGTGATGGCAGGAAGGAGCAGTGCAAGAGCGATGGCTTTGGATGACGCGCACACTGCTCGGGGCATTCTGCAGCAGCACGCAGCATCAGTGAGGGCCATCTGCCCACATCGCTAACGCTCCTACAATCCAGAAAGCCAGCTCTTGCACGGAGTGTGGCAAATATCCTAAAAAAAAGCCYTGCTATTTCCTCCTCAGCCTCCTCCCCCACGCCAGTCCTCTGGAAAATCCCACCCTCTCTCCTACGCAGCACAGACCAGGGTTTTGACAGCTCCTGGAAGAAAATGTTTTAACCACAYGCTTGCACCTGCAGCACCCAAGCCCTGTGTGTCACCAAATTCAGAATTAAGTAGCACAGCTACTGTAGAAATGATCTATAGCAAAAGCTCCTTCATCTCAGTCATCTCAAGGACTATATTCTGCTGCTGKTTTGGTACCAGATGGCTTAAGGTCTATTTTTCAACAAGTGCTGTCCTGTACTTGCTGACACAAAGCCCTTTGAGTTACAAGCCAAATCTCTTCCCTTAATACCTTTTTCATCCTTCTCCCCCCGCCCTTTTTGAGCTCACAAGTGTGTCTTTTCTTAAAAAAGAAAAAAAAAATCTATTATTCTTCAAAAGCCCAGTTGTATCCTTCATTTACTGAAGTAGTCAAAGAATATTATGGGTCATTTTGTCACCATGGAAACCACAAATAGACCTTCAGGGTTTTGGAGAGGTGATATTATTTTGGAGAGGCCATGTAGGGTTCTCTGACAGAAAATAATAGGGATGGCAAATCAAGGAGACCTTTTATACGGACTGTGTGAAATGCAAAGGGTATCAAACATCATTTCTCTGCCATCAAAGACTACTCCAGGCAGCAGTTTAATATGGTATCCTCTGACAGCTGAGCCCAAATGGAAAATTAATGAGGCAGCATATATATGGGTCTTTTTAAATCTCATAACCAGCCTCCTTTATAGAATAAAAACAGCCAAATCAGTTTAATAATAGTGGAGAGGTTCTTTGTGTATCTTTCTTCACAATCCTGGCAGTGCAGTGGTGAAAAGACAGCTTTGCCTTATTGACCGTGCAAGTCTAGCTGTTTTCAAGTTTCGCATTACCTAAATCAAAATAATTCCGAGTTTTATTTGTTCATTGGAATTCAGTACCGATATGAAGGTCTAACGAACACCTGGGCTCTGAAGGCAGCGTCGTGCCACTCGGGATTAGCAGCTAGAGAAGCAACTGCAGAGAAGTCCCGACTGCAGCACGCTGGTGGTCTGCAGCAACAGCTACTTCTTCCTTCCAGTACAGCCTGCCAAATCCCAGCTGCCAGCATACCAATCTTTGTCATTTCTGGCATTTTAAGGCATGCAAGGAAAAAGCAACTTCTCCACAGCGCCCTTCTTTCATAGCAGCTAGCATATTACCAGTGTGGTCCAGGGAAAAGTGCAGGGCTGAACAGAGGGGAGGCAGATCCTCCACTTGGTTGAGTCACTGCCTGTGTATCTCTCCTCTCCGAGATCCCAGAGCAGAAAAGAGCCGACCTCAGCCATGCAGGATGCAAACTCTCTCGTTTCCTGCACACAGTGTCTAGCCCCACAGCTCCATCCGAAATGGACTTCTCCACCCTACAGAAATCAAATAGCTCTCTTTCTCCCACTCTTCCACTTCACACAGTTCTGCCAGTTTCCACCTGCACTGAATCTGCACTGCAGGTCCAAAGTCTCTGTAAACTTATTTGTTAAGAAACAAAACAAAGAGTCGTTCAGAGGATCCATTTTAGAAGCCTGGCACAGCACTAGCCTATCAAATTTACTGAGTATTGCACTTGATAAGAGCTCTGCTTAAAAAGAACAAGTCTCAATTGCGCAAAATAAATAAAATGCAATTCTCAAATCAGAAGTCCTTTTCTACAGGCACTCTGGCAAATACATTCTCACAAAACAAAGACTGAGCTAGAGACCTAAAGAGGTGAAAGTAGAAGCAACTTCAAATTTATCTTACAAAATAGATCATGTGCTACCTGAAGTTGGACAGGAAAAGAAATTCTGAACTTACAGGGAATTCTGATTATTTCATAGATTGCTGCTACCTCAACTAGAACAAAAAGTCAAAACCTCAAGGTATTCTGCAGAACAGAAATTTCGAAACGCTTCTGTGTACAAACAAGCAATCACTTTACTGAAGCACTGAGTGGAGGGGGGAAGCTTACACAAAACAAGGACATCAAGACAGACATTCAGTTCCAAATCTTTCTGCCAAAATATCTTAGAAATGGACTCCTTCCTGCAAGACATTTCAGCTTCAGCAGAAAAGCTTCCAGGGAAAAACTACTTTACCAAAGCAGCTAACATCACTGTCTTCCTCTGTGGAATGGTTATAGGTAAGTCTGTAATACAGTCACCCGCAGYGGTTCAAAGGTGCTGCTTCACCATCATCTTTTAGCTGAAGCAGTATAAATTACCTGGGTACTTTCAGTATCCCAAGCCTCCARCAAAGCACAGTGCCTTAAAGACTGTAACTTCATGCCATTCAAGTAGATGGATAGACAGAAATTTGACAGCCAACACTTTGCTAAAATTAAACTCATAGTAATAAAAAACAAGAATTGGATATGCAACAACAGAAGGAAATTGCTGTAGACTGTTTAAGCACTCCATCTTGCTATTTACCCCCCCCTTTAATAATAAAGTAATTAAATAATTAAAGTTATGCAGTTCAAAAGGGGCCAACAGCACATTGCTTATTATGTTCCAACTTACCCACCCTCTGGTTGCGTTGCGAGTCTCTCACGAGGAACCACATGGCAAATGGACTTAGAAAAAYGAGGGACTTGGGCTCTTGCAACCTATACCTGCATCCCTTCACCCCATTCCACCATCAGCTCAGACTTCTCGCTGTTTTTCTGATTTCTACCACACTGAGCTCCATAGTCAGAAGGGCCCAGGTAACTGTGTGTTGAATCAGCAATGCAAAGCAACAGAATTGAGCTGGAGAGAAAAGCAAAAGTCTCCTAACTAGCCATCAGGCCACTGCCAGAGGAATTTGATGAAGCTGTATGAAAAGGGGTGGGGAACAGAAGATCAGTCAAGCCTGAGTGATTTCAAAGATGCCTCAGTYGATACGCTTAAGAGGGCAGAGGAGGGGGAAAACAAGAATCAGGAATTAAAAAGAAAACACTCATCAGGGTTTCCCTCATTCCTCAGTCCTGTTTGGATGCTGAATATTTTTCTCTCTCAATTACGCAAAAAGCTTATACCAAAATTAGTGTTTGATACAAAGCAGACTGAATCTTGCTCCGAGAGCGCTTTGTGGAGCCTCATGCATCTATGCAAAACAGAGGTGATTTCTACCCTTGCATATGCAGTTTTCTTTCTGTGTTAAGGATGTGGTTATGTGGCTTGGTGCTGTATGGTTGCCAAAGTAGAGTATAGAAACAGAAACACCCAGCAATGCAGCAATGGAAAAATGCTTGTGAAAAGGTAGAAACGCGGCTGCAACAACGCACCAGGTACCAT
This sequence comes from Rhea americana, assembly GCF_003343005.1. Lineage (NCBI taxonomy): Eukaryota > Metazoa > Chordata > Aves > Rheiformes > Rheidae > Rhea > Rhea americana. The sequence goes on along the minus strand of NW_028186845.1, from coordinate 55,998 downwards.
AAACATCAGGGTGCTGGGGCTTGAATTCCTGCATTTTATCTGTGAGTTTAAATGAAGACTCTGATTGGTTTCAYTTTTCTAAATAGCAGCATGATGCTACTCACAAATGTATTTATTGGCTTAATAACATCTCCATCTACATTCCTATTTCATTAAGCAGACTTCACTCAGTGGGTGGGAAAGAAGACAGGAGGTCATTTAATGTTTCAGGTGAAAATGAAGTTCATTGCCCAAAGCAAACAGTAAAGGTGGAATGACGTATGCTTGTTGATCACTTGCTTCCTGTAGCATTTAGTTGTGTGCTGGTTTTACTAAAGCTGTAAATTTCAAGTACTAGTTTGAGTCCTTCAGCTCCCTGCAATGTTGGCTGCTCTATCTGTATGTGAACTGCACAGAGTTTTAGAGTTGCAGAACCCCCTAAGCTTCACAGGAGCCACTTTCAGCATGACTGCATGGTCAGATGCTTCATAGCTTGGTTCTCTAGTTTAACTTCACTGCTTCTTAGCAATGCTTTTAAACAAACCTGGATCATTTTAAAAGGACTGAAGATATTACACCAGCAGATCTGAGGAACAACCATGGCCACCAGGGGAACAGAAGTTCTGTGCTGAAACACCTGAACCCTGAAAGTGTCTTGCATTGAGTTCAGTGACATGAGACAAGCACACCAAGATAGGGCACTACAATCTTGCCTGCTCTAACCATCCCCACTCAAGGAGCACCATCCTCCTGGGGCAGGGCTTTGTGTTGCATAAAATGCTACCCAGTGTCAACAAGAATAGAGCTGTCTGGTATTAAAGATTTTCTTGCACAAAGTACTTAGAGACCTTTTTTCCCCCTCCCTCTAGGCTCCCTAAATGCTTTATAAACATTTATAAACAGGCAGAGTGAAAAATCAATGTTGAGATACTGTGTGRAGGAAAAGAGAGCAAGGAAAGAAAAGACAAATCTAATGAAAAATGAAATAGTGGTCATACATTAGCTAGAATCAGCCTTGTYATTCCAGAGCTTTTTCCTTTCTCTTCTCTATTCCAAGCTTTCTGTGGAGGAAGAAACAAACAGATTTGTCTTGCACTCAATTGTAAGCAGCAATGTGATTTTCATAATGTGACCACCACCACCCCTGCTGCAAACTAAAGTTAGATTAGGTTTGGAAATTCAAAGAGAGTTTGAGTTCTGCAAAAAACTTCATTCTGGAGTCCTGATCATTCTTAATTGCAGTAATTAGTGCCTATGACCTGGCTGGAACCCCAAGTCTATCACTTGGGACCACCACGACACTTCAGTACATCCTGGGAGATTAATTTGAAGGTAAATTTGTAAGAAACTGTGCATGAACATTGGCCACACAAAGAAAATCTCAGCAGCTCTCTGGGCAATGGTGCACAGAGCGAGAGCTCAGCTCTGCCTGGCCTGCGGGCAGGCTCCGTTTTGGCGCTTTTGCCACACAGCGACGGAGGGGGGCACTGCGCCCCTGCACATCACCTCCGGCCAGGCTCTCTAGCAGGCAAAATGAAAGCACAAATAAATGGAAAAAGAATCGTTTRGTACAATTTGGCACAAACTGTTTGCCCTCTCTGTGACCACACCTGTATTTGTGAATCAGTATGTGTGTCCTTCATAGGGCTTCAATTAAGGGGAGGAAATCYGCCAGCACGTTACTGAAGACTTCGGTTTCCTTGGTCGATCTCAAGTAGCAACAATTAGAGATCAAGCAGAGAAAGTTAATTCTGTTGCTCTAGAAAGCCTTCCATATCTTTAGGGTGTTGGGGTACTTTCCCTGACCTCCAATACGGTGCTCTGCTTAGCAGTATTTGTGACTCTCGATCACACATCCGCTTTATCTGTTCTGTTTCCTAGGAAAGGGAACCTGCACTGGGCAACCTTTTGGCTAAGCAGCAAGTTTCTGGGAAGACAATTCTTTATTCAGCACAGTATTCTCCAGTGTAAGTTCAGAYTGCTGTTCTGATCCTGCAGGCTGAAAGCAGAAAGAGGCAAAACGACCTCTCAAGCTCACGCTGTGGGTCAGTGATAGCCTGTGAATAGGCTCTAAAAGGGTCATATCCTTACAAGGCACTGGAAGTCAGGAGCAAGCTTCAGTGAAATCAGGAGGATTATACAGTCATACAACTGAGGTGAGACCAGTTAGATCCCACTGTAGCTCCAATCTGCTGGCTGCATTTTTCAGGTAAAGCTATAGTCTTTAAAAATACCTTTATCATCTCAGCTGCATTAAGATCAACACCTCGGCACAAACTAGACAAGACACATGCTTGCCCTGATTTAAGCCAATGGGAGTTTTGCTTTTGGCTTCAACGGGACCAGAAGCAGGCCCTGAAACAACAACAACATATGCTAGTAACATGCTCCATGCACCTTGCCCAGGTGATGTATTTTGTGAAGCCTAGTGCAAACACTGTTATCTCCCTTACTCTAGCAGACTACTAATAACAAGTTTATACAGTTCATCTTAAACAAATATTGGGAAAGCCAGTCCATACAAGGCCTGCTAAATTACAAAGACGTCTGTGCAATTGCAATTAATGACACAGCATTGAATTACATAAAGGAAGAGGTCAATGCCAGTGAGGCTATTTCTCAGAGCAGATTGCATGGAGGTCTCATTTAACACTGCCAACTCTGAACATGTGCACTGTATAAAGCAGAGCTTTTATTGTTCTATCACAGGTCCCTAATTTGGTTCTAGGAGCCATCTGCTGATTTAATAGGGGATCTGGGTTGTAAGGGATTTGATTTTCTTTCTTATAAACACCTAGAGCTTAGGCATTTAATAGAGAAAAATATTACAGTAGGATAATCCTCTGTGCAGTAAAAAGCAGGAGAAATTAATGCAATGGGTTTTGTTTAATTTTGTCTCCTAAGCAACCAATATATTGGATATTGTTGGAACCAAATCTTAGGTGTGTGAAAATCATTAAAGCAGCCCTTCCAAGAGTGCTATAACTGTATTATTAGGAAATTTCAGATAAATTACACTGACAAGACTGTTAAATATCAACTGCGCTTGTATCAGTCACTAATTAAAGACTGAAAAAGAATGTTAACACCCATCTTACTCCCACTAAACAATATACATTATTACAATATATACAACACTACCTATACACACATTCTACCCGTATTTTTTTTTCAATTATCTATATGATCACTAAAACACAAGTGTTTCCAGAAGCAGGAACCTTGAAAGGGCTTTTTCCCCCTCTGTTAAGTACCACAACTAAGACCAGTGGCATTCTCCTTCAACTTCCAAGCCAACTATTTTAAGATTTTATTTCCAAATCAGCAGTATGGGAGGACAGTTCAGTCATTCACCAGACTATCACTGCTGAATCTCTCCATGTAGATGATCCAACAGCATGAGATTTATTTAAAAACCTTAGCTGACCCAAAGAGACACTGGAACCAATTTAAATAGGAAAGGCACAGCAAAAAAAGGACTGCACACAACCAAAAGCTCAAGCTTTGCAAATGCCAGTGATAAGCCCCCTTAATCCTATAGGAAACGTTCTCCCAAAATCTGTCCTCCCTTACTTGCTCAGGTGTAGGGGCACACACATGGACAACATGGTCTAGAGCTCCAGCAGTTCTTCTCTGCATTATTAAATGCAAGTGCTTCTGAAATGACGAACGTCTATGGTGCACACAGCATAGCAACTGTTCTCCTTGTGAACMGAGGCAGTAATTCGGGAGACAGAAGGTCTGCTCCTGCAGCTAGTTTCGTGGAGTCCAGCTGGGCCCACAGGAGAAGTCAGCCAAGCAGCCCTTACCAAAAGGTCTGAAGCAAAAGGCTTTCTTACTCCTTGTGAACATCTACACATTATCACAGTGTAATCATATGAGACTAGGACACCCCTACTCCACTAAATAATACTGGTTACCCCACGCTCAGATGGGTTGTCTTTGTTGGCAACAGTTTGCTTCTTTCACAGTAGCCATCTGCTTTTACTTAAAAAATTGGGTTGTGCTTGTGTGCTGTCAGTCTAGACCACATGCCCAGCCCTTCACAGCCAGACTTGCATTATTAATGCTTCAGCATGCAGTCAGTACTCTGCAGGTCTTCATCACTGTCATACCAACTCACTAGGAAACAGGAGTAAAACCTATGTGAGCAATACAGGAGTCAATCCTACCTTATCTGTGCCTCCTATGCAGAAATAATGTCTTCAGTTACCACTGTCCCTCCTCCTTTCCCACATACCATCTTTACAGAAATGGCTGAGAGCCACAAGTCAGTTCCTAACAGTTGAAGCTGCAACTGAGTCACTCAATGCGTATCTATACTGTAGGTAGACGCGACATTTCCAGAAGCAGTGCACAGTGAGTACTTCAGCTGATGCAAAATTAACACAGGCCCCCTGAAATCATTCCATCACCAACAGGGCATCAATTCCGTCACATTAGTCTTAAACATTTTATGAAAAAAAGCTCAGATTTCTCATTTCAACAGCTGTGAATCCCACAAGTAGTTCAGAAAGTACTGAAAAGCATGAGAGGTAGCTAACTACCTCTAACTGGGTGGCCTCTAATTTGCTTCTGAATTCAGGACAAGAAAGGAGCTGACACCTGATCGCTTCCCTAAGACATGTGCCTAAACAAAGGGCAGTTTCAGTAGTCACACATGTTGATGTGTTGAAGCAAGACGGCATGAATGACCACCAGACCTGACAGTTCACCTGGCTACCAGAATCACTCCGAGATCTAACTCGGTAAACAAGATTTACCCTTTATTCATGCAGAAATCTGCAGGTCAAAACATGTTTCTCTGAGTTATTTCCTCGATTCAAGCTAATAGGTAGGATGCAAATAAGCAAAGACAAAAAAAAATAGAGACCTAAAGTAAACATGTTTCTGTTAGAGCAATAAAGATGAGAGAGAAAAACAGTTTACCAACCAATTTACTGAAAAGCTATGGTACATCTCCTGCTACTTGCGTAACAGAAAATGCTCTGAAAATGAGTTTCCAGATTTCTCATTTAAGGTGTGCTATGAGCACGCATGAGTTTAATATTATGGGTAAAATTGTTAATTAGACAAGAAGTGTGCCTTGAGTTTGTAGTATCTTGTGAGCCAGTATATTTCCTTCACATTCTCACTCCATGGGTTCAGAGTCCTAAAACATTTCTGCAGTCTAGGGGGGAGAGGATCTATTTTATCCAGCATCTGAGAACATCCCAGTTCAAAGAAAAGGGGTTAAATTAATGAGGAATTAAACACCAAACAATATATATGGCCCATATAACTGCCTCAGCAGCTGTTTCACAAACACTGGAGCTACCCCAGCAGCAAAGGAGGGAAGCTTGGGGAGACAGGTGAAACAGAGCAGATATCTAAAACAAACCGTCTCACTTTTCAGCATCCGCATTAGTGTCGTCTCTGCTCTTTAGCTGGGTCAGATTTTCAGGGGAGTGCAGCCCTTCAGATGATGGATTCAAAAGACAGTCAGGAGGCCTACTGCCTTTGCACCCGGCCAGGAACTCTGAGAACGCAGGCCCTCTGTTGCAGTAATCTTGGGCCAGCCACGGGCTTGATAATCCGCAGTTATCTTATATGCTATCATTCAATGGGACCAACGTACCTGCCCTGTCAGAAAACCACTGAAATTTTGAGGCCACAGACTCACTGCTGATTCATTGTACAAAAGGAAAACTCACTTCCTTTGCTCTCAGATAGACACAATGTTGAGACGATCTGTGCAGAAAATCCCAGAGTGTTTGATGTGAATTGCAAAGAGCAGGATCTGGACCCCAAAATAAAAAAGGTGGGAGCTAGAGGAAAACACTTTATACTGGTTTCACTGCTGCAATGAGCAGACTCCTTAAAAAAGTAGAAGTGAGAAACTAGAAGATTATCAAACCCTAGCCTGGGACTTGGCTCTGTAGGTATAGAAGGATAGACCAGAGAAAGACTGATGCAAAACCTGCCGCTGCATTCCAGCACTCTGATTGACCTTATACAGGAGATAACTTAAGAGTCTCTGTGTTTTTGTACTTTTAAATACATGTACAGTCTGCTCCAGCTGCTTGGCTCCAGTGCTAGTTTGTGGTGCCAAGTGAGACATATTTGGCTTTGAAATAAAGCTGGCTCAGCCTTCAAACAAACCACTGCTGTATTGTCATTACAAAACAGGAGCTCTTGAGTGATTTCACTAGAGATGTCCCAGAGCCACAATACCCGGCAGTGCTGGGACACAGCCATGCTCTCAAACCGAACACTGTTGAGGAACAGCAGACCACCAGTTGGAGGCAACAGATTGTTGAAGAAAAATCCTTTGTTTTCAACATCTGTCCTTTATTCCTCAGTGTTGCATGATTTGCAGCACACTGAAAGCAAGCAGTGTTTGGACAATCTGTAGATCAAATGTGACAACCCACTCAAGTTTGGGTTCATTTTAATTTATTTTAAGATTTTCAGGATAAAACTGCCCAAATTTAAGACTAGTAACACTAAAACTGAGGTCTTCAGAGTGTAAGCAGACACTATATGGGTTTTATTCAAATTCACGTCATCCTTCAAGGCCAGGACTAGCAGTCAGGCCCAGTAGATTGATGGTACAGAGGTCTGTCCCATTGCTACAGTTGAAGTGTAGCACAATAGGATAGCCTAAGACCTGGACTTGCACATTTAAACTGTATTCCCGTTCTCTCCCACTCTTGGTAGGATCATACCTTACACATTTGTAGCAGAGCATATTGCTCCTGCTTGGCATACACAGAATGTGAAGCACACTGTAGTCAGCTGAAGAAACAATTGGGGTTGGGCTCAGGAGAAAGTAAAGTCCCTACCAGCATCCTACTGCAGTAGTCACTACCCTCTGCTGCACAGTTCGGCTCAGCGGATCGATGTGTTGGGGGACAGGACCCGTGAGCGCTGGGTGCAGGAGTGCTGCCAGGGCAGCATATCAGCAAAGGAGAAACAGAACAGGATCAGCGTATAAACATGTGCCAGGAGCCAACAGAGTGGTCTTGCTTTCTTCTGCAGGCAGGAACTCTGAGAACCACATATAATCTCCCTTATTTTCTGCGGTCCAAATAGTATTAAAAATAGAAGCAGTTTAGCTTTTACAGAAGCTGGCCCCAGAAAACAGAAAGCTTGCTAGACAAAACAGCRACCATGTAGGAAAAATCCCCATTTCCATTCTTCCCGTCTCTTTAGCATAACAGATCCAGAAAAACAAGTACATCCATCAGGCTGCTCCCCTAAAGACAGGAAATGCAGGGAGGGAGGGAAGGAGACGTAGTTCTATTTTTAAACAGTTGAGAATAGCTCCAGAACTACTGAGACAGGCACAGAAAGCCTGACAAAAATACCCAAATACACATCCAAATGCCAGCGGACTCCACCACGGGCTTTGTACTCCACCAGAACAGGTAAGGACGTTTTCCTTCCTTCTCCTTGGGCCTGGCTCACATGTCCTGCTAGCGACACAACCGAAAACTGAACTTAGACCAGAGCAGACCCCACTGCAAAACTGACCCTTTGCTCCTAGCCTGCCACTTCACTGCTCTGTGGACTCCAGACCACAATGTGCCTCCATTTGCCTCATGCACTTTCCCCTTCTCCTTCATTTGGGCTCCAAGCTCTACAAAGGCAGGCAGACAAACTAGAGCAGGTTCCTAGCAAACTGCAGGCTCAGAGCAGAAGACGACAAGGTAAGGGAAAAGAGGTATGCGACTAACAGAAGCCTAAAAAGGATGGAGTCACCTTGTTCTTCTGAATAGAAAAGGACTTGGTTGCTARAAGTCAAAGGTAAAATCCTGGCTTCACTGATGTCAGAGGTCTCAGGATTTTTACTTGCTTCCCTATACTCCCACCATTAACAGTCTGGCAAAATTCAGGACAGACTTACTTAGAATCTCAAAGTAGACTCTTTGAATCATATTTTGGGATTTATGCAGGGTTAGAAGCTAAAAATTACAATTGAGTTACAGATTTCATCAAAGAATATTCTATTAAAATTAAAAATGACATAGCTATCCTGATGATAATACAAAAGAGGTGTTAAGCTTTAAACATGATAGCATTTACTGTTTTAACCACATTAATAGTATGGTTAAGACATACTGTACTGATTACAGCTTTAACTTAATAAATGTCAATGGGGCAGAGCATCATATCCATTATTTACATACAGCATCCTCCTTCCTCTGCAGAAGAAAAACTAGAACAAAAGGACTTTTACCAAGTGAAATTCATGTCAGATTAAAGAAAGTTCTGCAAGACTTAAGGTTTTTAACAAACAACACAATATACTACTGAACTAATGGCAACACAGTATTGTTTTTGATCTTTTATAGAAACACCAACCCTAGTAACAGGTGCATCTGCCAAACTACCAGATTAAATCTGTCTTGTTTATTTTGCCTGACAAGAAAACTAGGAGTATGGTGCAACATCAGATATCAAAGGAAGCACTAACGTGAGTGTTTTAGCTTGGATCAGGACTTGGATTTGCTTTTGCAGCAGATCTCCCAGCCATCCTCACTTACTGTTCTTTGGCCTGCATTAGGGGATAGATAGTCTTGGAGAACACAAACTGGCTTCATTTTGGATGAAATTGAACCAGAAGGTGAGCCCCAGGAAACATCTAGAGCGTCCTAGCCACAGGTAAGCATTCAGTACACGACTTAGGCAGGAGGCAATCTGGAAATAAATTCCCCAAAACATGTGCAGAGTGGATRCTGGGCCTTCAGTACCAGCTGTTTTGCTGCATAGATAGATTCCTGTTCCTGGCTCAAGGAYAACCCATAAGATCCAGCAAGAAACCCCAGCTACGAAAAATCTGACCATCTCCACAACCACACTTCAGTTAACACTTTAAGCCAAAACAGGATAGCCCGGTCTCTGAAATGAATATTGCTGCCTTGCCCCTTCTACACTATAGCTACTTATTTATTTTCTACTTTTCCTCCCAGAATTATGATATAGTTTAGGTTGGAAGGAACTCTGGACTTTTTAGTCCTGCTCAAATCAAGGCTGACTTCAAAGTAGCTCAGCTATGCAGGACAAGGTTTCTTTGCTTTGGAAAAGTGACTTAGCTTATGGGTTTACAGTTCTGCAGAAGTGCAATGGGACGGGGGTCTGCAATGACTGCCAGAAGCTGGCTTGCTGCATTCCCCTTCTCCATTAAAGAAAAAATGCTTAAATTGAGTAGATGAAAAGAATATTCTTTTGCAAAATGGTGGTGGTGTGCAGAAATGTCATGAAACCCTGATGTAATAGATAAGAAAGCTTCAAGAATCCTCAGAGGCTCTGGCAAACCTTAGAAGAGAAAAATTAAAAAACAGAGGGAAAAATAGAACACACAAATACTGAGAAAAGAAAAGAAGCCAAATATTGTCAATATATAAGTTTAATCTTTTTTCTTACTGAGCTTCTCTGTACACATGAACCCCTCAAATAAAAGCATTACTTGCTAGCAGGTAGCAGATCCCAACAACAGACCACAACAGTGAAATCAAGCATGTTCACTCTGAAGCTGCTCTGCAGGGTCAGCCAGCCAGCTACATTAGGAAGAAAGGAAAGGTTGATAGCCGTCCCTAACAGCATTTTGAAAGTAATGTTTGCACAAACCATAACAACAATAGCAATAACGTGCCATTGTCTCTAGGCTTTAGAGCCACTAAGACTAATGAGTTCATTTATAGCCCTGATGGAAGTAATTAAATCTGAAAATCAAAGCACAACATTCTTGTTTAGTGCTCTTTGAAACCAATATTCTAATGGAATGCTATCAACAGCTAATTGAAGCACTAATCTTGCCCAGGGTTGGGCCCATTGCCCAGATGGCTAATACATCATTTTTCTAGTCTGGCAAGTAACGTATTGTACTGACTGGATAGAACATTAGATGCATCTATATGATACAGTGGAAGCATAAGACCTTTTTCAATCAATATTTTGATAAAACTGGCATTTAATGTCAATCATTCAACAAACTTCTTGCTGACGTACAAGGACATGCATATCCTTAGTTTTATAAATGAAAAACCTGCTGCCTTATGCAAATAAATGCTCCTACCAACTGGATAGGAACACTGATAAGGCATCATTAGCAAGATAAACATCCGCTGACTGCAACATGGGACAACTAGGAGACTGAACAGCTTAACTTTCCTCATATATATGAATCACTTAATGAATAAACGTTACAATTTTCTGCAGTAGAATTATCCTTTCTGTAAGACTGTGTATTACACACAGTCACWGAGAAGGGTGCAGGAGAGAGCAGCCATATGGAAGACACATCTGACAGGGATTTATGATCACTTGCACAGGTAGGAGGTTTCCATCCTCTTGTGTCTATTATAAGGCAGCTTACCTCTCTGCACTTGGAATGCAATATTCTGCAGTTCTCAGAACCAGAGGTTAAAAGTATAAGGGACCTAAAGTACTAAATTCTACATGCAAGCAACATGATTAATTAGATTCCAAATTGATGTACTGAACTGTAATGTTTCTCCCCCAGTAGGTTAGTTTTCTCAGCTTAATAACATTAGAGATGTTGGCATCTGTCGTAGATGCTTAGAAACTTTGGTCTCCATTATTCCTTTTCCCATTTCTTATACTTTTGGATATTTTCACTCAATTATAGTTTTTATTCAGCCAATCCCTCAGCTGGTAGAAATCAGTACAATTTTGTTAACACCAGTGGAGCAGTGCCAACTTGAAATAGGTCTCTGAGCATTTGGTGCACTTGACAACCCCACGGAAGCAGGAAGTCAATGAAGCAAGACAACTAGAAGAACATCCTTAAAGTGTCCAGTGATCTGTGGCTGCACTCTCTGAAAATGTGGGTTGAACTTCACCCTTGAACCATGAATTAAGAACTACTTGCAGCACGTAGTTTCCTTGTCAAACACTGCATAAATCACGGAGTTTGGGGACAGCACAGAAGCCGTTATGTTCCTGTATTTGAGTATGTGCTATTCACAGTAGCTTTCAAGAACTGAACAAGTACCTGTGCGAGGACTAGTCCTCTTTAGAAGGCATAAATAACCTCAAAAATATCCCGTTTTATTGATTTTTTTCCAGAAGGCTACTTAGACTGAGTATATTCACAAATATTTTGATATACAGATGGGATGTGGCTTAATGTCAGTAAGAGTCCAAATGCAGTATTATTTAGACCTTTAGCAGGAGACAGCAAATGCTGCCTATTATGATACAATGCTATCTTACCTGAGAAGCCAAGAATCTGTCTTGAGGAGCAGTACAAGTGAAAGAACTGAGTATCTATGTTCACCTATAGCTTATATGTATGTATGTGCACGCATGGGAAAATATATATGTATACACACACTCTCCCCAAATCTTTGTTATTTCTTGCCCTCTACCTTTAATGAACATTTTATACCTTTGCTTTCTACAATTTTAGCTTACCACTTTACACATTAAGCATTATTAAGCATTTCCTGAGGTGTACAAATCAAAATTATAACCATACAAGATCCCCTCCAAGACAGGGGAGGAGAGAGGCAGCTTTCAAAGACTGTGCAGCCTAATTAAGACCTGAATTGCCTCTCCCTTTCTCCACTGAGTAACGGGAACCTAGGACTAGAGTTTCCCAACTTATGCACCACTGCGTAATTGTCCAAATTCCMAGTGAATTAGAAAATAAAGGTTGAATGAGATTCCTGACCCTTAAAAAACTCAAGACTACTCGGTGTGCCAAAAGGAAGCATTTTGCTTCAGCACATAAGTAGTAACACGAAATCAAGCTAACATACAGAAGCAGCAGCATATTGCAACTTTGGCATTTTGCAATACCTCAGGCCAGAAGTCCTCTAAATCTGGCATAACTGATCCAAAACAGCATGGTCTGATGACCCAAAGCAGTATTTACTCTGCTTGCTCAGTTTGCACCAAGGGACTATCTACCAAACGAGAGATCACCCAAATCAGAACTGCCAAAGACCAGTCTGAAAGTTGGTGTTTAATCTCTGTCATGAACTCCACTTCTTAAATGGAAACGAAATCACATGCCCACRCTTGACCTGTACAAGACGATCTAGTAGTTTACAGATCAGGTATTAAAGACTGTGGAACCACGTTTTCAGCATAAAGGAAACATGAGAACCATGTTACAGGTTTAGTAATCACAGATGTGAGCCCTACTAAAAAGCAATAGCGAGATTAACGTCTRACAGAGTCGAGCTGCTCTGTAACATTCTTCAGCAGGCATAAAACCAGCTTAAAAAACGACCCTGGTTTTTTAAGGCAGGTTTAAATGCTTGGTTTACAGTCCATTTCATTCCATAGATTTAAGAGAGTGGATACAGATACCACAGCTAACCAGCACTGGCAATTTTTCCCCTAGAAACCTTTGGAAGATGTCACAGATTCTCTGGCTTATAAGGGCAAAGAATATAACTGTTTCCACTATATTCTGAAAGGCCACACTACCAGGATACATTTTCTATTACTTTCTTGTTGTCATCTCCATTTTAGTTCTTAATTAGGCAGCAGCATTTCTTTCAACCACAGAAAAGGAAACCCCAGACACACATCAGTTTTTTAAACCAAGAATTAACAGGTATGGTAAGCAAATCTTCACCACAAGCCCAATAAAAAAAAAAAAAGAGTAATAAAAAATAAAATAAAATTAAAAACAACCTTCAAGTATGTCTGGAAATCTACCCAACAGATCCAGTTGCCCACTGTGGTGGCAGCAGCTCCCAYGTTCTGGCCCAGCTCACACGCACAAGTGAACGGGGAGGTTCAGCTCTACCGGGAAAGCTCCACGGTGGAGGGGGCGATGGGATAAGGGCCTTCGCGCTGCCTGTTAAGAATAACGAAGCTGACCTTGTCAAAGGCTGTCGTTATTGATAATAACAAAGTTCAACAGCATTATTATAGCATTTCACAACTGTTAACCTTTATTGCTGGAGGGCTAATTGTGACCTTCCTTGCGTCTCCTTCACACTTAATTAGGTTTCCCTTGTAAAGAGATAAAAGAGTGTTTGTATCAGTGGGGCATCTTTTTCTGCAGCTGAATGAATTCATGAAAGAGTGAGATTGTTAAGAGAGAGACACAGAGAGAGGGGGAAAAATACAGAAAAAGGCAGGAGGCATTAATAGACTTTAGAATAAAATCCTGACAGATTCAAATTGATTCTGCTGCCTGAGAAAATTGAGTGCGGAGGGAATTAGATTTATGCACTGTTAAATGTAACTGTCTGGCGGTATCCATACAGAAAGTTGTTAAAATGGTAATCTTTAGAGATGTATGAAAATTGCGTGCGAACAGACCAATGAACCATCACTCGGAGCATGCCTCTTCTAGCCGAATAATACAAGACAGTATTATTATTATTATTAATAATGTATTACGGACACTATGCATTATGTATGTAATTTAATCACAGTATCTAAATGTATAAACAACAGCATAGGCACGCAGTAACTTTTTTGCACTTGCGGTTATACATCAACTTTCTCTCTTTTTCAGACCGTCTAAGGAAATGGAGAATGTTGCCACCTCCAACCCAACACTGCACACAGGCACGAAGTAGTACAGTGTAAACACACCAAAGCAGAGCGTTTGAAACATCGGTGTGGACCAGCTAGGGGCATTATACCTGCCCTGAGTTCCCAGGGTGTGCACCACCAACTGCACAGTGAAGCCATACAGACACCACCTCCTACTTTTGAAAAGCAGTCACGCGGACAAAGTTTCCGTTAAAATCATATCGTTTTCCCTCTCCCTCTCTCTCTCTCTCTCTCTCTGCTGATTTCATTTTCCCCAGTTTTTATCTAGGTTCAAGGCAGTATTGAAAATAACTTGCTCAATTTGTAACCAAGACACTTAAAGCGGTTTTCTCCTGTGTCTTTGAAAAATAGGCGTAGCTCTGTGCATTTAGCCGGCAACAGAACTCACGGATATCTTTCCAGCTGAGCTAGAATATGATTAATCTGTATCCGAGTTCACACAAACTAGTAAAGGATTTAACCTCCAGCAAACAGGTTTTCATTCTATTGTATTTTAGGACACTCCTCTCGAGTTACAGCGCAGTTGTGATATTGGGAATTCCATTTGCAAGAGCTTTTGGAAGCTCTGAAAATAAAAAGAAAAAAAATCCCTAGAGCTATTGGATGTGAACTGAAACATATTAATTGCAAAAGGAGATTCCGTATTTTAAACTAAATAAAGAGCTAGAACGTTATGTCCTGATTATCAGGGAAAGCAGAGCATAGAAATGCAGTAACTTTCTTTTCTTAGAGTGTTCAGAGTGTTCTTAGTTCTTAAACTGGCCCATCTCCTCATGGGGGAATTTAAAACAGAGGAAAAACCCTTGATCTGCCCGTATTTGACTCCCATACGTAACAGAAGATTAAGGAAATCTGATCACATTGGCACATTCACCTGTGTTTCTGAATTCTTTGAACAGATACTTAAGTCCCCAGAAAGTTAGCAGGATTAATATGTATGATCGCTGTAAGAAAGATCAGATTTTAAATGCTTTTAAATCTCAGCCACGAGAGGAACCACAGAATAACAATTCTGGAATATCAGCATTGCCAAAAATTGATAASAGGGGCCCTGTGTAAATTCATGTCTCATCTCTGGAGAACAGTGGCACAAGGAACTTGAGACAGAAGCAAAAAGAAATCTAAAACAAGCAACCTGTAGAGAAAAGACATTCCTTCCCAGCTCTCCCCCCAAGTCAGTGGTTGGAGCATGCCCTGAAGTAAGACTGTTTATGTCCTCCTCCAGGAGATAAGATAGGTTATCTAATGYATCTGGTTCCATTCCAGTAACTAAACAGTCAACATACTCTATCACGCTTCCTGAAGCTGGTAAGCAAGAGAAATAAGAGAAGACCATCCACACTTCGTGAGATAAGGAAAGAGCTTAATAAGCAAATAAAGAGCTTTGTTTTCAAACAACCTGGAGAGCACTACAAATGCATACTGTAAACATGGAAAAAATATCAAAATCTCTTTTGGTTTCTTACTTCAAAAGTATCTTGCTATAAAAAGCTGTATGAGCTGATAAAAGACTGCCTTTTATGGGCTATAGGCTTGAAGTAAAGATGTACTTGCATGAATAGATGCAGAAAAACTTTCAGAAGAGTACAGAAAATTGGAGTCACAAGTAATCACAATTACTGGTGCAGAGAGATCATTCTACTCTCAATGCAGACAGCTATGAGACATTCCCCATAATCACCTAGCTACTCCTAGTGGGAATGCTAACCAGCTGTAGTGCATGTTTGCTAGGCCTCTCACTCACAGACAAAAAGGAGAGTCCCAAAACTGCATTAACACGAAGGTATGCTGACACCAGCTTTCACACCATCAACAGCAGTAATATTTTATATGCATTTTAGACCATCTAGCAGAAGCAATAGAGTAAGCCACTCCACCCAGGCTAACAGAGAAGCAGGACTTTCAAAGGTAAATATACAGTTTAAAGTTGATAAAGATCACACCAAACACAGCATAATTCAGTTCTGAAACCTAAATGCTCACAGGCTGAAAAAAATGGAAGAAACTCAGACACAGAAAAGGTAAAGTGAGAGCAAAGTGGCAGCACAACAAAAAGAGAGGTTAAGTCTACTGCATCCACAAAGAAAAACTACCTCTGCAAGCAAGGGTGCAAAGGCACGCAGGAGGAGATTCACCTCTCTCTGAGAGCAGCGTGTCTCATTTTCTGGTTAAAATTCCCTTTTTTAGAATGGCCTGGAAGAGGGAAAAGGGATCAAAAAATCAAGCTCAAAACACATGTCTATGAGGTCAGACTGCAATCAAACCTACCTCATCGCTGCCTTAGGCCCTGCTGCTCAGGGCTAGGCACATGCTAGCTCCAGATACCAGCTTCAGACTGGGAGTGGGCAGCTACTGAGGGCCCCTCCTGCAGGCAGGTGCAGCAGGGGGCAAACAAGCTGCAGAGGGGGAGGCATTTTGTTCCATGTTTTACTTTTGCTGAGTAGATGTCTTCTAGGCACCACAGACTCTTGCTTTAATTTCTCTTGTTAATAATATGGAGATATAAACGTTAATAAAATAATTAAGGGGCATCTGAAGACTTCTCTTTTTGGTAGCACATTTCATTGTAGCAGATACTGTAGGTCAAATCTCTGAACTGGAGGAAAAACTAGTGTATGGCTGAAGCAATAACCTTTCTCGCTCAGCAAAGCTGGTGAAGGATAGAACTAACCTTAAACTAGGAGGAAACTCCAAATCATACTTTGAGTTATGTCTGCATGACCCACACACCCAGAAGGACCACCAAGGACCTTCTCACCCCGCTGTCCCCAGCAAAGCTCACAGCAGAGCTACCTGCTGCCACCATCCCTACCCAAACCCAACAGCAAAGGCAAGTGCTCCAGGAATATGTTCGTATTGGTTTACTGCTTAAACAGGCATATGCAATAATGTGTTGACACAAATGTATGGCAAAAATATTATTCAGTATATTGCTCTGTGGAGATAAGTATGCTAGCAAAAGCAAGCATGTTTTATTTACCTGGTCTGTTCATTTTCAGACTAGCTTTCTATAACAAAAGAGTTTAATATCATTGAAAGCAAGAAAGATACCTATAAATAGGAGCAAGAGGCTGTCTCTAGAACTTTTACATGAAACTTTAATGGCAAGAGAAATAGCCTTTATCTATTATAGTTGACAAATTCTTTATTGCGTTCCTACCTACACAAATTTTGTGTGGAAGTAGGTTTATAGGATCAAAGGAAGAATCAAGGAAAGATTTGTTGCGACACTTAAGATTTCTTAAAGCTTCTCTACCCCAGAGTCTAGATACTAGCCCCTGCATTATCTCTTTTGCTGCACTCCTGAAAGCAGGAACTGGAGAGTAAAAGCACTGCTCACCAATAGTAGCAGTTACCTGTTGCCTCATTTCCTATCTTCATCTCAGCACCTCCTCCTACCCCTAGATCAGGGAGAGTTGGGTCTTCTAACCAAGCATGAGGCATTTTATTTTTAAGGGGAGAAAAAAAAATCCCACAGCTCACAGCTTGCTCTACAAACCTTCACTCACACTGCAGTAATCCACTCTAGGGTTCACCAAAGGTCCACTTAGGGGTCTATGTGCCTTTGCAACATCTCCTCCAAGTAGCATGGCCTGAGGGCTCAGTACTGGGTGCTTCTTTCCCTTCCCATGCAATGTGTTGCTTTACTTTGATTTCATTATGTTTTTTATTTACTAGATCTCCCAAGTTAGAGAAACTCTGAAAGAGATTCCCAGTAAACGGGTGCTGGAGGGACCCCACTAGTCCCTCTAGGCACAGAATACAAAAGTTTCATGATAGAGCCAGCCAATATTTCTATATTTAGCCAAACCTTGGCCACACACAGTGTCTCTTAAAATGGATGACCCATTCATTTCCCTTCATCTGTTCAGATGGCCTTTGCTGTATCTAATAACTACCAAGTCTCCAGTCTATCGAAAATGCAATCCATCTTCCTAGACTACTTTAAAGATTTTATCTACCTGCCCTCTACATATATATTGCTACATGAAAAAACAAAGGAATTGCTTGTGTGCAGTTCCATTATTACTTAGAGCCCATTAAGAATTTCAGATGAAAAATTATTTTTTAATAAGCAATGGTAATTTATACTGCTAATTTCCATTCTAATAATTTTATTTATGAGCATTGCATATCAATTTCCAAAAATTTTTAACTGCTACAGCAAACCTCTCTAAATCCCCTCTTTAATCATTTTCTGCCCATTGTTTTAATTACTTTTAATTAATAATTATTTTAAATATGATACTGTAGATCGCAAAACCCATTGTCTCTCCTTCTCCCCATTCTTGAACCCCTCTCCCTTTAAATCTATGCAGAGCATATAATAAAAAACCAGCATGCCTAGCCTKAGATTGCTTAGAGAGAATTCAGAACTGCATTTCTATTACCGGCTACTGCGCATGTTTACGTGGAGGCCTGAGAATGATTATAAATATATCTACCTTCTAGTCATTTGACTTCCTAGAACTATACATGAGTATTTCTGGTTGGTGTCACAGCGCATCTGTCAAGCACCTAGGTGTCTTCATGGTGTGCCTGTCTGTAGTCCCACATTTCTCCTCAGGTTTTATTTTTCTTAAGATTCTCACCTAGAGAAGGCAGTAAGAAATGTCACATATCCCAAACTGCTTTCACTACTTCACAATCCTGTAAGAGACTGGAATTTGCAAAGGAGGCCTAAGGTAATTTGGTACCTCAATCCTATTGATTTCAAAGGGGTTTAGCACACCAAAACTCTCAGCCTAAAGGAATGGAGTGTAGAACTGCTGAATTCTCAAATATTTCAGAGTACAGTTATTAATTGACACTATAATTTTAGTGGGTAATGAGGGGAAGGGCAGGTAAAGCCACATGTTTTCTGCTGGAATTTAAGATACACTGGTAAGCCATTTGCAGAGCGGACATTTAAGACTGTTCCAGAGTAGCAGCAAAGCGGGTTATACTACCAGAGATTTGCATATGAACAGAGGAATGGGAAAAKGACAGAGTCTGAGTATATCCAGAGAGAACTACAGAGAGCAGAGAAGTAACAGCAAATGTAAATCTTGATGAGACAGCATAGATGAGAATTTCACCTACCTTTCCCTCATTCATGATCTTTTTTCAAGATCAGAATTATAGACTGTCACTACACCCACAGTGTTTAAAAAACAGCTCATGCTTCAAGGAAAGTCATTTCCACAGCAAGTACACAAACAGATGCTTCTAATTTCATGTAGCCAGAGATCAGGCAGCCAATGCTAATGACTGACTTGGTTCAATAGGTGTTTGAACCTTTGGGCCAGAGGGACAAAGCCTCCAGGAACCTGCCAGTGGCACCTTCCGTTCACTAAACCCCATCCTGCTCTCAAAGATAACTTCACTTTGCAAGAGGTGTATGAACACTCAACAGAGCGGCCCGCTGGACAGGGAGAAGGCCTCCTCTAGGGCACATTTCACCAGGGGTCTCGGCCAGAGTTTGAAGCCTGATCTGCAATGCTGCACCAGTCTTTCCAAAGACAGGCTGCAAAATCACCTTGTAGTTTAATAGCATGTTTCRACATCCTCTGTGGGAGGGTGTCTAGGAGATGAGGGACTCTGACTGAGGAAGGTGACTACAGTTACAAACACCTGTTCCCTTCTACAAGAAAAGTCAGCYCACCCTCTAGCTTAGCAAAACAGACGATGTTAGCATCCGTCCAAATTTGTTTTCCAACCCTTACTGTGTAGCTAGAGCCAAGACCTCATTTACAACTCTGCCACTCAAACACTATCATTTTCTGAGCTGCCAGCTCTGTCGCTTCTTGTTGTCCTAGTCAGGGGGTGTCTTCTAAACAAGGGCTTGTAGCTGAAACAGCCCTAAACCTGAAAGCATCTGCAGCCAGCCACAGCAATCCCGCTGGCTGCCTGTCTCTTACCCTGACACCCTCCTGCTTTTGCAGCTTCACAGAAACGTCTGGCTGGAAATCATCAGCCACCTCTATACACCCGGGCTAGGCAGTGTTTACCTAATCTGCAGACCAGGCACATCCACCCGAGAGAGAAAAGAAGAAAATCACAGGCAATTTGTCAGAGCATTAGCAGATAATTCAGACAGAAACGTTAGATCTTGAGGCCCAGCTCTGGGCTGCAGGAGAAATGTTATTGACTCTGACAGATCCCTGATGACATATCCACTCCCTCTCCCAGGGGCAAGGCTACATTTAGATACACTTAAATTTTCATTCAAATTCAAGATTAACACAGCAAGCGGACAGCAGGAAAAGAATGCGAGAGCAGGTTAGTGGAGGAAGAGGGAGCTTTCACTGTTGGACTTTGGCTTTTCTTCCCACCTCTGTAATTCTGGCCTAATTATTTCCTTTAATACTCACTGAATTCACCATGGTAATTATTAGTCAAGTTTAGAAATAAATATTCCTTTTGCTTAGAGACTGTCATTCCTGCCTACTTATGCTACTTATCCTCTGTAATAGCTCAGAGTCCAGATTTAGACAACACTGAATTCTTTTGAGACTTGATGTGTTTCACAGCTATCTTCCCATCTCCTTTTGCTTCCCAGTCAGTTGCATTTATTCATCATCTCTGAGGCAAGAATTTTATGCTCCTTCAAGGTTATTTTTTTCTTGTTATGTCTGTTTGCAGCATCCAGCACAAAGCTGTCCTGAGCCCTCAATTGCAGCTGTTAAGTAGCAAATACTAATAATAACTGGAGCATATCTAATTAGGCTGCATTTTTCAAATTTGGGTGTCTAAAGAGGTACATTATCAGTCAGCATCACTCTGCTCCTAATTCACTTCAGTTGTCTTGAAAATGCCACACTTGCAGTTGCATTTAAGTGGCTAAGGATACGTCTTCATTTTTTTCAGATGCTGAATATAGACTTCAGTAAAGCTTGAGTTTGACACTTCTGAGCATCAGGATAACTTCTACCTATCTTAAAACATGTATCCTCAACTAGATGGCTTTCTTGAGAGATCTGCATACAAAAAATTTGACCATTTCTACCTAGAAACAATGTATAAAAGTGTTTCATTTCCCTTTCTTTGTGTTTCCACACCATTCACAGAATGGCAGAGGTTGAAAGGAACCTCTGGAGATCGTCTAGTCCAACCCCCCTGCTCAAGTAGGGTCACCTAGAGCAGCACAGGATCATCTCCAGGCAGGCTTTGAGTATCTCCAGAGAAGGAGACTCCACAACCTCTCTGGGCAACCTGTTCCAGTGCTCTGTCACTCTCGCAGTAAAAAAGTTTTTCCTCATATTCAGGTGCAACTGCCTGTGTTTCAGTCTGTGCCCCTTGCTTCTTGTCCTGTCACCGGGCACCACTGAAGAGTCCGGCCGCGTTCTCTTGACACCCTCCCTTATGGTGTTTGCAGACATTGATAAGTTCCCCTCTCAGTCTTCTCTTCCCCAGGCTGAACAGGCCCAGCTCTTGCAGCCTTTCCTCATAAGAGAGATGCTCCAGCCCTCTGATCATCTTTGTAGCCCTATGCTGGGCTCTCTCTAGTGGTCCATGTCTCTCTTGTACCGGMAAGCCCAGAACTGGACAGAGTACTCCAGATGCGGCCTCAGCAGGGCTGAGAAGAGGGGGAGGATCACCTCCCTTGACCTGCTGGCAACACCCTTCCTAATGCACCCCAGCATCCCATTGGCCTTCTTAGTTGCAAGGGCACATTGCTGGCTCATGGTCAACTTGTTGTCCACCAGAACTCTCTATCCTTCTTCACAGAGTTGTTTCTCAACAGGTCAATTCAATAATTGACTTCCATTTTTCCAATTTCCAACAATTCAATAATACATCACAAGTTCTGCAGATGCATTTCCTGTTTTCCACATCTTTTACTTAATGATTTACTTCAGCCAACAATTCTGCTGCAAGTTGCAACATGTTATCCATGATTCAGTTGCTCATGTGTCCAGAAATACTCATCTAGGAGAGTGAAACAGTCCATTCAGGAATGGTATGGGACATGCAATCAGTGACTCATCTTTAAGGTGCTGGCAGCAGCAGCTACACTCTAGAGATTCATCTGAGGGTTGAGTTCAACAGCACATCTCTAGGGAAGGCTTCTTCTCCTTGCTTTCTCTCAAAATACTCAAGAGACTGTATGGTTTCTCTCCTTTACTTCTCAGCTTTTCCAGGTTGCACTGAGACTGTTAGCTACTAAGTTACTACATTAACAGAGAATATGGTTGGATTCCTCATTCTAAAAATGGCTATTGTGGCATCTTACTCACAACTTCAAAACACAGGTAAGTTTTTGTTCTACCCTAGTAGAAAGCTCCTTAGCCTTTTTTTCCCCAGAGTTTTCCTCTCCTGACTTATCATGGGTTTTGGGCTTGCAAAAAAATCCAAAATCTTAGCTGAAACAAGGCAAGTTTCATTTGATTCTTCATCAAAACTGAGCAAAAATTTTCATAAGGTTTGTTTTTTTCACATGGTTTGCCTCAATTTATCAAAATTGAACCCAGATAATTGGTAATACTTTGCAAACTATAGCATAACCTTAACTAGATCCATCTCACATCGGTTCTGGTCTCACCAAAAATACCTTATCATATCAAACATTTCATCTCATTAATTAGACTCTACTGTCTAAGATTGCTTACTCCTTTCACTTCTGCCCAGCTACTTCCACTGACTTGGGAACTCAGGGGACTGAACCAGTCAAGAGTTGCTTGACTTTCTGGCACGTGACCAGACTCCGTTACTCCAATGGCTTTAAGTGGGCTTAAAATGGCATAAAGACTTTGCTGAAGCAAGCACCAGTGCTCCCAAAGCATCATGTACCAGATGAATCAGGGCCACAATGCACAAGAAAAACAGGATCCCATTTAATCCTGGACACRTGTGATAATTTAAAGAGGACCCTCTCACATCTGAACTAGCAAGCAGGCTGCAGCTGTTAACTTTCAACACACTAAAGGCCAAAGACAATCAAAGACCCAGACACCAAAGAGGTTAAATCAGTGCATCATTTGACAGGGAACGGTGAGCCATTAACCTTTCCACTGGCACTCCGAACGATGAGCTGAAAGATAAACACATTGGGTAGGAAACAAATTGGATCATTCGAACGCTATTAACGTGTGTGCCCTTGGAGGCCACATTTGTGCTTTCGGAAAATTACACATTCATGCATAATGAAGTGAGATATAGCTCACCGATTACCAACAGGGTGCTGAGCCCACGATAAGGATTTATAGCAGGTGCCTAATTCTCTAAACATTTGCAAATTAAGTATTTACAAGTGTAATGCTAGCTATTTTATTGCCAGTTTAGGTTACTGTCATTTAAGCTTTTTATTTTGCACTGAAACTGAGCTGAGCATGTATTATCCACAATGCATGATTTATTGAAGCATAATTTGCTGATGTTATAATGGGAATTAAGGCAATACCCAGAGACCCTAATTACAACACAACTACACACCAACACAGGAAGAAAGCCTCTCTCCTAACAAACTTACCTCAACTGACAAAAGCAGATAAAGACTGTAGTACATATCACAGAGGGGGAACAGCTCATAAAGAGAAATTACTTGCCCAATTCCACATGAAATGTTTGTGTCATAACTAAAAAAAAAAAAAAAAATCCAAGCCTACTACCCTACACATCTGCCAAATCCAGGACCTAGAACTAGATCATTTTACCTGCTTGCTAATAACGAATGACACACTTATCCAAAGGAATCTGGTCCTCAGTACCACTGAATGACTACAAAGTGCAGCTGTGCAACTGAAAACCTGTTTGCTTGGGAACCTGCCACAGCTCAAAAGTGAGCAACTACAAAAATTTCAAAGAATGACAGACAGAAGTAGTACGTATAAGAGGTAAAAACAGAGCTAAAAAGGTATCTGCCAAGTAAATATTCCTATTGTAGGTATTTCCCATTGCACAGTGAAGGAAAATACAGGGATTCACTCCAGGGTGAGTTTGCAAAAGAGATTATATAATGAGATCGTGCACAGCAGCAAGGCACCAGGCTTGATGATTCAAGAGATCCCTCTTAGGCATCTATCACCGTGGAAATGGATTTCACAGTCCACATAAACAAATATATGAATTTAAACATGTAGAAATGCCTAAGCAATTTACACAAAACTTCCTCCACAGAAAAAGGCTTTTTCAAGCAGCACCATTCTGCTAAGCTATCTCAACGAGGAAAAGCGCCTATGACTTTTACTGAAGAACCACCTTCATATGTTAGGTGAAGGATCAACCCCAGACAAATCTGAGCCCTGGCAGATAGTACCAGGAGACAGTCAGGAGTAGCCCAAATGCCACAGAGCTGTTGGGGCCACCCAGTGACCCAGTCTCAATGATGTTCAGTGATACTTGTACTCAGCATGCTCATTCACACCTCACTAATGAGTGGGGTTTATATTGACAATTTCCTACGTGTGTCGCCACACACAAATCACTGCTTCTACCTGGAAAAATAGCAGCTTGTTCCCAACAAGGAGCAGCCAGCACACAACCAGACCCTGGGCCTTTCACGTTCCCCCTCTCCCGCCCGCAGCTGCTGCAGCCTGGCAGGCTGACAGGCAGGGGCTGTTGGTTTTGGAGAGCACTCAATACTCCCAGCACCTAAGACTACAACCAGAGGACAACAGATAGGAGCAATGGAGTTTCATTCACAAAATGGCTTTAAAACTCAACATAAATGGCTCCCCAGAGAAGAAATGAATGAAATGATTTACAGTACTATTCTCTCCTCAGTTGGGGAGCGTGTGTCTGCTTTCCTTGGAGAGGGGCAAGCTCTTCCTCTCCTTGCCCAAGCAGCCAGCCTGGGACACACTCAACCTGTCAAACTCATGCTCTGGATCCACTGGTCGCCCCTCAGATCCAGAAGCGAATCATTTCCCTTCCCTTCCCTCTGCATTTTGAGGAGCTAACAATTCACAATGGAAAAAAGGAAGATTACTCATTCATTAAAAATGTGGCTTTGAACCAGACCTAAAATGTTATTCCAAGACTCTCATAATGAAACACRTAAAGGTCGCCTTTTTTTAAGCTCAGATGAGCAGCCCCTGCGCAAGGGAGCTATTACTCTACAGGAGATGTCTGTCACGTGTGACAGACGTTACAGTAGTGCCAGAAAAATCTCCCCTGTGGAATCCAATTCAACCCTCTGTGTATGGGTCCTAGTAGGAACTATGGACTGTTAGGTACTTAGAGAATGATACTGCAGTTATTTATTGGATATGGGTCAAATTTTGGAGCATGAATTGTTTTGTATTGCTTCTCTGCTTTTTGCCACCAGAATCTCCCACCAATTTCTCTTCRCTAATACAGCAAAAAGATTTTTCTGGCCAAAGCTTCTCTAAGTAGCTAGCCCTACTGGGACATACAGAAARGGCAGAAAGCTCTTACAGCCACGAAACTTAATTCCCTAGTTAGGTTTCTCTCTYTAGTCAAGTCCCCACATGCCCACAGGAGTTTTTCTGAAAATGAATAAGGGTAGTGGGCTGAAGCAGGCTGTGCAAACCTATCTCCTCAGGCCACATTCAGAGTACTTTACCTGATGTTAGCACCCCACACACGGGATGAGCAGGGATTAGCCTAAAACAGTGGGCAAAGATGAGAGAGACTGGCAGGCCATGAGCAAAGAGCTAAGTTCATCTCCCAGCCTGTGGAAGGGAAAGCAGCATTTGTGGGGAGAAAGAAACAGGTCTCGTTCTTCCCCTTCCCCTTCTTCCTACCACCAACACCCACGCTAGAACCTACTGCTGCTGGATGACAGAAATACCTGAAGCAAAATGATTTAAGGATCATCCAACTTGAAGCAGCTGATCCTCAGACATAAAACTTCTCTTGACCAAGTCACCTGCTCAACCAAACAAAACTGATAAGCCTCTTTTGATGTTGCTCCGACCGGTACAAAAGGAGCCAGCTGGTCTTTGCTAAACAAATACAGTTCCCATGGAAGAAAACAAAAATCCGACACTGTACCTACTATAAGATTTTGAAGRTAAGACTCAACTAATCCAGATGACTAATCTCAGAGTCACTAAACATACTAAGTAGTTTTGGTCTGCTGGAAAGCAGATAAAATGATATCATTATGGAGAAAACTGTTAAAGCACACTGGTTCAAGAAAAAGGAGGGGAGGGGAAAAACACAAATAGGACTGGGACAACTACCAAGTACTTGAGCTGTTTTCCAGCCAGCACTTACTGAGAACACATTTTCAAGTGTAGCAAGGGATGCTGCAGTAATTGGTGAATAAACCTTGATGCTAAGTGCTGCATATAGGTTTAGAACAATTGACATTTGTAAAGGTTAAAACRGAGATTCTTCATCCATAAGATCCTACTTCTGGAGATGCTGAATGAAACTCACATTACTACAATAGCAGATTTAGAAGAGCTGTTAACACCAGAACAGCATTTGAAAGCACCTATTTCCTTGCAGCAAGCTAAGTGGGGGARGTATGCACAGGTCTCTAATTGTTTTTCTTAAACCAGTAGCGCTGTCATTACTTTCATTCTCATGAATTTCCCTCTCCTAGGAAAGATGGAAATAAAGAGAAGCAGACTTTTGAAAAGTTGAGGTGAGTTTGTGACAAATTGAACAGGTCGAGGTTGTGAGAGTCTGAAAATCCCATCCTTTAGTGGGGGCTAAAGCAGGGACAGGCAAAAAAAAGTGGAGAGATGAAAGACAAAGTGCTGTTCCACTTCTCTAAGACCAAAACATCTCTCTGTCCCTTAGCAGAAAGCTAGTGGACTGTTAGGGTGACTCACCCACCTCCCCTGTTGCCTCAGTATAGAGCATTTCATTCCCTCTCTTTAAATCATTCTGAGTTCAAAATTGTTCTTGCCTTACTACTACTGACAACTCATTTTTCTTCCAAGTGCGTTACTCTTACGTTCCTGTTGCTTTACATATGTATTAATTTGGGATGGTAAAGAGCTTGAGTTTTTAACTGCAAAGGTGCTATAAGAGACAGAAAACGCTTCCCCTCAGCAAGGAGCTGTTTAAAGGCACCACTCACTAATTGTGGTAGAGTGTGGAGGCTGCTTGCTACTCTTCTGCTTGGGCAATAACAAGGTAGGGTAAGAGTGAGCAGTAGAATGAAGCCACCTTGTTTTACCTCCCTCACTCATCCAGGTGACGTGTCAGTCCACAAATGTGTAAGCAGAACATAATGCCAGGCGAAGTAGGCCTTTTTTGGTAAGCAGCAAAACTGGCTGCTGAGCATTACCAGACTCGAGCACAACATTTTCCCCACAACTGACATAAAGCCCCACCATGAGCTCCTCCAGAGCTATTCACAGGAGCAGAATCTTTTTTAGGGTAAGAATCCCCAAATCCAAGACTTTAAGTTCATCCTATGTGCCAYTCTGGGCCATTCGAAGGAAGATCCATACTTAACGCCATTCTCCTGTACCCTGCATCTCTCTGCTCTGGGACACAGGGGGTTGCTTGCTTCAACTCTCCAGAGCTGGTGTTTCATTTAACAAGCAATGGGCACCTGAACAGCAACCTGATGTTAACACTCAAAACAGAAGAGGTTTAAGCAATAATTTTTATTTGAAGCTAGCTCCATTACTTTTGTGGCAACAAATACAAATTGAGATTTAGAGCTTGGCTCAACCTTGCTTGTAAAGGAATTACTATTCATAGTACTTTTATAACGTGAAAAGGAATAAGCCTGTTCTCAATTCCATGGGCAGCAAGTGAACATTTAGTACACTCAAGCAATCCATTCCCCCACCCCCATGAAGGGATACAAGGTTTCTGCCTAAACAGTCAGGTGAAATAATGCTCAGCAAAGCTGTATGTGGGAGAAGTAGAACAGAGAGGCCAAAACTGCCTTGAAAATGAACCTCCATTAAGAATGAGATGGAAACAACAAATTCAATTTCTAGAATCATGAGAAGTAACATACACATTTCAGAATCATTCAACTTTTCCAGCCTTCCTATACCCTTTTCATTGAAAGGGATCAATGGATCATCTATGCCCCAGAAACCAAAAAATACATGCCAGCAAAGCAGAAAGATAATGAGTTTAAGTAGTCTGTCACATTATATCTCAGCTTCTACATGTTTTTTCTTCTCACAAAGCATTGAAACCTCCCTACGGGAAGGGGGGATGGTTCCCACTAGGAATTCAGGAATCTTATGGAACTTCTATAGGAATTCCTGAAATCATCCCATTACACAACAAAACATTGGTCTTGTTTTGTCTTTGCCCCAAAGGCAAAGTGTTAAKCGAAGTATGGCCCATACATCATTAGAGTCATTCTCACTAGCCTGTCCAGGCCAAATCTGACTAAAATGAAGGATTATGATGCCTATCAGAAGTGCTAGTAACCTTGTCACCTCAAGTTTCAAGTTCTCTCTTTCATTCTTGTGAGTCAGGCTTGGTGTCTGAGGACGTTCACAGCTGAGAACACACGGAATTTAAAGACTTAGCTTTGGCAGTATTTCAAGTCACTTATATTTGTTTCAGCAAATCAACCCATCTTGCTCTCAGGATAAATCCAAGCCAAAATATCCAGGAGCAGCTAACAATTTTGGCTATTTTCAGTTCTAGAAAGGATTGTCAGAGAGAGTGCTCAGCAATGTGACATCCAACCCAGAGGATATGATCGAGTTGGGCAAYTGAAATCATTGCTCACTAGTCATTTCTGAAAAGGGAAAGAAGATCTTACAATCAAGCAGCATGGCAGTAAGTGGAGGAGGAAACTTCCTTCACATACAGAGCAAATATTTGAAACTGTGTAGCATATTGATGGTCACAATTAGACTTTTTATTAAATCCCTCCTTCCTTCAAGTACATGAGTGTGAAGTCATGGCTTATCACTTGTGCAAATATTATTTTAAAATGAAATTTTAAAAGCAGCCTGAACACAGGAGGGACATTCCCAATCAAAGTGGCTGAGAATTTGACTAATCAGATTGAAAACACTCCAAGCTGAAGATAAAACAAAGAGCATCTACTGATCCACCCCTATGCAGGACAAAGATGACTTACAACAACCAGCCTGTGGGCAATCACCATGCAGACAGGAAAGCCTACTCCTGTCACAGTCTCATAGGATCTCTGTTAGGGAATGATGCTGCTCAGGTTTAGACTTGCTTATGGGATCACGTTGCTAAATCAAACATAGATCTGTCCATGCGACCAAAAAGCACCAGGACTCAATGGAGCACAAGTGCCTCCTGCCCATCAGCATATCCGAGATGATGGACTCACTCTAGCTCAAAAGATGCTGTCACCCACCAGGGATCCCCATCAGGACCTACTCCTGAGGTCCTCTTAGCCTAATTATAATCAGAGAAAATCATTTGCTGAGATTTGTGGTCAAACTGTCTAAATTTGAAAATTTAAAGGATTTGTTTACCTATCATTTACTATCATTTGGCACTCYCTCTTTGGCTGCTTTGTGTTTGCCTGCAGATTGTAGCTCAGGATAGGGGTGTTGTTGTTTCTATTGCTTTTTTTTTTCTGAAGTTTAAAAGCAGCTGAAACAGGAAATAAAGTGCTGATGCGTGCTTCCTTCCGCATTTGCAGGTAAATGAGCTAACCCTGCCCGAGCATACCCATGGCAACTCATTTGAAATGCTTCCACTGTACTGTCTGAAGCAACATGCAGCATTCAAACACATACCAGGCAGGAAACAAAACAGCACTTAGGAATGGCAGAAGGCACTCCTGAGGAGCGGGTCCCCTCCCTTCGCTTCCCCCCCTCCGCCTTCCACACTCCCTTCCCTTCAGCYGAAAAACAATGGAGGGAACCTGTACAAGCCCAAGCACAAAACCACCCCGCAGCTCCGAAACAACGCCGGATGTGTTTGTGTGAAACAGACAGCTGTCAGCCCAAGCAGGGCTCAGGATGGCAGAATTACATCTCTTAATTATTACCAGCCTGGCTCCCTGAATGTTCACATTTTTTCCACAGTTACTAAATAAGTTAATCACTTCATGAACAAGGAAATCTGCAGATGCCTTTGAGGCTTTGTTAACATAGTGCCTAAGCCAGCTTTACACTCTCTTCTAATCCTCTTTAAGACAGTATGAGGCAGTGAAGTAGCCTGTAATCAGTTTTTAAGGTTATAGACAATATCCCCACTCAAGCTGGTTGCCTAGAGCAACAGTGCAGGAACTGAACACTAGCAACGAGATTGGATTACTTGCCTTGTTTATTCATCCATATATATTTATCCTCTGCTCTGCCTACAGCAGAAGCAGGGATTTTGTAGACTGTGCCATACCCATCCAGATGCAGACTAGAATTTATGTAAAAAAATGCAGACAGGCTTCAAGAATTAATCTCTTTCAATTTCTGAGTCTTTTTCTTCATTCACTTCTCTCTCCACTTCAATACCTGAAAGTTCAAAATGCCACCAGAACTGAGATTGCTCATGCTATCTCAGCAGCACCTTAAGCTGAGGTAAGGACCTTCCATGTTCTGTGCCTGTGCAAAGGCAAAAAACACCAGAGTTACCAGCAACAGCTACATGCACTGAACCACATCCTCAGGTGGCATACGATTGCCAGTAGCCAGAAGGATGTTATTTCACCTTCATTAAGGATCCATCCCATGTTAACCTGGAGAAAACCCCAGTCACTATCTGCATAAGGCAAATTGTTCTACGTTTGAAATGTAGTACAAAGAACTCAATCACTTTCCCCRTTTCTCTCAGTTACAGGTGTGGTAACTTCACCTTCTTTACTTGAAAAGCTGAATTTTATCTACAGCCAAAAACACTTCCCTTTTGTATTGTAAGCCTAGGTATAGTTACAGAGAGTCAGAACTTTCTTATCCTTGCTTGCTCAAAACAGCTTCTCATTTTGCCCTGCCATAACCAGTCTGATCCAGGCACAAGCTCATACAGGAAACCTACTAACAGACGGAAAAAGCTACTCCTGGTGGTGACTYGCATAGGGCAGTCAGTGTTTGCCATAATGTCACTGAAACTTCAGATTTAGCAAACGGCCAAAGAGCAATTTTAAAAGCATCTTAACCACAAAKAGGTCTGCAGACTTCCTTAAATCCTCAAAAGGTGCAATGCAGAGAGGTACAAATCAATCTGCAAGAYAGTCAGTTCAGGCTGCTACGCAGCCTCTTCCAGGAAGACCTACTCTACAGCAAGAATGAACTTCTACAGGGTTTTGGTATCCCTATCCCATGAGTTCCTTCGAAAATCCCAAAGCGCAAAGAAAAAGCATATCCTGAGGCTGCCATTCTGCTTCAAAGTGCATGAGTCTTCCTGGAGTTCACAATTTCCGTATCAAATTTCAGAAGCCCATCCCATGCAGAGGATATAACACATATTCTTCAAGCTTTCTCTAATATCAGCCACCATTGAAACATCAAAATCAGTCACTAACAACAAATCCATAAATCTGAAAAGAATTTCTTGATCTTTTACATCCTCAAAACTTACCCAGAGCTGAGATGTGTTCAGTGACCAAACTCATCCACAGAGCTTCTCTCTACTGTCTAGTGGACATCATTTATCAGAGTAGACTTTAAATGAAAATATTTTTGTCTAATTCTTTTACGGCCAGACTATCACTTCCTTGTACAGTACCTTTACATTATAGCTATGGGTTTTTTTTAGGTATCAGTCTGCTGAAGTACTGGAGCTCAGAACTATTAAGGAAAGAAGGGTTGTGGCTAAGGTTCAAGACTCAGGGGTCAGCCGCACATTCTTAATGTCTTCTGGGATATGTCACTTTAACTCAGTTCTTTACTGGTAAAGCGGTACATTCACTCACACTAAGAGATTAGGGGTTTGACAGATAATAAATTTGTGGAGAAACTGAGATTTAAAGGAGATCTAACTGAATAGTAGATGAACTTGGTGAATAGTTGTCACTGATAAATAGCATGAGGAAGAGGAAGGCTGTTGTTCATAGTTTAAGATGAATCTTCAAGAAAAGTTCAAGATACTGTATTTCACAGCATTGTCAAAATGAAAAGCCTCATTTTGGGAATGCTGACTTATTTCCCTTCACTATTTTCAAGCCGTAGCTTTTCAGCTTGATGTGKTTTTTCTCAGATTAAAAGCCACCTAAATTAAGAGAAAAGAGGAAAAGAGGAGTAAAATAACCCCAAATCAAAACAGAATGTTTCACTTGGGTCTAACAGGACATTTCAAGTTGACCCAGAACGAAAGTTTTGTGGTTTCATTTCACTGAAAAAAAAAAACTGAAAAACAACAACAACAAAAAAATCTGTTTCAAACCAACATAACCGTTTCCTTCCCTCCACCTTGAAACCTGCCTGTAGTTTCTCCACTAACAGGAAAGACCACTAATTCTCACATACTGCTACTTTACTTCCTACACTGCTTATCCAGCTAGTCTGCTTACAGAGCGAGCCGTCTGGGACGACAYCATGTGTCCATCAAGTACGTCCCGTGGGGAGGGCTGTGCCAGCGGGGCCTCCAGGCTTTGCCCGCATCCTCGGAGGCTGACTACCGCAGGCCCCCCCGCCCGCGGAGCCCCGCGGCGTGCCGGCCGCGGGCTGCCCTGCAGATGGCACTGCGGTAACGCGCTCCGCGGCTCGCACGCTCCCGGGCGCAGCGCCGGAGTCCTGCGCCTCCTGCGTTATCCCCGCCGCTACAATCAGTTCCTTGGCCTACTTTCTCTCCACCCCCCGCCTCTCTCAGAGAAATTATTTATCATAGGGATTGCCAGCACTTAATAAACATCCCTCCAAGAATAAATTTGTTTATCTAAGGTATTTTATTATGCTGCCTCAGATAAAAGCAAGGAAAAAAAAATCCTCCCCAGAATATTTTTGCCTGAGCAAACAGTGAAAGAGCAGTGTCCTTGAGCACAATTTTCAAAGGGGAGGCTTGTCGGAAGCCATTTCAGCTGTTAAGGAACAAGTTATCTTCCAAAGGGGCAGGAAGAGGTAGAACACAGGCCCTGGCAATTGATCCGTTGCGACAGAGACAGATTTAGGCACCTCAAAGCGTTTTGTTCCAGGGACTGAGCCGGTTGTCCTACTGTTTCACCTTCTGTTGTCCTCCATACTGGGTGTGGGGGGAGGAAGACAGGAGCATTTCAGGTTGCACAGGTTCAAGTAGCAACACAAGACAGCAGGTCATGGAAAATCAAGACTTCTGTCATTCAATCCCATGGCGGTTTTCCCCTATGGCTCATCCTGCTCCTTTCACCAGTGGAGGAGCCCGCCCCTGTGCTGATGAGCAACGCACGAGCTAGCAGATTCACTGTACCAGTCGGGCTCCCCATGCCACAGTCATCAAGTAACACCAGCTGGGTCCCTGGCAAGAGCAGCCCTGGGCTGTATAAGGACATAATTTAGTGAAAGGAATGCTTATTAGAAGCAGGAAGCTTGGCAGTAGGATTTCTCATTCCAAATACAAGGTTTGCAGCAGCATAAATAATGTATATCAATTGCCAGCATCCTGAAAATTAGTTAAAGTAGGTTAGAGGAGTAAAACAAATAAATAARTAAATCACGCTCCAATCCTTCCCCATTTAGAAGGGGTTAGCTGCTCGTAACAGAGCAATACAGAAAGAGGGGAGACAGTAATTAAAACCTGGTCTCTTGTTGCATGAGTCAGTCAGTGCTAATGAGACACACATTTTCCAAGTTATGGACTCAACCCTTCACCTTCTGCAAGCCACACGGGGTTGCCATCCCTGTCACACGTACAGCAAGCCTCGTGCCTTGAGTCAATGCAAGTCACCCAAACATGCTGCTAGCTCTAACTCTAACCACCAATCTGGTATTTCACTCCAAAAAGTGGCTGAGACACACAGAGCAGTACACATGGTAGCATGACCATTTCCACCTGTGCACCACCCTTGCAGAGGGCTACCAGCTCCACTGCAGAGGGGAACCATTCATTGCAAAGCACAGTGTCRACTTTTGCCTTGAACACTGAGATTGACCTTTTCAGAAGCCTCCTGACAACYGACTGTTCCGCAACTCAGCCTGCCTAAGGATGCGACTGGTGACAGTCTGTGGTAAGCTTAGCTGACGGTGCCTTTTATAAGGTCAAAGATATGTTGCCTCATGCCACTCCTTCCTCTCCACCAGAAGCTTCAGCTCCTGCAACCACTGGCATGGAGGTGAAGCCCAGGTCTGAATGGTGTCAGAACAAGGCATACACATTTCTTAAACTCTAGACGTAGATGCTACACAAAGATTTGTGATGGCCTTTGTACAGAGACAGRTATCAGGCATTACACAGATCGCAGCCGAATTAACAAAAAGAGCAAGCCTAGCAGCTTCTTTCAGGATCCTTTGGAGACATGGACCATTCAACTACATGGCTAAAGAAAGCCTCTGCTGGCCGATAATGCAACCACCTGAGCTGCGTACTGAAAAACAGGTAGTTGAGTGCTACAAGACACTTGGTTTCACCCTTCTTCTGCTCTGAGAAGGATGTGCCCCAGGACTGTTTCAGAGGTGAAAGAAAGCTGCCGGCCACAGCTCCCAATCCGTCCAGCAACGCGGCAGCACTGGTTGGCAGGCCCACCTCCTCACACACCTGCAGATTTACCCGACTTCGTAAATCCCAGCAGGTGAAGTCCTGCTTCTGATGCTCAAACCACTCAAAAGTCACARGGGTACGGACATCTCAAGGAGAAAAATAGTATTCAAAAGTTCTGGAGAGTCTTAAGTAAATTTGCACTTCCAGCTCCCAGAGCTTTGAAGTTTTGCCAGAACTGGCCAGTCTCCGCTCTCTGTGGCTGCAAGGGTGGAAGATCGCCCTAGGTCATCCCTGCTCTCGCCTGCAGGAGCCCATCTAGGGCTACCAAGCCCAATCCAGAATTGCACACTGAAGCTATACAAAGCAAAATCCAAGGTGTCAGCAGGTACACAGGGACACTGCCCTTCCTCAGCTGGGCGGCCCAGCTGAAGCAAGCCCTAGGAGGAGCAGCTGGGCCRAGGAATCATGCCTGGCATAATGCCCCCACCATGGAAGCACAACAGACAGGCATGAAACGCACCAGATTCACCAGCTTCAGTGTTTTCAGTTTCATCTTTGTTTCACTAGCAAATCCTCTCATTCAGAGTGTTAAATGCCCTGAGTAAACTTTGCTTTCTGGATGTTGCTGCTTGGATATAACCAACCTCTATAGCCTGAGCAAAAACAATTAAGATGTAGCCTTTTGAATTCCCTGTCTTCATTCAACAGAAACTTGAGCACTGCAGRTCAGTGGCTCTGACTAGTCAAAAACAATTTGATTACCAGCAGCAACTGAAGCAATGAGTCGTCCCCTTCAAATCTTTCCAAATTCCAGCTCCTATTGAACCTGCCCCTCCCTCCACTGCAATCTTCTCTCTAATCTGATAACAATTCCACCAGCAATCARCCACAGCCACACCGGTAGAATGCTGCTTTGCTAAAATGCCTTTGTGCACATCAGCAACAACCTCTGTAAAACTGTTACAATAAGAATCTCAAAAAAAAAAAAAAAATTAAAAGCCTTCTGTCTTTTTCTATTTAATTTTGATCACTATGGCTGACTTCTAACTCCTCTAAGCACGTAGGCCTTTACAAAACACCAGATATCATGAAAAATGGCCYCCAAGGAAAACTAAGCACTAAGCCAGCAATTGTCTCAAATGATCACTGTATGCCTGAAAGCATATGTCTTTCCGCATATGGCACCAAACCTTTCACTCCTGCTGGACCACGCGTATGTCTTAGCATAAGTTTTCAAGGAATGAACGCCCATCCAAACATGCAGAATTCCACTCTGTCTGCTCCACCAGACAAGAACGTTTCTTCAGCATAGCGGCTGGTACATCTGTCAGCATTAAAGGAATTAAAAGTTCTGAGTTCCATCACAGCTGGGTTCTCCAGAGAATAAAAATCCTCATAGTATGYGAGGCAATGTGACTCAAAATACTGAAACATCCCTGTCTGGCTTCCTGTCTATCCTGACCCAAATTTTGGATGCCATTCAAAAACACATCAGGGATCCAAAAAAACTGTTGGAGCTGCCTCTTTCACACAGAAACAAAGCATCCATTTAGAACATGGCATTTCCAGTGCAGATCTTAGAAAGAAAAACATTTCCCATATTATTTCTAAAGGATAAAATTGCACAAAAAACCAATSGGACCCAGGGAACATTTTATTTAAATGAGAACCCTATCATTTTCCTCTTCAAAAAATAAATKATTCTGCATCAGAAGAGAGAGAAGATATGCCATGTCTTGTAGTAAAGGCAGAGTATTTTTCCTCCCAAACTAAGAATTACAGCCACTTTGTTTTTTTCTCTGGGATGGGCTGAAGAAGTCACAGGTGAGAACACAGTTCTCTCTTGCAGATAAATCTGAAATATTTTGGTTAGAAAGGCCTTTTCACTAGGTCAAATTCTCCATGGAGCTAACCCATTCAGGCTGTACTCTGCCTACACACTAAGGAACTCTTAATGACGACTACATTAAAAAAAATACAAGGGGGGCGAGGGRAGAAAAAAGCCCCTTTAGGTTTTGTTCTACAGTTCCTGCCAAAACAGAGCAAATAATTCATGGAGTCAGAAGGYGCACTCAATGCCACAATCAGGCAAGGATATACAAACCATCTCCTACACACTTCTGACAGCTAGCCAGACCCTGGCAATTAATGCATATCTGAATATGATCAACAGCATCACCCCGCACATCCTTACCAGAACAGAAGACATCACAGGGATTGGTATAAACCAGCAGCAAAAAAACTAGCTAAAATACCAAGAAAACTAAGCATATGACTGAAGACAAGCACTGGCTTTAGCTTTTAGAGTGAATCATGCCCTATAAGGCTAGCAAGCTGAAGGCATGTTACAGGATGTATTYACTAACTTCCCTAGATAGTTAGTCTAACACACTGCACTTCATAGCCTTCCAGAGAGGCCACACTAGATCTCATGTGGCTTGCATYCCAAGGCAGAGCTCTGAATTAACAGAGCAAATCCACAGAGCACTTTAAGGCCTGTGGGACAGAAGATTGCAATGACGACTACCTAAATAAAAYTAAATTAAAAATTTAAAAAAAGAAAAAAAGCCCCTTCAGGTCTTACTCTATATTTCCCGCCAGAACAAACTGAATAATTCTTGGCGTCAGAAGGAGCACTCAAGGCCACAGCCAGGCGAGGGCTTACAAACCACCTCCTACACGCTTCTGACAGCTAGCCAGACCCTGGCATTAATACATACCTGAACATGATCAGTAGCATCACCTAGAATGTCTTTGCTTGTGTCAGATTTTTGGATGCACTCAACACATAATGGAGCCTTCATCCAAACTGGAGCTTTTCATGGGGAGCAAAGCACCTGGGACTGCATCTCAGTAGAGTGCATTTAGTTCTTGATTATGTCAAACCTCTCAGGTGGCTGTGGGTAACTGTATATCTATGTTACTTCTCTGTAAAATAGCCGCAGTAATTCCTGCCTTATCCTTTGCACGTTTCATCTGTTGCAACTGAGCTGTACATGGCAAAAACTCTCCCATTTGAAATAATTCACCTTGTACCTCATTTCTCTGTTGAGATGCTTTTAAGATAAAACTGAATCACAATAGCATTACCGGGATCATTTTCCACTTAAGAGAAATCTCTCAACACAATATAGTAAGGTTTTTTAATCAATGTGCTTCCTATGCCATTTTATAAAAACAACATTCAGGAAAATCTGTATCATAATATGTGTGTTACAGTGTCATTTATACACTACTTTGTGACAACTTCACAAGTAGAGATCCTATCACCAGAATAAGATACATTTCACAGCATAGACTATATTTAATGGTGTGGTAATCAGAAGATGAGTTCACACAATTTTGTGGGATTTGGAACAGAAAGAGGCTTATCTTCCACAGGTAAAGAAGAAATAAAACTGTTTTAAGCTGCTGTGTTCACCACTTTCAGTCATTGCAAGTATGTTTTTCCTCCTATTTACTTAGGGAGGCTGGTTTGAATTTTTAATTTACAGTGGTCAACAATTTTTTTTGCTTAAGCAGAACAAATAAAACACTAATACGAAAATTGGTCAGGTAGTAGAGTCTCACACTCGGTGGAGGTGTAGAATTGCTCCTCGTTCATTACCGACTGGTTGCCTTACATGCCCCTACAGTGCTCTGTATTGAGTACAGTAATTACACCACTTCCTTCCCATCTGGGATCCAGTCCAAAGACATTTTACAAAGTAACAATGCATTCTCTATTCTCTCTCTTCAGAACAGAATAGTATTGTTTAGTTTCAGCAGGCTTCTAGCCAGAAGAAGGTCAATCACAACAAAGCACTGACATTAAGATACAGGCTAAAATTATGGTTTATGAAAAGTATCCAACTCCTGACAGTTGGCACTTGAGTGACAAGTTTGTACTGGGGGCATTTCATGTACTTAACTTTTGTAATTTGGATAGTGTTTGATTTCACATTTGTGTTTACTTATTGTAACCACAGAATCACCCTCCAGGTTTTCTCAATTTTCTGTTAAGGAAAATACAATGTTCTGTTGCAATTAAGTAAACAAAGTTGGTTTTAACATACACTTTTATAAAAACATTGGTTTTTAAGACTGCCAGTGGCTCAGCTTGTTTACAGTTTGCGGTCTCAAACATTTTCCCTGTGGTTCTCTATATGGTAATTTTGCTGTAGAAAATAGTTGGCATTGTTTAGTCTCCTTTTTTGGTGATGTTTGCAAAGAAAGCTATCTTTACTAAAGCTGTAAGTGTGAGAATCTTTCCAGCTATCAGACGGACAGATTAACACCGCTGCTTTTATTTCTACCTTCCTCCCTAAAACGGCCCCCTTCAGGTGTCCCCTCCATGCTTTGATACRCACTCCCTCTCCTGTCAGTTCTCCAACAACTCGCTGATATCGAAGCCTATTTGAAGCTCTGGTGTCTCATCTTTCAATAC
Organism: Rhea americana; assembly: GCF_003343005.1. Classification (NCBI taxonomy): domain Eukaryota; kingdom Metazoa; phylum Chordata; class Aves; order Rheiformes; family Rheidae; genus Rhea; species Rhea americana. The sequence continues at coordinate 17,648 of NW_028186845.1, read as the reverse complement.
AACCCTCTCTCCATAACTCTGAGCATTTTATACTCTTTCACTGTAGGATTAGATAACTCTTTTTGTCTAATTTCCCATCCACTTTAATATAATGGGTTTCAAATTGAGATCCAAGGGAGGAAGAGAGTTATGTRCTTAAGACCCTAGACTAGAGCTGGGGAGATTCACACTGTCTACTTTCCTATTTAACCTTTGTGTGTGCCACACTTGATGGCATAACACTTCCATTCCCATCTATAAAAGAGGACAATCCTTTGTTTTTTTTTCCCCACATACGTTATTTCTTTCCCTTGGCTATTTAGAAAGTAGGGAGTTACACACAGCCCAGCACAACAGAGCCCCACGGTGATCCAGGGTTTCTAGCTGCTGGTGTAATAAAATTAACACACACTACTTGCAGAGCATCCTTCCACTGATGTTATGTAGCAGTTACGCTTTTCGATAAATATTCTTGCAGACAGACGGAGCCTATGTCAAGTTAGAATGTTCACAAAGAATGCCTTCGCTGGCTACCACACTGCCGCTACCCGCCTTTTGCCAAGAGCCTATATGAAAAATGAGAATGTATTTTTGAAAAGTGAGACTGAGAGTTTGGGATACACAACGCATCAGCCAAATATTTAGCATTTGCTTCAGTCAAAAATTCCACCATTGCCTCCACATTTAAATGCTCTCTAAGCACTACATTGCCTAACATTTTTCCCCTCGACAGTCAGTAAACTTAACATCAYGGCCAAACACACACTAAGACCTAGATTGTTAAAAAGTTCAGGGGACAAACTCCCATGGACATCAAGTTTCTAGCCCAAGAGCTACAGCTAAGCAAGAAATTGTTAACAACTCCCCCACATCCCCTGGACATAGCAGTAGCATCTGTCACTTCTGAACCGTCTCTCCTGCCCCTCAGTAGATCTCCCCTAAAATACTTCAGGTCTAGTACTGGTACCAAGGGTGTTAAAGAGAGAAGGTACTACTTCTCATTATGACAAGATAGGGGAAAATGAACTGACTTTCAGCTTCAGAATCTACTCAGACCTGTCAGATGAAGAGATTTTTGTGAGGATGTCAGATTTTTGTACCTTCTGTCAGTTGACTTAATGCAGGATAGCATGTTTCCCCAATCTTGCTCCTTTTACATCCCTAGACCACTGTACAAGTAATTCATTTTTAGTAATTTAATTCTCTCCTCCTCTGGAAATCTAGAAATACACTAAAATATTTAAAGCATGCATGTTGAGGGAGAAAAGAAGAGAGCACCATGAGCATGTATGCGCTTGGGATATCAGACAACTCCAGGAAATATAGAAAAACTGCACTTCTCTGTCTTGCATCCCACTCTTATCAGCCACATCATTATCATCAATAGCCATTACACAGCCTGCTGTGCTATCACTGTTCAGTAGTCTCTGCTCACTTTGAAGCAAACACTCGTCACAGAAGTCACCTCTGTACTAACCAAAAGCCCTACCGACAGGGTGTGGAACGTGTGTGCTGGAGAAATTAAATCATTCCTCATCTGTGTATATGGATCCTTCCAGACGCTACCTGGGAGCGCATTAACGACATTGTACGTGGTGCCTTGGAAAACTGCAGTTTGTGGCGCACAGCGTTTGTCTGCTGCCTTTAGTATCTAAGCTAGTTAAAGAGGTTTCATTTGTCAGAACTAAAATTAACTCTCATACAGTCTCAACATTATCTTAATTTGCTAAATTCTACAGTTCAGCCTAGATTATCCAAACTTCAATTATCCAAATACTCCCTAGTATTCAAAACAGGGTCAAGTCTCTTGACATCCATTAAGTACATTGAAAATTCCCTCAGTTATCAAAGACCTCATTTATTTGAGCATATTCCAAATCCCCAATGGCTTTTAAATAATTGGGGCTGAATGTCAGTAAGGTTTTGATTTCAGGATATTGTGACTGATAATTGAAATTTCCAGAGATAGTTTTCTGTTTTGTTTTTTGTCATTCTTTTTGTCCTAAGGAACTTGACTTTTTAGCCAGCATTCGAACGCTTGAAAAATAGACCTTTTACCACTGCACCACACACTTCCAGCCCTTTGACACCACCTGAATGCAGCACCCTACAGGAGCTCCTAGAGGCCTTAAGTGATCTTAGAGTCACATATGGAGGAAGATGGTGCTTGGGCAAGGGGGGAGGGTGCTGAAGCAYATCTGAACTGAGGAGATGAGACAACGCATAGAAAAGGCAGGACTGTTGCAAAGGAATTGAGCCACAGAGGTACTAAAGAGGCCAAATCTGAAACTCTGCAACCTACCACATATCTCAGTCAYATCAAGCTGATTCAGGGCAGTGATATTAGCGTTAGAGGCAGACTCAGACAAATCACAATATTTATAGTCATACTCAAGCTTACTCTGGCTCCTTGATTGCAAAGTCCTTGAAGTACAGGTAGCAACTACATAACAGGGACGTACTTAAGGTCTCACTCCGTACTGAAGATCAAGCTGCTGCTGATGCAGTGTTATGGTATCCAAGTAAGCCTTCTGAAAGCTTTTCAAGAGGGTCTTCATTTAATGCAGTCACACCCTCAAGCCTTCCTCTTTCACAAAGCTATACAAGAAGCCTGTGGCATGCTGAACAGCTGAGCCTCAACCTCCTGAATATTATTCTAATGCCTTGTCAAAGACCATCCTTCTTGATGCTTAACTGAGATGCGCCCCAGTGTAAGCAGAGGAACATCCAACTCCTATGTCACCCATTCGGCAAGAAGAGATTCCACGAGCACCAAAATGAATTTGGTGTCACTGTGAAAAAGTCCACCTCTGACAGGTGAGATTAATTTGCACTGGATATTTATCAAAATTAATCACAACTGGAAACCAATAGGAAAATAGGAAAAAACAAAAAAAAAACATTGAATGAATATGAAATTGAAGTACTTTCATGAAATACAAGGCTTACATAAATACTGCAAGTAAACTACTTTGGATTACAACTATTAAAATTTACATCCCATACTTGATTAAAATATGTTACAATCAGAACAAACAATACAAACCATATATTTTGCTCAAAATTCTATTTTCACCAGTTTAAGTATTTTACTATTGCAAGCATTTTGAATAGTGTAAGAACTGGAGATTTTGATGTGGAGAACATGTTGATGGCAGGGCATAGTCATGAATGGAAATTTCAGAGATGTCTGCAGAAAGCAGAGCATACATGATTCATTGAACTACCCATGTTCCTCACATGCGATACTGTCAGGCCTGAATCAGATCTGCAAAGCAAATGAATGGACATGAAGACAATGCTGCGGGTAGGGTTATTTGCAGGTTTGAGGAACATTAGTGAAGAGCTCTTCACCAGTTCCTCACCTACTCCTTTAGGAAGAGATAGGTGCTATTATGGACCTATCAGAATTAGAACTAGTGCTTTCTCTCAAACTAATTACACATGAAGATGGAAAACCGTCTTTCTTCATATCATGARATCTTTTTATGTTTCTGAAGCTCTAAACATGCTAGAAGTACATCTCTGAGCAAAAAGAGAGGCAATTTGACTTATATAACACAATTTCAAAACCTTATATATGGTAATACACTGTCCTGTAGCCACGTAAAGGACAAGGTGATATCTACTGTCATCATGCACAGAGTTTGAGCAAGCCTTCCAGGTACACAGTACATGTGAAGAGGACAAGAACCACAACATTGTGYAGACACCAGAATGAAACACTTTATAAACTATTTATACAAGGAAGCATAATCCAAAGTGCTAATAGATAATTAGTAGCTACTCTAATATGTTCTTTGTCCAAGCTCCTAGATAGGTTACAAGCAGAAGGTTTGAGAGATTGCTCAAATATTACTTTTCTTCCTCYGCTTGTAATACTTCTTCCTGATGCTTTACCTGTAAATGTCAGTCTTGTTTGTTAAATGGTTATTATTCCTTCCTCACTGGAACCTAGGAGTGACTTTGAGTTCGCTCTGGAAGAGTAAGCCTTTAAGCTGACCCAATAACATTTGGTGAGTGGAAGACTGCCATAATTATCAGGATGGAAYTGTGCTCTGGAAACAGGATACATTCTTATTGCATGCTGTGTGCATGAAAAAAATTCCACAGAAGAATGAACTATGTCTCAAAATACTAAGTCATATGCTTAAGTGTACAGATCTGTGCAGATATAACTAACTGCTACCTTCAGCAGAACCAATACAGTATTAAGATACAAGAGCTTGTAGCAGAGGTAATGGGATCTGCGTGAAACAATTTGATCTGCATAGCACAGACTGAAAGTCGGTGCACAACATAACATGTCATCATCCCTCTCATTTTGACGTTTGTTATTTGTCCTGTCTCTGTCCAGATCAAGAACAGATGCAAAGGGCAGAAAAGGAATGCTGTGCTATCCACAGTCTGAAGCATCTTTCAGCTCAGTATAGCAATTCCAGTTGACATGAAGTTAGTATGCAATGGCCACATCAGAAACGTCTTCAGTATCAGTGTCCCTAACAATTTATGTTGCCTTACAAAAATCTTTGGATAAAAACAGTTGCCTCTCCAAAGCAAAGAGCCTTAAGATAATAAGACTGCTTGCACCATGAGAAGACAGCTCAGCATCCAGTATGAAGAAAGGAGTAGAGGAACAAAAAGCATATTACCAGCAACAACAAAAAACAGGTAGAAGTCRAAAAGGAAAGTTGAAAAAGGTCTCATGAGGCAGAGACCCAGGAAGTTTTGGGGAGGAGGAAAAGGCAGAATGAGTTCTTGAGCCAGTCAGACTCCATTTGTACATAGAACTAGTCAGCATCAGAATAGACTAATTAATGTGTCCTCTTGCTTCCTGAGCTTAAGGTAGAGAGCTGCTTCTAGGAGTCTTCTGTAGATTTATCTAACTTACATTTCTTAYAGTTTAAATAAAAACAATATATACAGAAATTCTGGGAAGGTCCATTACAAGCCTTTCAGACTTAGATTTCCAAATTCATTTCTTCAGAAGTATTTCAGGAACAGGAATGTGTTATGGTGGGATTTTGAGGGAGGTCAAACTTCATAGGAAGAAACACCAAAAATCAAGTTTTAATGAAGTTCTAGCAGCTGAGTATCTAGACATCTGCCTTTACCAAGTATCCARAGACACACACTTCTAAAAAGCTAACGATACATAGAATAGAGTTTTCCTAAATATCCAGTTACACATTTTAGACAACACAGGATGCTCATTAATCACAGGGAAAAAGTGACTTCTGGAAAATGGCAAGATACGGTGTCAGTAGAGGGATCCCAATCTGTCCATTTGAACTGGAAAACATCTTTACATTTAATAATACTTGACTGAAGAAAGAGAAGCTGGAAGACACCACATCTAGTTTGGACACAAATTATAGAGCAGGTGATCAGAAGAGGAAAGGATACTTTCCACTACCTCAGGTCAATGTTCAAAATGTTACCCTGATAAAGCAAAAAGACATCTCGAATTGCCTGTTTTCATAGGGTTTATCAGGCAAAGTTATTTTCCACCGATCCACAGCTGCACCAGCAGGAAGTGAGCAGCTCTACTCTGGCCCCATGTGCATGCCTACAGTAACCACATTAACCGCAAAGCATGTTTTTATCTTGTTAAGCTGCTAAGCTCTGAAGTGTTCCGTTTAGTATGGTAATAACAAGGCTGAGTGATAAAGCTTTTAGTGGGTAGAGAAATAGCAGCCAAGATCTCCTGTGAAGGGGACATGCAGTTTGTTTTCTTTACACAGATTCTTCTGGACATGCCAACGCAGAAACAAATCAAATTCCATAAGCTAGATAATATCCAGGCTATGAGGCAGACCAACAAAAGCAGAGAATTCAGTGTTAAGGAGACTCTAAAGTGATTTAGGCCAAGCAGCTGACCTGTCAAACTTGATAAGGAATATATTCTAGATATTAAGCAACCAATAAAATAAACCATTAAAATAAACCACACTATGTAGCCACTCAGATGTTTTTAAATGAAAGTTAATATATTATCATCAGTATCTGCAGAAAGAACAAAAGGGTTTTTTTCCTGTTTTGGTTCTGCATGAGTAGCCCCCTAATGAAAATAGGGGCAGTAAAGGCACCCAACCAGCCTCCTATCCCCACCCTGTGGTCTCCCACATACACACAAAAACAGCGCTGATTCAAAGTCATTCTGTCTACCCGAAACACTCTCATTCAAATTAAGAAACTAGTCAAGACCTTCTCATTAACACTTCAGAGCTAAAATGAAGATCATGTGAAAGAGGTCAGGGCTTGACTAACCTTAGTGGTATCACAGCTTTTCCCTGCCCTTGGGCAAACCACTTCGGTTTTCAGAATATCCACTCTTCTTCCTTCTCCAGCAAAGCTAGAGCACCTTGCATGCTTCAGGATTCAAACCTTTGCTGTAGTTCAAAGGCAAAGTTCATTTGCAACACAGTTTAAACTATGGAAAAGTTACCCAGATATCCACAGAATACATTGCTACTGCATCCTCCTTCTTCAACTAGTCTGCTTCATTCCAAGGTAACTATTCTCAAGATGGTCAGTGCTTCTTCCCCCGACCCCATCACCACACACATGCGCTGGCTCCCMAAAAGCAGTTTCAAGTCTAACAGTCCATCTACGTTCATGACCTGTGCTCACAGTGCAGTTTCAAACAAAGCAAAAAGGGGACAATCTTCACAGCATTACCATTAACATCACTTTCTATTAAAAGTGATCAAAAAGTGGAAAAAAACCTCACAGAAAAAAATAGAGCTGAGGTTGCCATCTCCCAATTCTTTGTGCAATCAGTTTTTTTCCAGCACGTAGAACAACAGGATCCAAATCAGCTACGTGCATGAAGAGACTGAGCCTGCTGTTACCCCGCTATCAGTGACGGAATAGTGAGCATAGTGCCCCTGCTATGCAGTAAAGCTCTTAATCTGTCCTCCTTTGAATATCCCACTTGATAAAGCAGCCTTTTACTTTGCATAATGGAGAGCTGAGAACCATGACGTTCCCAAGAGGTGCACAAGCTTCCTTCGCATCTCTGCAGCCGACTGTATAAGGAATAAGATCTGTAAGACTGGGGTTCAACACTTACGATCACCTCTAGATAGGCTTCATTTTGGTTCATTATTTTTACATCTTGTTATCTTGTCACAAACAGCAGCATCARTAGCTAATCTGCAGGTAACAGCTCTAGTCAGAGTCCAATGCCTTCCATCTCCAGTATCAYTGGCCTCTTTAAAGGCAGAGAAGAGAAACTTTTTTTTTTAATCACTGTGAAACAGTCTCTTGAATGCATAAATCATACCATTTCTGACTTGCCAACTTTGTTTAATGCGCAGTCTTGCAGCAATACATATTTCTTCTATATCCCTACTGCTGCAGAACAGCTCAAATCACAAAATGGTGGAAACATCTTCAAATATAAATTAACAGAGGTCTACAGACAGAAGAGCCCTCATTAGGTATACAGCCTATGGCTTACAYGAACTTGTTTCGTAAAAATTGAAGCTCTAAAATACCAGAGATTGGAGCTAATGAAGTTCAGCATTTTGCATTCTTAGAGGCAAAAGACTGACTGAGATCTGAAGTGAATAACTACACTTACCCCTATGGATAGCATAGGCATAACTGTAGAATACTATTCATGCAAACTGTGAAGTACGTGGCAGGAAACTGGAGGTCAGGCTGTAGGAGATTTAARTGAAGACAGTCAGCTTTGGCTTAGTTATATAACTGTTTCTACCTAATTCTTCTTCAGATCTCTACAAAAAAAAAATATTGCAGCAAACTGATTTGATACATTTGATTCATACTGATGCACAATTTCACAAGTCATACACTACACACTGGTTTAGTTCGTAAACTATTTCCTTTACTTTGATTCATGAAATCCTAATTTTCAAATATTTTAGACTTTTTAGACCTCTTCTGGAAACCCGGGTGTCCTATGCAGGCAACTGCTTTTCTTTCCCTCTTTAAATTTCAAAAGAAAAAGACAGTGTTTAACAAACAAACATTGGTTAGATTACAAAACAYACCATTAGAATCAAACACTGGATTCTCTGAAGTCTTTCCTAATTCCTATTTCTGTTCCATTATGCTGTTTCAAATCTTCTCCATTTGAAGGTGAGGCTACAACTGTCASAAAGATTCAAAGTCAATCACGCTGGAAGTTTTCATTTGCTCCCCAAACCTAGTGAAGATACACATTTCTAAAGAATCCACTATGTCAAAGTACACATCCATCAGCCATGTTTGGTTGAAGATCTGAGAAATCTGATTGAACAGTCACRATTTACAGTGGTCATTAATACTGAGTAGAAAGATTGATCAAAGCATCTAAGCCAGGGCAGGGTGACCCCAGCASCCTGTACAGATAACACAGAAGGAGAGGCATTGCTCCCACCTGTGAAAAGAGGTGGACCATGAAAGAGAGGTAATTTGGATTCCCACAGGAGGGACTAACCCACAAATCTAATAGTCACATTGCCTACCCAACMCCAGCACTGTCTTCAGCCAGAGCAGTGAGATTTGTCAGCCTGGCTTTCCTGGGCTGAGCAAAGACAAAGCAAGCAGCAGAACCAAAAACATGGCTGGAGGTTTTGCAGCCTCTAGCAATCTGCCTACTTAGGCAACTGCCTATTCTGCCTGTGCCTGCAACTGCCTCTGAATGACAGAGGCAGTCCACAAGGAACAAAAAGGGACAAGAGAAAAACATCAGAGATAACCAAGCCCAGTTTCCTACTGCAGGCATGCCTTGAAATTGTCACGGCCCTATACAGGCTGTTCTGGGCAACAGATCTAGGGCGCACTCCAAATAACAATAGAGCAAGAGCTCAGAGACGTTGTCATGCTCCACCGTGCCAGAACAAGGATTTGGCTACTTCACAAATCGACAGGATAAAAACACTCAGCAGGGTCAAGTACCTTCCCCTTGTTTGTCAAGTGTCGTAAGATCTTTGGCTGAAAGCAAAGGGCAAGACACAAAGAACAGATACCAGAGAATACTCCAATATTTTTGCTGAGGGAGTTGGGGACCATGGTTCYCTTCAGAAACCCATCCATACCTGGAAGCACCACACATTTGTCTAGGAGAGCAGCAGCTGGTGTCAAACTTTTTAAGCTTGAATTATCAAGGTCTGATCAGCAGATTAGGCTGGATAACAGCTCAAAGCCATATTTGACTATTAGTGCTCACAAGGGGATGAATCCCTCTGAACAGCTCCGTATGGCATGGCTAGTACCTTAGCTACAGGCAGCCACAGATTAATTCTTGCAGAGCCCACTCAGCTACCTAGGAGACACTTTAATTTTTAAGAAAACTGACTAAGCACTTAGAGTGACCACAAGAGAAGCCTGCAAGCTTGAGGGACGTACAGGGAACTTTCAAGCCATTATCCAGACACATACATGGGTTTCCAAAAAGAGAAGCAGGCAGGCTCCAGCCTGTTGCAAGCCAGCTGGGCGCAGAAATGATTCTCCTACACACATACACAGTTAAAGTGATTTCCACATCCCCTTCCAAAATTGGAACAAGACAAATAATGAAAACCTCAGACCAAAACACCAGCAATCCCCTGCTGCAGCAGCACTATGCCACTTTTGTACTCCAGGGGTTAACGATGAACAAGACAGCCCAGCCCACCAACCCACTGCAAAACACACCAGACCAACTTGTTCCACTGCACCAAAAAGTGAGTTTGCAAGTCTCTTCCCCTTCTTCACACTCACTAGTGCTGTTCAGACATCATTTAGCAAACTTTTCCAGTCTCCATCTGCTCATTCAGACTTTCCAGCACCATCTGACTCCACAGTTGTTACTGAGGTTGGTGCAAAGGTAAACAAGTGGTCACCAAGTTACGGACCACAGTTTGCTCCCCGATGCCTAACATTTCTTGTACCTTTGTCATCCAGATCTCTGTATGCGGCTCCTTAATTACATTCCTTACAAATATTTGTTTCTATTCCCTTATTATTGCTCTCTATCCAGATAGATCCACATCAGTTACCCTTTCTGACATTGTYGTCTCCCCCCCATGCTCTCCTCACGTTCTTTCTTCTTGGCATTTTTCAAAGCGTATGCTGCTCTTCCCAAAGCCATATGTCTTCACGTCAGCCAAATCTCTATCCTTACTCACCCTGTCACTTTCTTTGTTCAGTACAGCAGCTACATCCTCTACATCTCTGCTGTCCCTTCTCTCAGTCACTGTAGTCTGCTTCTCACTTTCCACAGTGATTCCCTTCTTACTGCTGGAAAGCCAGCAAGTAGTCTTTGAAGGGCTCCAGTACCATTCCACTGCAACCCAAGACTACTATCTTCATGGGGCTTAGATAAGGACTGCCTTGAAATAATAACCAAAGAGTAGCAGTAAAATCCCTAGATGTAAGTTCTCATGCTTAGACTAGTAATGAAGCTGCTGTTCACCTATTCCACTGCCCAGACTTTACGAGGTAGATATTCCAATATTATCTTTTCTGTAACATTCTAACTCTCATATAAGCTTACTAGGCTGCCTATCCCACCAGCACAAAGTACAGGAACCAAGGAAATAAGCAGTTAAGTCAGTCAARTCCAAATCCCATACAGTTCCCAGTTCCCTGTCCTAACCTCAATTACCTTCCTTTCACCACTACCACGCACATCTCTCCACCCACACCCTGAGGAGCTGGAACAGGCACTTCATTCCCCCTCACAATCACTGTTATTAAGCGGCATAGGTGGCTAGGGGGCTGCAGAAATTCGGGGTTACTTAATGCAACAGGTGCAACACTGAACCACACTACTCCTCAGCTTTCCAGGGCAAAGGTGTCACGAAGATTAAGACACAGATCACTCAAAGAACCCAAGCATAACCTCCAGGTTAATTATTTGAATAGTCCCTACAGAACATTAGCCTGAAAACAATTTTCAGCACATGATTTTGGCCTGGTCTTGTCAAAATGGCTGGGCTGGTGCAATCCAGTGAAATTCTACAGGAGTTCAGCTGCTAACTCTTAAAAATACAAGCCTCTGGTAGGCACCGCTCTCATGGTTAAAGCCTTGCACAAATCAAGCACTCTGCTCAACCTCAAGGGAATTGCACACTGCAGGGGACTATGAATTCAAGAGTGAAGACAACACAGGGGAGAGAAGGAAAGAGAAGGGGAAATGAAGATCTTAGGCATTAAGGTTTGACTAAMTGAATGAGACAGTGTTATTAAAAAAAGGCGGGGGGAGAGAGAATGAGAATATTCTTTAACCCACTCCATCCTGCCATTAACATTTAAATTAAAATGATGAATTACTGAAATAGCCATGGTCAAGGCCTCCATATCCTCCCCCGTTTTAAGTACCATGATGCATTGTCATGTGCAAACAGCTCCTTCATGAGACACCAAAGGACTCTTAATAATGGATATTGCACTTCTGCAATGATCGCAGTGGAAAGCACCCAAAATTACCAGCTTTCTTTGCAGAGTAATTTGTTATTTTAATGCTGTCAACCTGCAGAAATAGATTTATTGTTATTAATAATAGTGATTTGCCACATTTTGCTAGTTAAATTACAGTGCTGTATAGTTAGTTCCACAATAAAGGACTGGAAGTGTGCCAGGAGATTGCTCATAGCTCAGTGTAACAGCAGTTGGCACCATTCCCATTAAGGCATTAAAATTTGAGTCAGAAACATAACAGATGCAAAACAAAACATGAGGTCGCTCGCGGGGATTATATAAAAACAATTAAAACAAATTAATTACCAGTTATGTTAGTGTTACTCCGTGTACACGTAGAATGATTACAAATCCATGCAGAGGTCTTTTAAAGACCATAAAAATCAATAAGGATCCCTGAGGGACTACAAGGCAACTTTTTGTTTCCAGTATACCAGTGCGTTTAAGGAGACGAAAGATGGGGAAGCACATATCGTGGGGCAAGCTGAACTTCCCACAAACAGCAGCAGTGTCTAGAGGCTCCCAAGAAAACCCAGGTACCAGGCAATGAGTATAGAGAGGTGGGAAACCAGTTCACAGTCCCTGGCTAGGAAGGCATTACAAACAGGCCTGTAACACACTGAACTCACTGGTGTAGCCCTGCTGAAACACCTTGTTCCCCAGCTCAGAAAAGCTGAGCTGAAGCCAGTGATCTAAACTGAAGTCAAGGATACACTCAAGAGCTTGCAAAAGGATAGGCTTCCTATAAGGACACAGTTTGTTGGAAGAGGCTGTGTGGATTTTCTCTMTGTCTTCCTCTAAGCAAATCTGAGTATTTCGGTCCTTCCAGAAAACTCACTAGAAAGCCTCTGGTGGCAGATTCTTACTAGGAACCCACCACTATATCACTATGCTTAGTCTTCTATCCATGCAGGTCTCTCTTKGCAAAAAAGAGATTATACGTAAAGTATTATTTCTAATACAGTAAAAGCCCTTTTCACTACCCTGCACTCAGAAGCAGAAGTTGTGGTTTTCAACAGAAGCTGGGATCAGATGCTATCTAATACTGAAGGCCTTCTCCAAAGCTTTCCCAGTCCACCTGCTGCTTCAGAAATAAGACAATAAGGGAAGTCTCTGAGGGCCTGAGTCTCTTTTTAAACCWGTGTAGCCCCACTGACTTCAGTATTATTGCTCCTAGAAGTCACTGTTGTGGATTTACTCCCCYAGTACTGTCTCTTGAAATACCATCTTACGAACAGAACCTTGCAGCCCAACAGAGAACAAGTATCACAGCTGGTTAGCTGTCCTTTATATCCTAAACCTGTAACTGTTGTTATAGTTTTTTTCCCCCTTGAAATCAATGGTAAAACATTGCCTTTCAAGTTTTCCACTAATACTTATATCCCTGGACAACATGATCCAAATTGTGCTAGCACTCCTAGATCAGTGGCACAAGAAGAAGTGCACTTTGAGAAGTTTGCACTTTCTCAAAATGAACAATTCATCTGGCATAATAGATTTATTTGATGCACTCTCACCAGCACTGCAATAATCATTTTGCCAAATTCTAGTAGTTGGATTTGAATAGACTGTCTCTTAAAATGAAGAGAAGTATTAAACATAGTGTATACTTCTTATTTCTCAATGGGATTCACAAACCATTTATCCATCCGTATGGATGCATATCGTGGTTTACAGCTATGGGGTATTTTCTGCTCCTCTTCGTTTCAATACATACAGACCTAAACTTTTTCTTGAGAATATTTATTGGTATATTGTAGAGACATAAGACACAGTAGCACATGAGAAATTTTAAACACAGGAGCCAGAAAAAAAGTATTACAGAGATAGAGATTTCTCTAAAAAACCCACTTTTTGGAAGCAAATATACCTCGGCTGCATCTTTTCAATTATACAGAAGTTTCAAGAATCAAAAGAAAATTCCTTGAGCAGCATATAAAAGTGTTACCATCTGATTGTTGTTTCTAGCTTTATATCGCCAAGGAAAAGAAAGTGTGTATTGGCATCTGACTAATGGTGTGAAAACATTATCCTACTATTGTTCTCCAAGGGGTGATTTACTTCATATTTTATCCTTTGGAAAGAAGTATGGAATAATCACACTGACTCTGTTTATTGGGCACGTATAATACCTAATATAAAAGAAATTGAGTTCAGCTTCACTACAGGCCTCTCCTCCTCCATCCCTCACATAAGCACACTCAAACCATCATTTTTCCTATTAGTTCTTTGTTAAGCATCATTTCTATGCTTGATGCAGTGTAAGACAGAACCCAGCCCCTGCCCTCAGGAGCACAGCTATCTTTTCTGAAGAGACATAACAGCAGGTATCAAGTGTTCATCTAAGCATTGATCCTGGAAGGTGGTCTAGATGTACTGCCAAGATTTAGGCCTAAAGCAATGCATAGTCCCTTGAAGGGGGAGGAATTACCCAATTTCTTTCAGAACACTGCATGTATTTGAATTAACCCATGGAAACCTTTTTCTGAATTGCTTGAATTTGCTTATTTGCTTGAGTACTGAGAAGGGGTGGGGGGAGGAGGGGACAAAAAAGCAGCCCACATACAGCTCTACCACACACATGCAGATCTCCCAGAGACAGGTCAGGAAACACCCAGGAGGATTGTTTGGTAGGTGACGTGTCCTTTTCCTCCCAAGATCGCACAGGCACTGGTGCAAACCAGGCAAAGTAGAGACAAACACTAACGGTAAAGAGGAAGGAAAGGTGCACTATCACCTTCTGCWGGACATTCAGCACAGGAGAACGGACAGCAGAACTGGTTCACCCTTACRCATGATATCCTCTTCCCGCGGACAGGGAAGTTTCATTTTCAGTAGGGAACTTGGATTGCGTCTCCATCAGCAGACATGATTAGCTTACCCTCAAAAAAGCAAATAACCTACCTGTACCAGCTCCACTGATAACGGAAGGACCCACACATAACAAACTGTAGCTTTAAACATAGGCCTTCTGCTAACATTTGGTTATTTGACTTGGGAGCACTGACAAGAGCACATTTCACAACTTTGCCCTAATTATTAAAGGCACTGAAACACTTTGGATAAAAGTAACATCTAACCAAGTGAGTTAAGGTCTACAGCGAGGATAATGCCCTTCACRCAGGGACTGCAGTCCCTATAGCTCAGACTACATTAACAGAAGACATGAGAGGRGGCTTAAGAGGCACCACAGAGATTTAGGTCCCTTCTTCTCATGTGAGTAGCACAGAGCAGCATGTCTCCATCCCGCATGTGGCACAGCACCCTCTCCCTACAAGGGAGATCAGGTCTGATCAGGTACCCACGTACCCAAACCAAACGCAGCAAGSTGGCTACCAGGAGGCATCCTGGAAAGTCTGTCTTGGATCTAGTCCAAGTGCTTGCTCTAACTTACTTCAAGTAATAAGTAATCTGCACATTATAACTCCCCCCTCTTAAAAAAAGCAGATGGAGACAGTAAATATTGATGGGTATCACCAGATGTCACTGTTGTACAAAGTCTTCCAAGTTGCTTTTCTTGGAGTACACAGTGTAGACTTGAAAAGACACCTTACAGTTCTCCCTCTCCTGYCCACATGGCCCCTTGGTGCCCTTAGCAGTCCAACAGAAGATTCTACATGAGGAGCAGCAGCGCCGCCTGCTCTCTGACATGGTCTGATTTTAAAGCCCCCCCCCACACACACACACTTTTTTTTTAAAAA
>NW_028186845.1:0-2483 GCF_003343005.1 Rhea americana | reverse complement strand
TGGAGAAAAGAACCACAATGCACTGTGACAGCTTTTGTTTTGGGTCTGATATATTTATAACAAGCTTCATTTTCTAATTTTGTTCCAGTACTTTTCTTTCTACTGGAAAGCTAAATTGCAGTGCTACAACAATTGCTATCAGCTGACAAAGAGATAACAATAATTAATACTTGGTAATATTGAGCCTAGAATATCTTTTGCATGATGTTGCCTTATTAGCTTCAGCAGGGACTGAGGTAATCAGAAACAGGGTTTTACAGTTCATTTGCTTAAAGTCTGTTTCATACAGATTTTGATGTACTTCTAAAATGGCTTCGATATGAGTGTTTGCTTTCCAGTAATAAAGCATCGTTCCCTGTTTGAATGGGTGCCTATCAGGAGAGCAAAGCAGTAGCTGGTTGAGCTTAGGTTTGAACCAGATACGTACAGAGCAGCGTCCTTTTGAAAGGAAATCTGTTGGGGAAATAATTTCAGCTAAGAAAATGAACATAACTGGCAGAAGAGTCACAAAATAATGTTGATCTCCTAGAGGAACACACTTAGTGTTTTAAAACAAAACAGATACGCAGAAGGAAGTGCTTTGCTTGAAACGTGTGTATTTTTGTCCTTCAGGAGCCATTTAAAAAAAGACAAAACATACATGCACRCACAAAGCCCGTCAGCCTAAGCATTCTGACACTGGTTTGTTATATGTTGTTAGCTATTCCCAAGGTGACAAGCGTTATCAGAATGTGGTTTGTGCAGTAATCCAGAACCAATTATATGTAATAGTTCTCCAGCAAAGTACACTGGAAAATAAAGACGACATGCTGATCRACAAATACAGTCCTCCCCGTTCAAGTCTTGTGGTCACATACGCTCCATGGTTTCCTGCTCTCCCCTCTGGTCATGAACAAATCCAGTCTCAGTCAGCTATCAGGTTGCACTAACAGCAGCAAGAAGCAGCTCCCAGCTGGCCATTCACACAAATGCGAGCAAGCCTCCAAGGAGCAGCAAAGAGCCACCTGGCACCACGGTGGCAATTCACCCTGAGCACACAGAGGAATCCATGGGCTAACAAGAAGGGAAAGCTGAGAGAGAAGGGGCCAAAGTCAAAGACTAGTCAAGTTGCTTCTAGGGCAAGAACTAATGGTTATTATCCAGACCTCTGCTTTTCACCAGAGTATTTAAGGAGGTTTTCTCCTACAAGTCCTGCAGGGAGACAGTCTGCAAAGTCAGACCTTGACACTGTTTATACCGTAAGAACATTTGTGGCTAGAGGCAACTAATAACAAACTTCCAAATATTGTCAGCTCCCAGTCCAATACTTAGGCACTTAGGCATATATATGCRCTCCACTCTTTTCTCAATGACAAGAATATTCATCTGTTTAAGACTTGTCCTCCTTCCTGTAGCTAGGTGATAAGAGACAAACACGCAAAGTGCAAGTTTGCAGAGAAGAGCCTACTTTCTGCTCTCACCCACAGTAGTGAGGTATTTCCAGCATTGCTCAGAAGCCATCTGGGAAGGCAGACACAGAGCAGCAGCCACCCCAGCCGTGAGAGTGAGCAGGCCATCCCTGTATGATGGGTTGGCACCCCCGCGGTGCAAGGGCAGACATTGAGAAAGTAATTTGCTGAGGCCATATGGCAAATACCACAGCCAAGCGGGCCGCAACCAGCAGCAAGCACCACGGCAGCAGCCTTGCTTTGGCATGGGTACAGCATCTGGTATACTACTGCTTTCTGCTGCAGACTCTGCAAGGCTATACTGACATTTAGTCTATGATCAAGAGGCAGGATTCATTTAATCAAAGGATCACAGCATCTGAGCTGTCTTGGACCAAACTGAGTATCTTCAGCAGTCCATCAGCAATATCACAAGCCACACCCTTTCCTCACAGCTGTGTTTTCACATTAGGGCATTTTATTCCACTCCTCAATTAACAAAGGTAGAACAATATTTTTAATTACTTATCAGTTTCCAGTTTGCCTTGGCTACACACATCTTATTTAATGCAGGCTTAAGCATAATGAACAAAGGAACAATTAACGACCAGAAATGCATCAACTYGAAAGGGGGCATTCATGGGACACTACAAGGACTGCCTGTAGCATGATATAACTGAAGGGGAAAAAAACAGTAAGAAAAACAACTTTTAATGTGCTGGAAGGAGAGCACAGAACAAACAGCATGTGAATTAAGTTCGGATCATTCCAAGATGAAAGGCAGGACAAAGAAATTAAAGCAAAACAACAAACATAAGGAAGTCTGTAAAATAYGGACATGAAGTAGCAAAACAATATTCCAGCCAGAAAAATGCAAAGCTAATGTATACTGTGGATGCTGGAGAAATAAATCTCAAAYGCAACAATCTGGGGAGAAAGAAAATACTCATAAGACCAAGAGGAACACTCTGGATTGACTGCAAGTCAATTTTCTCTAAGGGTCCAGTACAATACAGTGGCTAAACTCTATTTCCACTATCCTCCATTTTCCAAGGG
>NW_028186844.1:3103-44637 GCF_003343005.1 Rhea americana | reverse complement strand
CTTGTGGTTTTCAAAACAGTTTCACAGCTGGTTGCCTGTAAAACTCCTGCCATCCTGGGCACCTATTGTATATATTTATATCTAGTTGCTCTAAAACATCAGGAAAAATTCCAGCTACAACATGGCTGAATAGCTGCAAAACAAGACCGTAAGGGATTTATAAATATGTCTTGTGTGGCTGACTGCTAACCTTACATTTTAGCATCTTTGTGCCCCTTGTGTGTGTTATGAAAGTCAAGATCTCCATTAGAAAAGGTTGCATTTTAGCAGCCCCTCTCCAACCCTCCCCCTTTAAAAAAATTCTGAGTATGTATTGTTAATGTTTCATTGCTATGGTCAGACATTTTTTAGCATTATTTCAGGTGTGTTTCATCTGAGGAGCAATGGATCAAAAAAATGTAAAATCAGAATGCATCTGAAATCTTAAAGAGGCACAGGAGAATCTAAATGTCTTCCCTTCCAGCTGCCAATTGATTGGTATATAAAGCCGTGTTGACGAAAAGAAAGAAATTTTAGAACAGAGCAGTTTCCTGATGCTGAAGGAGAGGGAAAAACAAACAAACAAACAAAAACCTACTTTGATTTCTTCATATTAGAGTTACTATGAAGAAAGAGTTTTAATTCCCAAGAGGGAAACTAGGAGCTGAATTTTGCCCTCAAATACTTTCAGCAGGAAATCACTTCTTAAGACAGTGCCATGAAATGTTCATTATTTATTTATCACTGCTGAAGGGTTTCAGTTCCATAATACCAGCCCAATACTCATTTGAAGGTTATTATAAAGTTTCCCTTTCGATTAGAATAGCTTTGCACTGCACAGATTGAAACATTAAAAGCATAAGGCTCAAAAATGAGTAGGTTTTTTGACTACTGTTTTTTGACTACTGTACGTCTTATGTGCACACTGTCTTTGTCGTCCTCCCAGTGCCCCACTTACATGCTCAAATACATAATCATATGAATAATGTTTTGATATGGCCAAACATAAATATTCAGCTGAAGTAAAGATGAACTTTACAACAACTCTTGTGATTGTTCTCAAGCGTTTTTAATGGGAATAGAGGATGCAACTATGTGAGCTGTTCAACTTTGCAGTGCCATGAAGTGATACTGAGCAATGGGGCTCTGCATTCAAGTGAAATCTTGGTCCCTTCATGAACCCAATCCAAAACTTGCAGATGTTCCTGGCTGCATTTTTACTTATTTCAGTTAACACACCCCTGCACACCCCAGATTCTGTTTGTTGTACAGCTGGGAGATAACTATGAGAGGGAGCTTCCTTTCCTGTCCACCACACTTACAAAGTAGGAGGTAGCCAAAATGCAATCCTCATGTGGACTTTCTTGTTTCTATTAATGTCCAATGTCAGCATAGCTAAATTTCAGTTAAAGAATCTTTCCAACCCTTTGTCTAATGTAACAGACCTAGTACCAGCCTTTCTGAAATGTTATCTTCCCATTTAAAATTAAGTGTATAATATATTCTGTACTCAAAACCTGAAAGCGTGAAGGCTTTTAGACATCTTCAGGCGATATAGATGGGCAGTTAAATGATGACGAAATGGTGTTCAGCAAGGTGGAATGAAGTTAATCAGAAGTGGTGCTTTAGCCACCAAAAGACTTGGATTGTTGTAACGGTGCTTCTGAAATAAATGTTTACTGTGTCATTAACAGAAAAGTCTGTTAATCTCTCTGTGACTTTATTTCTCAAATATAAAACAGTATTTAACTGCTTTATCATCTTAACTCGTATTGCTAAAGGACAGCATGAGCATAAACTCAAGAAACTACAGATGCATGAATAGATGTAAAATTCTTCCTTAAGCCTCGTAATACATTTAGTAGGTCTATTTTTCCTCTTCATTCCTAATACCAGACTCACAATACAGGATCATTTTAGGTTCATTAAATTGCAACTTTGGCAGAGGAACAAGAAACAAAAAGTACTGTAGATGACATTTTATAATATTTCATGCTTCAGCATATTTCATGCTTCACCCTTCAGTAGTGGTAATATTTCACGCAGTAGAAGTCTAGGCATTGCCTGGACAGACATGCCTTTAAGCGGCTAGCTCAAGGTCTAGGATCAAGTGCCTAAAATCTGTGTCTGCACTTTGTTATATTCTAAGGGCATCCATTTGACATAGTATTCCAGCCCTTCCTTTCTTCACCTTAAATTGCTCAGGTGTCTTCCTATGTCTTTCAAAACAGTGGGATTTTTTTTTCCCTAAGCAACTTGCAATGTTCTTGCAGAACAGGAATTAAATTGATGGAAAACTGTATGATTTGCTGAGTGGAAATGCTACTGGATGTAACATTTCCAGTCAGCACCTCCACTAGTGTACCATTTCTGTGGCAAATTATTTTCAAGCAGTTAACTGTTTAACCAACTGAATGTTCAAGCATAATCAGGCTGATTATATTCGAGCAGTTGAAAGTTCAGTGCACAATGAGAAATGAGATTGTAATTAGCTCCTTGAATTCTTTTACATGAATCACAGGAGGTGCTTGCACTCAAGCCTGAAGTCCTGGATAATCTATATCATCATCATGGTTCTATTTTTAGTTTCCTAATATAGTTTGAAAAAAATTCAGCATGGAAATGATTGAAGTCAATTTTTATATTAATCTTGAAACTGTTATGAGTAGGAATAGGTGTGTGTTATTTCAGGTTTGTAAAGCACATGAAGGTCGAGGAGTTAAATTTTTGAGTTCTGAAAAYGTTAGACAGCTGCTTCTTCCAGGTATTCATTAAAACCAGATCCTAATATATCTCAAAGAATAGAAGGGAACCTTGTCCAAGAAGATTAATTTGCAGCAAAGATACAGAAAGGAAGCATAATAGCAGCAGTAACATTTTCATTTTTATTCATTAGGATAGACTACACTCTTGCCTTGCACATATTATGGGGTAGTCCTGTTGTACCACTTAGTGCATCTTGAAGCTGTTGCCATCTGATTTTTTTTTTTTTTTTTTTTTTTTTACCTGGAATGGTGGGCAGATGAGGAAACACAGGCCAATTATTGAGTAAATCTCTTGTATACAAAACAGGGAGCTTGGGAGCAAGACAGTTTATGAATTCTAGTTGGTAACAGTACAAAAGGCATAGAAAGGGCCTGCACATTGAGTATGGCATCATATGAGGCTTTAAAAAGATTTTTTTGTTGTTGCCCTTTGAAAGCAYGATGTTTCAGTATGTAGAGTACGTATCTCTTTCATCCTTAGTTGTTTGTCCTCAAAACATATGTTCTTAATAAGAAAGCTTTTGTGTACCAATATATGTGTATTTGTTACAAATGAAGGTTATATCACATTCAGTAGTATGACGTACTTTTTAAAATAAATATTCCTGTTCTCTACAACATGTGCAGGCAGAGAGACAACATCCTGCAGGCCCTGCTCAGGCAAAACTGTTAATTTTAGTGGAAAATTTCCCTGAATAAGAACTGAAGGAAAGAACTACTGAATTGGTATTAAAATTAAATTCACAGGATTTTCTGATGACTGAGGTGCAAATAGATTTTTCTTTCTTTTTTTTTTTTTTTTTTCCCTCCAGTTTGGCTGCCAGCTGGAGAGTTGTTTGCTCACTGAATATTTAAGGATTTTGTACAAAATAGAAAATTTCCAATAGTAGTGGGCTTTGTACAGAGCACATCGTAAACTAGATACCTCATGGTAGGTTCCTCTAAGCAGTTCTGAGAATAAGAAAAGGGCTGAAGAATTTTGTATCATCTTCAGACAAGGCTTAGAGGAAGTACTTGAGTTAGCAATACCTGAAATACAGAATTAACTTATTCAGCTTAACTAATGAATATGAATATATTGAAAAAATAATATAGGTGTAGACATTGTGTATCTTATTTGTTTCACTRAGGTAGTTTTAGATTTCTTTTTACAGAGGATGATATAAACCAGTTATTTTCCTGTAGTTGAAATACATTTTTTTTTCCAGTGGGAGCTTTAAAGAGCTGTAATTATTACAGCTTTATGGCAGAGGAATTTGCCCTTCATAAAGGTCACAGACAGGAGCTACCAAGCACAGACAGAAGCTACTGAGGTCCCAAATTAATTTGAATGAGTACACTGATACTCTTACCATCTGTGTTGGCTAAATTGTAGCCTAGTTTGTTTTTTCAAGTTCATTTTGTAAAAAAAAAAAAAAGAAAAAAGAAAAAAAAAGGTTGAGTTAGATATGCTTAAATTAGAAAATATATTAAATGCTATTGCTGAGGCTTTTTGCCAGGTTTATTTTAGAGCTGGGTAATTTGAATGGATATTAGCTTAGATGTGTTGCCCTGCCATTTCATATATTTGAACCACTTTGTTCACTTAGTAATAAAATTCAGTCTCAATGCAAAGGTTGGGTAAATGTGAAAGAAAGAAAGAAAGAAACTAAAATCTAAATTCTGATTTTTATCAATGCATCTTTATGATCTTCTGTCCTCTGTGAGAAGCACAGGCTCCCATAATAACGTGGAATTATGGACAATGGAAGAATTGCTCTATTGTCTGGCTGATGATAAAAAGAGGAATAGATTAATGAAGTCACATGGAAAACTGAACAAGTTTAAAACAGTGGCTTTGATTTCACAGCTTTTTAAGTGTAGAGCTTCAGAAAAACTGTGAAGTCTTGCTCCAAAGCCTACTGAAGCTGAAAAAGTAGCTTGCTTCAGTGGTTGAATCAAGCTCTAATTTTCTAGATCGTTCTTCACACATTTTTATCATCCTCCCTGCTGATGGAAGGTTCCTTGCTAACAGCAGATGATGATTGCATGTGTGGATATTTTGCTGGAAATACGTAATTTAAACATTATCTTTTAATAGACACAAACTCTTGCTGGTACATATTAGTTCAAAGTCGAGATCTAAGTATAAGAAAACGTTAATCATAATTAACAGCATGTAATGATTCCTTCTGTAAATTTGTCATTGATTACACTGAGGATTATATGCTCCTCTGGTTAATGATTCATAATACAAATATGAAAAATGAAGTGCATATGTATTATTTCTTGTACAAATACATTTCCAAGTAAATGATATGCAAATTCTCACCCAATCGATGTTCTCTGGATAATTACATATGAAGTCATTTGTCCAAAATGTTTCTCTTGAATTTYAAGTGCTTTACCTTCTTTTATTTTTTTTCTTCCTCTGAAATACCTCTGATACTCAACATCCAGCTAAAGAAAAAATATTAGAGATGCTATAATAAAGTAAACTTTCACAAAAAAGATATTTCGTGTCATGGATGAGAAGKGTTCGCTCCTAGCTGCTATTAATTGAAGAATTTTTCTGTAAATGTTTGTCGTTAATGTTTGTGAATAAGTAGATATGATTAGAAGTGTATAAAAATGAGCCAGGCATTCCAAAAGACAAACCAGAAAAGGACTTMATTCAATGTTGCAGTGCAAAACCAGCATCAAAATAACCTTAGAACTATTTAATACATTTTTTGGTTGTACTAGCATCAGCTAYATGCTTAACTTATTTAAATAGAGCATTCCCCTCAGTTGCACATTGTCGAATGTTCTCTTTCCGCATCTACTCATATTTCAGATGGGTGACTTATCTCAGCAAAAATTCATTTCCCACTATTCTCTTTTATTTTTTCTCATGTATAGGAATCTCCTAAGCATAAGTGACACTTCTGACATGGGGGTTACCATCTTCTCCAGAGTTTTTTGTTTTTCCTTTCAATGCCAACTTTATTCACTGAAGGAGTAAATACCTGCTCAGAGTCACTCAGTGGGGTACCCTAAAGTCTGTAGAAGGAGCACTCCACTGACTGACTCTGAAAAACCATCTCCCCTCCTTCCAAGAAAGAATCAGCTGAAATTGTCTTCTTGCATGAATCCTGTTGATATGTTCTCCATCTTGCTTGACAGTTTGCACACTCTCTGTGGCCAACACAAATGCAGTGAGAATACCAAGTACCTCATGGTCTCAGGCAAAAAGGCACTGTCAAAGACTAGACTGTCAAAAAAAATTGTTAAAACATGTTGATAAGTAAAATGCTACAATCACACGGACCAGATGGTGCTCATGTAAGACTTGGAAGAATTAATCATTTTGTTCTGTAGGCTGGTAACAAAAATATGTTTTCTATATTTAAATGAAGATACTTTACTGAAGGTCTTCAGAGTAATTGTAATTTTCTTATAATTCTTTGTCAAATAAGTGTTAAAAGAAGTTTTCTCAACTACCTGCAGGCTAGGCAGTTGAGAAAAAGATAACTCGCTTAAAATATTAGTTGATGGGACCTTAGAAAGCCTTTTTGTGTACAGGTTGAAGAGAACCTAAGCTTAGTTGGGAAAACAGTCTGATGACAACTCCCTACCTTTTCTTGACACTGGCTTTTCTTATATGGTCTAAACTTTGCTCCTTTCCTTATCTTAACTGTTGAAGAGTTTAGCCCTTGTGGCATCATCTGGCCACGTGTTTGATGATATAGAAGATTTAAAACAAAACAAAACAAAGACAAAAACAAATCAGACTGTGTAACTGTGTATTTGTCTAAGCAATATGTTGGAAACTAATATTTTTTAATATTTTATAAATTATTTTGTGAACCTCAGAGTTACCCCCAACAGTTTCAGTAGAGCCACAGTTCTTAGCTTTAAGAACCCAAACTATTCACTGTTAATTTAAGTATCAGATCACAGTTTAGGTGGCAGTGAAAACCCTCCTCATCTTTTCAGACAGTTTTATGTTTTCAGTTTTAAAATACATTTAAGGTTCTACTGGTATAATACAGATGTTTGCTAGTTAAACTTTGTCTCTTACAGAGCTTTATACTGTATGCTGTTATATGTTCTAGAGCTTACACAGTAGTAAGCTTTAATTAGCTTATACCCTCTTGCTAGTGATCATTTTATTTCCTATGATTTAAAAAAAAAAAAAAAAAAAGGACTGGAATGAAGCTGTTGCCCGTGCACAGTCTGGTGAAATGACATGGTGCACCTTCCCTTCAGTCCAGCAGTATTATTTAGACTACTAGTGATAAGAGACTGTAATTGTAAATACTTGTTTCACGAGTTTTATCGCAGAACCATTGCATTAAGTTTCAGTTTACATTTTATTTCCCAAACCTTTGAATTTCTGTTTTCTGTCTGATAGAATAATATATATTGTTTTATTCTGAATTTAGAACAAATCCTTGTTGCTTATGAGCACAGGGCTAGAAATACCTCAGATATCTCTGGATTTTCTTCAGTTTGGTTAGGCATAATGCTGAGTTCTGCCTGGAACGTGTATGACATGTGGCCATTATAACCAGGTACTTTCGCTTCTTGTGAACTCTCCTGTTGTAAATTAATCTTTTCCAGTATTGTATTGCTTGCTGGAGCTAAAGTAAACAAAAGATAACAGTTTCCACTGTTACAGACAGGAGCTCTATTCACCTTATCCTGTCTTTAAACCAACACGGTTCTATTATAAAGATTTTCTGGAGAGAACATTTTGTCTATATACACATAATTGCATAAATATAATTTGTCTCCTAAGAAAACATAGCATTACAAGCACTGTGCCTGGGGTACTCTAAAAGAGTATTGTTTTCATTCTGAAATGCGTGTGAGAGTGATTCATGTTATAAATAGCATTAGAAGAAATATTTTTACAGAGATTATTAAAGAAGGAAGATAGTACAAAAGTTTGTTGGATTTGCTGCCTTCTACTCAGGGTAACATTTTCAAAGGCATTTTGGGTAATTAGACTCATTCTTGTCAATAGTAGTAGAGTTTTTAATGAATATCTAGGCCATAAAGGTCTCTTGGCTTGTCCATTTTTTAATTATAGGAAAAAAATATTTCTGCTCTTGCCTATTTGTKGATTCAGAAAGCAATGTGTGCCTTATCACTGTTCTTCAGTGTGAACAATGTAGTATTTGAGGCAGTGGAGAGTAAAATGCATTTAAAACACAAATGTAAATTAAAATAAGTTTGTCATTTGTCTATTTGGTTTCAATTATGTTCAAATATAATTTTATATAGCCCATGAGATTATGTCAGTATAAAACAGGGGTAAAAGAATCATGTGAAGGAAAAAAGAAAACACTTTTTCCTTATACTTATCCTTTATTACATTTTTTGTTTCCCATTTTTCTTTCTACAGCTCCTTTGCTGTTCTCGTGTTTCCTTCTTTTTCTTCCCTCACTCTTCCATTGTCACATGTTCTGCTGAAATCAGTGAACTGTGCAATGTAATTGAAAATACTGTTACCCTTTTCTCAATTTAAAAAATGAATGTTTTACAGGCATGTCACACTTATCTTTGCTTCAGTAATGAATGTCTGTCTCTCTAATTCATTCTAGTCCAACATGCAAAAAAAAGGAGGCGGGGGTAGATGTTGGTTGATCTTCCTTCCTTCTTCCTCGTCCTCACAAGAGAGGACAGCAGTGTTTSTGATAGATTTACCCTTGGAAGACAAATGAGAACATCCAAACCTTTGTGGATTGGAAATCAATGTGCATAAAGCAAGAAAAATGGGCAATGCTATCAAGTGAATAGTTTGCACAGTCAGTGAATTGCAGGAATAATAGGCCATTTTACTATCCCTAGTTAAGCTGACAAACTGCAGCATGATCAATTCTAACTATCTTTCCCAAGTCTTACAGGCTCACGTATCCATTTCTTTTTTAAATCACTCCCCTTTCTGCCACAGCACACAGTCTATGTGGTTGTCTTACAGTGGTGCCAGCTGCATATTGGTGGAAGTTTAGAGCTTTTTTTGGTACTGCCTACTTGTGTTTTTAAATGGTAGATCGGGGTAATATTGTTCCTCTGTATTTGAAATGGTTGCCCACACCCTGTGTGCCAGATTTTCTAGCTTTCCTTGAAACTCCTTTGCCTTCCTGTGCTCTAGTTCTGTGCTGGTAACTGTATATGAGAAAATATTTGTAGCTGAGCATATCTAGCTAAATCTAGTAGAGCTCTTTGCTGACAAATGAGTCCTATAACTGACTTTAGAACAGAGCATCAGCTGTTCTTTTGCTTCAGGGAACATAGCTTTTGCATTAGTAAGCATTCGTAGAAATAAACCGTGCTTTTTATCTATAAAAGTGGCCATCCTAGTTCTTAACTATTCTATCCTGATGTTTTCCATCTGTAGAATGTAATTAAGGTTGCTGCAGAGGCCTGTGCAGAATATCTGTGAACTGAAAGTGTGTAGATGAATCTTGGCCCTTTTAAAATAGGTGAAAAGTTGGAATGAAGTTAGAGTTTTTAGATGTGTTTTTGTACAAAATGGGCTAAGGAGAAGCGGAGTTCATCAGTTATCCTTGGAACTGGCATCTTGGAAGAAAAGGAGGGCTATCTAATCAAACATAAATATATTTTTCAAGCAGTTTGCTCAAAATAATGATGCTATTAATACTTCTTATTTCCTATATAAGTTATCCTAAAAAATTAAGCCAAGATTACTTAGTTTCTATATCTCAAAATCTCCCAACTCTCCTGCGTGGTCAATTCTCAAAGTAGTAAAGAAGATGCAAAATGACTACATGAAAAATCGTGATTGTTGTAGAAAGAATCAGGTGTAAATCTTTAAAAAGTATTATTTTCAGTCAAACCAAGCTAGATTTCTTGTCATTGAACTGCTCAGTCTCTAATGGAAAAATATATTCCTTTATTTATGGAAGCTAAGAATTTAGTGGAAAAAATAACTTTGGAAAGAAAGCTCTTTCATTAGTGCAGGAACAAATGCAGGTTAATTTTAAAGGTCTTTTTGCAGTCAAATTATTTTGATCTGCAAGTAAACTTACATGGATCTATCTGAAGATATTAACTACTCACATTCATTTGAATAACAGTTATTAAGTCACATCATTTTCTTCCCTGATCTATAGAGAGCTATTAACCATAGGCTTACATTCTGTAAGCTACTGCCTTTAGATTTGCACATTGTAGGGAAAAGTATAGCTACCATAGAGCAAAATTTCAGGCTATTTCCATATAAACAGGGTTGCACATTCTCTGTGGGATAGACCTAAAACCAGACTGGTCTGCCCTCCTTCAGTCTTTCTTCCCAGAAGTCACTAGCCCTATAAACTTGAAAAATTTCCAGAATTTACATAGATAATCAGTTAACCGTATTTTATTGCTTGTAAAGAGTGCAACAATAGACTTTACAAGTTGAGTTCTATTTTCAACTCATCTTCTGTTATCAAAAGAATTTAAAATTGGCCAAACTAAAAACAAGCAAGCAAAGCACACTTTGCTTGTTTTGAGTATATAATAACTTTTCTCAGTCTGCTGGCCATGCTCTTCTCAAATAACTTGTACTTCCTTTTGCAGCATAGAGTAAGGCCTGTTGATAATATACCATATTGTCATCCATTACAAAAATATTTGTGACTGCTGACGACTGTGGAGTCTTGAATTTTAATTAAGAAATTGAATTTTGAAATGATTTCTTACTTTTTCGCTAAAGTGTCCCATTATAAATGTCTTTTGCACTTTGATTTCTGTTTCCTTTAATCACCTACTCTGATTAAAGGTGAAAAGGCAAATCAAGCATTAGGAATTATTAGGAAAAGAATAGAGAACACACCACTTCTGCCCATGTCTAGAATAACGCATGCAGTTCTAGTCTCCCTATCTCAAGAAGCACATCAGAAGTAGGGACAGCTTCTCTCCAGGTTAGCTGAATGGAACAGGACGTATGCAGGTGCCTACGGAAAGATTCATTTACTGATATGGAGGAGGAATAAGGGATGAGGAAGGGAATAAAGAGAAGAACTTGAGGGCCCGTCAGATGGGAGTACTGGAACAGGGTTAGCAATGTTTTGCTCAGTTCAGAAATTGTGATACAGTAATATGTCACTCATGTTTCTCCCAAGAGACTGTTAAACCAGAAGTGACCTATTTTTTTACCTCTCTGTGACTCAGTGAAAGCAGCATTTTATCAAAGAATACATATTCATTTACAAGCTCAAGGTTCTGTATGTCCCTTGATTCTTAATGTTTGCTTCTTCAGTCAACTATGAGTATATTTTGTTGCAGTAACACCTAAAGAACCAAATCAGGAATTTATGCTCAATAACGATGAATAATGCAAAGATGTCATTGTACCAGACATTGTACCGGTTTGCAATATAAATTATAGACAGCATACAGGCAGGAATGAATAATAAATTGAATAATGATGAGGAGAGAACTAAATAATAGTGGAGACAAATATGTTTTCTGAAACTAGTGCGCATAGTTTATAAAAGCGAAATGAGAGAGAAGACATTATACAAACTCTGGGTTGGGTGTGAGTTGATTCAGTTAAAAAAGTAGAATTATATACAAAARCATGGCTGTGACTGAAGTTGTTGGTTTTAATAGGATATGTTTTGATTAACAGAAGCTCTTAGTGTAGTGTGAGTGGAGAGGAAGACCTCAGGGATTTCCTGAAGCAAAATCTTTTGCAAATATATATAACAAGTTTGTGGAGGACAAGGGTAAATCTTCAAAGAGTTCTGAACTTAATGGGAAAAAGATAATTTCCAGAAGAATGTATGAATTAAGCAAAAGAGTCTCCAAAGAGTAGAATAAATGAATTGATCAAGGAAACAGTTGTGTTTTGGAGWTAAAAAAGCATAAGGGTAAAATCAGAACTGACAAAAGTTAAACCAAGTTAGATTTCACAAACATGATTAAAACAATTATTGAAATATATTTAAACTATATAAATAAAAACAGAATAAAATAAAGGACATCCTCAACCATGTGGAAAATTGGGATATCGTACCAGGGAAGCTGGATTATCTCTAGAACTAAAACAATATCGCAGAAGTGATTCAAGAGTGTATCCAGTAAGATATTTTGAACAGATGATAGAAAAATATTAATACTATTGCACAAGTTATGKATGAGTAATTGGAAACCACATAGAATTTGAGTCACTCATTCAAGAAAGATGGAGTGCAAAGGGCCTAGAGGAGATGAAAAATTCATAACGGGATAATAAGAGAGCTTGGAACAAGGAAGACTGGCATATTATATACATGTACTGAAWAGACATATATGAATTACCAGGTGATTACTTTGTGTATGAGAGATCTGTGACATGACATTCTTCTGTTTATTATCTGTTTATTTTGAAGCACTTAATTTAGTACTGAGGGAGTAGATTCCYCAGAAGCAAAAAACACCTGTTATGCATGTTAATTTGAGCATTTTCACTTCATAATGTTTTTAAGCCAATGTTTTTAAGCTAGRTTTCCAGTCAGTTTAGATGACCACTTTCAGCACTTGTGGTTGATAAGATTGTTAGCTGTTGTATCCACTTCAGGTAGCTGATATTCCATAAATGGTAGCAGTGGACTTGATAGTCAGTTCTTCATCACTTTTTAGTGTAAGCCCTTATTTTCATGTATTTGGCGTTTTTGTAATTTTAAAATGCAAAGATTTTGCTTTCAGCCCACCCTTCCACAGAGGCTGTCTCTCTCAGATATTTTTCCTGCTAATTCAGCTAAAATAGCTCAGCCACTTTCTGTTGCTGTTATCACTCCTCCCCACTGCAATTAATTTTCCTACACGAGTTCAGACARCTTTACCACATTAATTCCTTATTAGCTCTCTAACTTAATAGCATCTGCAACGTTGCTSTCCAGTACCTAAGAGCTGGGAGTGGAGAAGAGTATGTTCCATCCCAACCATAATAACCTGACCTTGGTTGTTCATGCTATTGTCAGTTCTTAATTACAGGACATATTGAGATGTTAAAACATTGATTGCCTAGGAAATTGCAGCTAATACAGAAAATKACTGTGTCCTCTTGAGTATGGACTACATAGAACAGAACAGATCCATCCCTCATGCACTGAACATATTTGCCATACAATATTTAATCAAATTCAATATCTCAAGTTCATATACTTAGAGGTATTTTTCTGATTTTCTGAAAGTTGAAATTGAGAAGACTTTCTGGATGTGACAAGATCCAAGCTCTAATTTTACTAGCATTGGATTCCTTTTTTTGTTTTTTGTTTTTTGTTTTTTGTTTTTTTTATCCTAGGGAGTTTTTTTAGGGAGGAGAGGAAGGAGGAAAAAAAGGAAGAAGGAAATTCTGTAAAATTTTAACCATTGTGATGAACATAATTCAAGAACTTGGAATTATTGGAAGACAAATTGTGTTCCTTYAGGAAATGAAAGACCTTTTACTCAGCACTATGTTCATATATGCAGTGAGTATGGAGAATTAAAATAAGTATTGAATAGCTGCTCACTCATCAGCGATAGAACAGATCTCACCACAGTATTCACATGAAGATGCTCATGTATCATGTATTCAAATTGCCTTTAGTACATATGTCTTCATATTCCATAGTTAAGACATCTTAATTTGATGTTGTGTCATAATGAATGAGTAGATAACTTCACTTCTCTGCACCTTTGTCTTTCTTCTTTTCTTCACTCGAATTACTAAAGAGAAAGTGTTCCACACAGCAATTTTAATATTGGAGGAAACTTCCACTTGTTTAACTTCACCTTTTCTTTAGTGAACACTACTCAAACTCCATTTTCTTTATAAAGGTGAAAACAATGCAAAACACAAAACCTTCTGAATCATATTTTCCAAACCAATTTTTGTCATCTCTGTTCTCATTTGTTTGGTTTCTAATTTTTCTATCTTATTTTAAAATGTCATGTCCTAAACTGAGTCTGGTCAGTCTCGCTATTGAAGCTTGAGCATTACTGAGCAGAAGAGCTATTGTATTGGTTTGACCCATGCTGTTAGCGTTAATATAATCAAGTGCAGCATTTGTCTTTTTTCAGTATGAGCATCTCATATTTGATTCTCATTAAATTCACAGTTTTGCATGCAAAAACCACATTTATCTTTGTAGGCCTGGCCCACTAATCTCAGTCTAAATATTTGCTCTGGTAAAAAAAAAATCACTAGTGTTGCAATTTTTTGGATGATAAAATATATTTATTTTAAAATACAGATAAAATGCAGTAGGCTACAGAAAACTATGGAAAAATAAGGCTGTGTGGCAGGGAATAAGTAGAGAATAGAATTATGTTTACTGACCAAAAGAGAGCTTAAAACAACAGTAAATAAAATATGTTTGGAATGATTTAAATAGAAATTTGCAGGACAAGGGTGCCCACCAGAGAGAGCTGTTTATCCAAAGTGCCTGAAGCAGCGTGGGATCACAAAGTTGTAAGTAGATGCAGTAAACTGAGCAGAAGAGGACTGAAAAAGACACTACAAAAAAGAAAMGAAAAAAGAAGAAAAAGAAAAGAAAAAGACTACATGACTGAGTTGGGTCATGTCTTAGCCAAACTGCAAGCTAGTTCAGTTCAGCCAAAAATAAACTTCATGGAAGCAAGCTTAGGAATTACTCTTGACTGAAAAGAGAGCTCTGCACAGAAAAGTTACAGCCTTGTGCTAGGGTAAGCTAGAATTAGGTGAATTTAGGAATGTGAGTATCTGGATACTAAGTGTCTTGGCTTAACTGAGGTAAACGCTGATCCATTCACTTTTATATCTACAGAATTTGTGAGCCTTAGTTCATTAATCAGATATTCAATGCAGATCTGCTGGAATAGTTTTTACAGCAGAGTAGCAGCCCAAAGAATGTTGTTTAGCAAATCTGCAGTAACCTTACTGAGWGTGGTTGTGGAGGATATAAATAGTAATGACTGCCTGCATTTTCAGCATTCTGTGGGTGACTTATTGCAGTAAAACACATTAACTTAGGAAAAGTAAGCRCAATAATGGCATCGCTTGAAACAGAGGGGATGGTAGACACTTAATGTTATAGGTCAAAAATTTTGCAACCAAGATGTCCTAACTACTATCTCCTAAGGACTTAATTTGCTTTCTAAGTCAAAAGCTGAAATAAATTGAAACTGCTACTGGAGGTCACTTTTTCACTAGAAAATGGACATGCAGCCAAGAGCTTTGCTGCAGATAGCAGTAGTGTAATAGAGTGACACAGAAGTAGGAAATGAAAGAGTAAATTAACTTATCTGGGATATTAAATAGTTGCATACGGTATGCCTGACTGATGATTGTTTCTTTTTTACGTGCTGAGAGTCAATTTTAGGAGACCTATGTAGGTCTCTATATAGGAGACCACTACTTATATTGTCATAGTGTCTAAATAACACAAGTTGGACTACTGTTACACACTGTACATACAAGTACACGCTTGGAATCAGCCTACATAAAGAAATAAAGGTCCACACATTTGACTGCTAAATCTATGAGACAGTGATATTTTTTTTACAATAGATAAAGTTTTACAATAAATGAAGTTTTTGCCCTTTTTGTGAGTGAATTCTTAGGATGAGATAGACTGATTTTCCTGTCTTGACTCCTGTGACTCCAGGCTGACCAACCTTCACACCTTCCTAGAAAAAACAAAAACAAACTAGCTCTTCAAGTTACTATTGCCTCTCAGACCAGACCATATCCAATTTTACTGTTTCCTCTTCAGACCAGAGAAGAGAGAGAAATCCTTTCTGAAATCCTCCTCAGTTCAATGTGGGTGGTCAAGAGTATGTGAGAGGCAAGGGAAGGTGAYAAGAAGACAATCGATGCTCATAGATACTAAAAGCATCAGGGAACTAGAAATATGAGATAACCAGTCTTTGACTGTTAGTAATGAAAGCTGCCTAATATTTATTTTAATATGGATAATCTCAAAAAAGATACTATCTGGAATGTAATTAATGTGTATGCACCCTTAACTGGAGCCTTGACTCATGGTTCTTGTTTTTTTGTTTTGCTTTTGTTTATCCAAACTACTTTTACTGTCCTCTGCAGTATTTACTTGCAAATGTTGAAATTAATTTTTCCCATCACCTTAAAAAAAAACAAACTTGAATTCTCTTATTTTCTCTGAATGGGCAGTTGAGATTTGAGCCAAATTTTCTTCACTTGTATGAATAGCCTTCTTGGCATCATTTGACTACTTCTCTGGGTAAAATGAATGATGTCTGAGATCYAGCAGTAGAGCACCAGTTCCCCTCAAGTACAAAATGCTTATGCTTATTTTTCAGAAGAATATTCTGAATGGCAATTCTACAGTGGCTCCCCTATGGGCACTCTGAGTCCACACTAAGCATGTTTTTGGATGGACTAAATGTGTCCACATGGGTTAGTGGAAAACAGCTATTAAGATTTTAAACTCACTCTCTAATTTATCTCAGAGTGGCTTCCATGTGTAAGCAAGCCCTTAGCATTACTTATTTGTGCAAACTCCTCCTGCAAGAGAGGTCAAGAGAAGATTACTTGAATGAGAGAACAGGTTGAAAACTTAAAACATAATTGATTTCTCTGGGAGTTGTGGGCACTTAGCCTCTTACAGGATTGAGCCTGTAGGCACTTATTTTTCTTCACCGTTAYACAAGTTTCCAGTTCCTGCAATGAGACTGAAGGCCATACAAAAACGAACGCTTCGTATTTCTGTTGCTATAATTCTATTAGAGAAATTGTTTGGCATATAAGACAAGCCAAATGTTATATTAACATATTAACTAATCCTAGCACTACCAAGATTCCCTTGCTTTCCATTTTAAAAGTAGAGAAGTCAGCTTTTTATGGTAGTCATCAGCATTATGGGATGAGGGATAAGACATMTAGTAAATTCTCTCCTGGACCATTTTCTGTAGGTGAAATTTAACATAGTGATTTARGCACAAGAAAATGAGCCTTGAGAGCAAAAATTCCTCACTGCAGTTTATTCAATTTGATTTTGGTGAGGAAGAAAGTGCATCTGGACTAGGAAAATAGACAAGAAAAGCATGTTTGAGARCTGTTTTTTGTTCTTTTGTACCCTGATGTCTAGCACCATGGAGGTCTGATTCCGGAGATGGTCTTCACTGCAATGGTATGGAATAATATAAAAGTATTGAAAATACTGCAGTTCAGAAGTGCTAATTGCAGGACTAGATGGTACCTCTACAGTTTAAGAACCTACTCATGGGGCTGGGGCAGCTTTTCTTCTCTCTAGAATCTTTCTTTAGATCTTTTACTCCAAAAAAGGCTGAAGGGGAGTGGAGGGACCTCATTCTTTACCTTTGCATCTAGGTGAAAGAGTAATACATTTTTATCCGGGTTTATTAAAGTGTCACTGTTGTACAAAAAGTCAAAAAAAATAAGTTGTTTTTCTCACTTTAGACTTTGTATGCCCAACCAAAATTCTGCCTTTACATTAGAATGAAAGTTAAAACCATATAATGAAGACCAGAAGTGAGAAATCTTTGTTAGGTATTTTGATAAGACTGCAAATGTTCTGCTTTTGGTTACGCTATGTTAAATGTACACCCAGCTCCCTTCTGTGTGTCCTTTAGTTAATTATGACTTAGTTAACTGTAAGTCTCATTTGAGAAAAGAGCCTGACCAGCACACCTTTTTATTAGGACTTTTTTAGGTTGAGAAGCCTATGGTAGGGTTGTAGTCCACAGGATTAGCAGGATAAGGGAGCAGGGAGGACTGGGCTGCTGAGGGCGGGGGAGGAATAGAGACGATTTGTATCATCCCAGTTGTAGCTAGAGTTAACTCCACCCTACTGTGCTGGAGGTTTACTGCAAAAGCCAAAACTGGCTTTCAAGTGCTAGTAAAATTCCTGGCGAAGTTTATTGAGAGGAAGAAGATAGGACAGCCCAGGTCTCTTGACAAAGGGTGGAACAGATAGAGCAGGTATGGAGGAGAGCAGATACTATTTCATGTTCAGGGCCTTGGCTGTGGTAGAAGAGTGCAATGGGTTTCTCTCCATTCTGACTGTCTTCTGGGATCACAAGCTGGTGATATGGTGACTAAGSACAAGATCTTTACATGAGCCTGCACGTATGGCATTAACAGGCTGCACGTATCAGAGGAGGGCGCGTCGCAGATTCTGTTTCCTTGTACGCAGAGCGTTGCTGCATTGCTGTGCAGAACGGTTGTGTCATTTCTTCCCAAGACGGCAGTCGTCAGTCCCTCGCTGCTTGTCAAGGGCCAGTCTAGAGTCCGTGCGCAGACCAAGTGGCTCAGTGAAACTGATCTGATGAAACRTTTAAAGCCTCTTAATTTTCCATGGAAATCTGTGTAAAATTTAAAACAAAACAAAAACCCTCCATGGCAACTAAGACCTTAAAAACACTGTTGGACCTGTACATACTGTCCAGATTGCTGTACTGTTGCTTCTTATTATTTAATATTAAAATGATTCTGGCACCATGAAACTCTGTTTTAGTCAGAAACAAACTAAATGTGCTTATACTATCCAATGCTAGCCGGCAAATGAGGCTAACTTGCATTTTGCTCTCAGAGAGTAAGCAAAGCTTTCACATGTACTCTTTGAAAATGCATATTCTATTATGGCATCTATTTTAAGTTATGCTTATATTGGATATTATAAGTCTTTACCTGCAGAATACTCCCTGCACGCATTTAAAAATGAGGAWGATTGTGGCTATCATGAAATATGCTATGAAATATATCTTTTTCTTTCAATGAATTTAGTTATRTATAATGTCAGTGTGGGTTATGAACTGTGAGTCAGAATTCTGGGAGGTTGAGATATAAACAGAATCTTTCACCTTTAATTCAATGTACTTTCAGGAGGGATCATAAGGAAATAGGAGCAAGTCACAAGATACAATTTGATGACTTATTCGATATTTGAGAATCCTGTTCATGCTGCTAAAAATGTCTTTGGAACTGAACCAACCTTTTTGTGAAACCTTTATTGATTACACAGAGAAAAGTCCATTTTAAATGCTTTCATAGCACTATGATGCCTGAGGAAGCAAAATCTATTACACTTAGATTACGAACCTTATGTTTGTGAACTCTGCTGTCTTAATGGACAGCTGGAAGAAACTAGGCATTATTATTCCTTCTGTCTGTAAAACAGAGTTATTAAAAAGTCCATGTTTTTCTCATTTGCATACTACTGATATTTTTGAAAGCATATGTAGTTACAAGTGGTTTGCCATGTGCTTCAGCTTGGCCTGGTGYAGTTGGCTTATAGAACAGTTTTTCCAGACAGGCAATTTTTCAGGCCCAGGTCCCTGAGGCAGTATGTGTATTGCACACCTCTGGTCGATAAGGTCTTGGCTGTAGTCCCTGGTTATTATTTTTATAATTACTCCATTTGCCTTAGGCACTCATCCAGCTGTAGCTGATTTAGTTTTGCTAGGGGCATGACTTAAAAAACCTGTGGTTAAATAAAGCGTGAGGTAAGCTACTCAGGCACCTGTTGCTCATCAGTGT
Organism: Rhea americana; assembly: GCF_003343005.1. NCBI lineage: Eukaryota > Metazoa > Chordata > Aves > Rheiformes > Rheidae > Rhea > Rhea americana. The sequence goes on along the minus strand of NW_028186844.1, from coordinate 25,434 downwards.
GATTACTGCTTTATATACAAGAATTGAAGTTGTTCTTGGTCTAAGGGAAGGGTTAAGCCAGAAAGAGATGACAGAGAAGTAGAGAATGAGTATTTTCCTTTACTTCAGCTAAGGAAAAAGTTGAGGATCCATCCAGCTGAGGATTCATTTTGAATTTGGAAGATTACTTCCCTTACTGTTGGCTGCAACAGATCTGTGCCTAGTGGGGATGAATGACAGATGATGGTGCTGAGAAGATAGAAGAGAAAAAYGGATAAGGAATATAAACCAGGTAAGGCTCAGAAAGTGCACGGTGTCTGAGCAATAAGAGATCTTGACCTTGTACAGCTAGGGCACTGAAAAAAATCAGTTCTGTCACTGCTGTTTTGGGAAGGCAGCACATAGATTCATGTTTTCACTGTCTTTTTGGGCCCTCAGTGCTAAAAGGTATGTCACAAACCATCAGATGGATTTGATGTCTCTGTAAGACCCCAAAGTGCACTTATTTCCTCAGAGATAGAAGCTGTCTCATTTATGAGAGGGACATGCAGTTATGCAGAGCAGTTTCTATCTGAAACCAGRGCACTGGCTGCCAAACATCTTTGGAAAATCACTGGAGGACCAACTGCCTAAATCATATTTCAGTTGTATAAAATGAGTGTGTATTGGCTCCCCAAGGAGGAAACTCTCAGCTACTAGCGGCTGTGAAACCTGCAGGCAGTACAGGTCATCTCTGCACTTGCTGTTTGAGACAGGAGCCATGGAGACCAAACTAATTCTCTGTGACCAGGAAAGGTGAATTGTTGTATACTATGTGGTCACATATTTTTTCCTTTATCTGATGATGGACCTGATATTTGACATCTCATTGAGGGTGAGGTGACATGACCTGCCTGTTCTAGCATTGGGTCTTTTTTCCCTCTGCAAAMCTGTAATTAATCCAGCTGAAGATGGTACCTGTGAAGTCCTTTAGYTCCCAGGAGCTGTGCAGTTGATTAAACTGACTCAGAACCAGCATCTTCAAATGACACCTCTTTTTTTCCCTTCCCTTAAAGGCTCAATGCAGGTGGAGAAAAGGGTAAAAATGATAAAAAGCCTTTCACCTAAATTCRTTGGAGCTTACAGTGCTTTTCACTCCAACTAACCCTCATTTCTGACTGTAAGAAACAAACTGTGCCGTGCACAGCATGTTTTTTCTGTCTTCTTGTAGTAACCTGGCCAGTCTGACAACTTTTAATGACTCCTTGAAAAAATCTTTTTAGCAGCAAGATCRAAAGGCATATGGAGAAGATTTCTTGCCTGTAATATCAAGTTAGAGTATGCTCATTTGTACAGTAGTGCTAGCTAGTTACTTTTTTACTAGGGATCTCAAACTGTCTCATACAGGTCATAGACAAACACATAGAAAGAATGGAATAATGCCTCAAAGCACTCTGTTCTATCCCCCCCCCCTTTTTTTAATTCAGATTGTATTTTTGATTTAACTCTGAGTGGTAGCTGTAGCAGTAGAATTCTGGCAGATTATCAGATATTCAAATCATTTAAAGTTTCTTAAGACTCTTTTTTTTTTTTTCAAGTAAAAGGTGAGGGTAGAAAAGACTTATTGTGGATGTAAATAATAGTAGAAGGAAATGATAAATGGGATATTTTCATGACAGAATAGTGTTTTTTTTTTTTAAAAAAAAAGCGAGGGGAAGACCTCCCTACACTTAAGATCTAGACATACCAGCTTTCATGACATTCTTGTTAACTAGGGACTTGCATTTTCTATGGTAGACTTACAGAAGTATGTTTAAAATACAAAACACTTAAAGCATTTTATCCTAAAATAGATTGTTAGGATTACTTAGCACTGTTCTTTGTAGGGCTGTTAGTCAATCCAAATATTAAATCTTAGTATGAACAATAAGGAGTTGCAGAAGTTGCTGCATGTGTAGCAAATTGTGTGATTGAATGAGTGGAAATTGTTCATCCCTCAAAATGGCTTTATTTACATGAACTTTGTACCACTAACAGAAACTTGGTGATTACTGTGTGCTGGTATCATCTTAAAGCAGTAGCTGTGCTTGAATGTTCAGGGCAAGTTCCAGAAACTCTGCAGCAGTCAATGTGGGAGTTGTCAGCTTTAGGGCAAGTTTGCTGCTGATTTCAATTAACTAGTGTTTTGAGTGATAAAGCTATCTTAGCTAACAAACTATTCATGTTTACTTGCAGTATAAGCCTATCTGGTGAAACTCTCCATCACTTTTTTTAAGTGATACAACACAGAACCTGCAGCTCACAAGAGGGGGCTGGTTAAGCTGTTTTGAAATCACCTTTGTACCTTCCTAACTCTGGTTTTCTCCTGCCTGTGACTACTCTTTACTGCAATTCAGATAGGCACCTCTACAAGAGCATTTACCAGGCCAATGTGAAAGAATTAATGGAGGAAAACACACTAGAGGCTCTCAACACGGTTGCCTTCAGAAGAAGTTTCCCTATCCATCACACATACTTTTTTTTCCGCAAGAGTGGAATTCTCTCAGCTAAGTTTTACTACTTGGWAAGAAAGAGTTGGAAATAACAGAGAATATTGCTCTTAACTCCCTTTTGGAATCTAGCCCAGCTATTAGGACAGTGAGAATTGTCACAATGGGCTTCACATCCTAAGTTAAAAAAGACTGTGTGAGCCAGCTGTCTTCCAGCTTCTGTGCATATCTTGTTGTTCTTATATACTGATAGAAGGTGAATAAAGGTCCCCAGATCCTCTTTTTAGTGGAATTCTAGTGCCTCTCTCATGTTCTTATACTTAAAGACCACTGATACACTGATCTGTTCTTGATTCAGAGTCCCTTGAAGTTAGTGGAAAAAGTACTCTGACTTTTTTGTTTTGATTGCATCCCTTATGTTAAGCCATTTATGAAAGCATTCTGAACCGTGCTAGCTTGTAATCTATGAGCAGTATTACATAGAAATATGGTCAGTTCAATTTGGGAAGATATAAACACTCATATATTCTGAGTATTGCCATTTCTATAACTTTCAATTTGGATATGAAAAGTGAAATGCAATGTCACGTTTCTTTTGGCAGCCAAATATAATTTTTGCTCTCTTCTGCTTTTTTTTTTCTCATTAACTATCTCAGCCTCCACTCCCTGGTGTCATTTTGCAAAGCAGGCTAAACTTCAAGAAATCAAAGTTTCCTTTAAAGCTATGTAACCTTGATTTAGAATTTGCCAAGCACTCTAGACCTGCTCAGACAGGACTCTGTGAGTAAATGTGGGCCTTTAAAGTTAAATAGAAGTTTCTTATCTTTAAACCATTTACCTTACCTTAATTTGTCTCTGCAGAATTCTGATAAACTATAACCTCATAACTATAAAAATGAACCTTACTTTTATCTGCGTGTATTATTAGCAATGTGGTGGGAAAAGCCTGCTTTCCTACTTCACCTACCATATCACCTCACTTATTTTCAGTACATAACCTAGATCTTTCAGCTGAGGATAAGTCTTATGTAGCTATGCCAATTTTATGCTGAATTTTTGAAAAATTTCAAAATCAAGTGCATGCCTTATCTGATTTAGAGGAAATGGAGAATTAACTATTATAAATAGAATGCTTTAAATACAGCTTAACTAATTACATGTGCAAATGCATTAGCTAAATGTAGTTTTGCAATTATAAAAATAATGCTTTAAGATAAGCTACACATTCCTGCTTCCCTTTTAAATCAGTACCTCTTTAGCTCACTTCTGAAAGCTTTGAAACTGGCTTTCTCCCTGTTTCTTCATTCATAGTATTTTTTTTTTCCTTGCTCCTGGATATAAGGTAGTTATTTGAAAATGAGCTCRTGATTTTTAAATGCACACTTGGGAACACATTATCTCAATTTGGTTAAATTCCATTTGTTTGGTTACATTGGGCWTATCTGAGAGTCTAGGTTTTTGTCCTCAAGTAAAGCTCAGTGGAGCTGCAGGGAATTCATTGCTAAGGCAGTTACTCTGGTAAGAGTTCATCCTCACCTCCAACAAGCAACGTGTAGCCCCTTGTGATCCAGGATTTACTTCCTGGCTTAGAGTTAGGGTCACAGCTGAAACTTTGAGCTCTAAGACCAAAGACTATAGCACATGGAGAACARCACAGTGTTCATATATGGAATGGACTAAAATATGCTTCAAGTTTCCTTTTGGGTGTCTGGGTTCAAGTATCAGAAATTTCTGAAATAATTGTTTTTACTTCACATGTTAATTATTGAAGTTGAAATGATTTCTATAATAAGGACACTAGTTTCTTCAAGAAACAGTTGGGAGTGTGAAATGAATATATAGAGGTGTTCTCCAAGACATAGCTTTAATCTTATGGGAAGAAAACCATTCTTAATCTCATTTTGATGCTCTCTATTGTTTGTTAATGTTTCAAAACATTTTCCTTTTGTAATCTGTATGAGAAAAATCAGGACTTTGTATGACGAACAATGTTACTTCCCTGCTGTGCAGCAGTAACAGTTCTTTGGAGCCAACATCTTGTTTTCCTAATGTCAATGATGCATTTAGAACATCAAAAATGAAACCCCTGAATTGGAACAAAATTGGCATCCTTGTGCAAACCTTTAAACAAACTGTCCACAGATACCACTGATGGGCTCTTTCAGCCCAGAAACATTACGTACAGATCACTGGATGTTCGTATTGATGGTAGTCAGAGCCAGTTAGCCAACTGTTCGTAGGCTTCGTTCTCAGATTTAGCCACGTTATRCTTGAGAGTGAGGTGGATTTAGCTMATGTTTGTGTTTCTTCACTCTGAGGGGATAAGCTTGTTCAGATCTTGCTACTGTCAGCATCTTAATATGGACATACATAGAACTATTTGTGTTTTACCTTGAGTACTTATGTAAGCGTGTGAAAACGTTCTATATGAAACACTTCACTGTTATTTGATAAAAGCAGTCAATCATTTTGATGAAGGCATAATAGTAATGCAACAACTTCTTTCTTAAACGAGAGAGAGAATATTTAAATAAAGCTGTGTCTTACCATTTACCCAAAGATGTCACAGCATCTAATTCTGTCAGCAGGAGCAGACCAAGTAAGGATGACTGCTGGAGAAGAATCAGTGTTACAGTTGTTTGTTGTTGTTGAAATTCTTGCATTTAGTTTTGCTCTATATGGAAAGAAAGCAAAAGTTTTCAAGTATTTTTATGCTATAGTGTTTATATTCAGATTTAAATGTATGTTTCTATTTGAGAAGATGTCTAGGTAGGGCACCCTTTGAGGATGCAAGGATGTCATTTAAGTCTCTGACCTTGGTGAAAACAGTTTTTTCATGTGTGATTGTTTGAATCGCCTAAGGGAGGGACTTGAACCTAGGACGTCCATAATTTAGGTAACTTTCTTTGTGTTCTGATTACCAAGTATGAGGAAAAGGTACTTCTAGGAGCCTGCTAGCCCTTCTGACTAGCCATTTCAAAATCCAAGAAAAGCAGAGATTACGGAATTCTTCCTAAATGTGACTGAACATTTATTTGGTATTAGTCTTTCTGGAATGTTTCTTTTGTTTCTCTGTTGCATCACAGAAATGTTTCTAGTTGTTAGAAGCATTTTGTATTTTCTGTTGATGTTTAGCCCTCTTCTGCGGTCTCTGATTAATTTAAAAAATGCTGCTATCAGAGCCAAAAAGCAGTTCTCACCTTTGTCCATTAAAGAAAGAAATTGTCAGACCAATATTTCATTGAATTTATTGTGCAGTGTTTGAATGGTGGACAGCTTGACATTTGATGCCTACATCTAAGGCACTAGAAAAATGAAATACATTTGCACAGCACAAACTACTTCTGAATAATGTGCATTTTGTGAGCCTATCTTAAATTCATTTCTTAAGTAATATTACTGTGTTAAACTTGGTTAGTTTTCCCAAACTTCACAAACAGTCTTAATTTCTCCTCTAGTAATGTTATGTTTTTACTTTTTTTTTCTGGTTGTTTTGCACATTTCTGTTCTTGTTTATCTATAGCACTATATATATACAACATTTAATTCTAAATAAAGCAAGTATAAATTTATTGAATATTACATAAATTATACAAACTCCTATACCTGTGATTCATTGTTGTGGCTGATATAAGACTGCTCTGAATATGAATACCAAAATTGCCATGTGACAAAGTGGTGGGAAAAAAAAGTGTTTCACTTCTGCATTTTAAGTATTTTCTCTTTGGACTGTGGTATGGACCTTAGGAAGACAAAGCAGTTAGCAGTTTGCTCAAGAATTGGCAGCTTGAGGTGTGTCTTCAGTAAGCTAACTCACATGTGAAAAACACAAGCTGCTGCTTTTTGCAGGTTTTTCTCATCTTGATTAACACGAGCATGTGTTCCTTCTCCCCCCGCTCTTCCAGACATCACCAAACCTTATTGGGTTAAAGATTAGTTTGGGAATTTTGCACCTAAGGATTTGAAGTGTCGTTGGTATTCAAAATTCTGGTTGGAGAAGTTTCATCTGATGTAATGAAAACAGGCATCTTAAAAGATGCTCCTGGCTTTGCAGGCAAATGTGAGCCAGCTGACTAAACTGAAGTTTTATCCATGCTGTTCCTAATATAAACCTATAGCAGAGGATTTGTGGCAGTCAACAAAAGTCTTCCACTGACCTCAGTTAAATACATTAAGCTTAGCCCATGCGTATTGCTGTTGTTGCTCTGCTATCAGTGTTTGAGCTATYGGTGTGCAGTCAACTCTATTGCAGCAGTGCAGATATTCCTTTTGAAAGTCTCACCCATGTGATTTCTTTTTCATATGTGGTTGCTTGTTTTGTTATGTTTTTCACTTTATCTGCTTTGAGTGCAATATGAAAGYCTCCATCCAGAGGCAAGCTGTGATCAGGAAAATGCTAATAGATTTCTTTTTTTTTTATAAAGAACCTTTAAGGCTTATATATTCAAAAAATCTTCAGAAATCTTACATCAGTAGCTAGTGGATTAGAAAATTGCAAGGATGCATAGTATCAGAATAGTCCTTTTCATAAAGTGACAGAAGGCCAGTGTGAGCTCCCAGAAGGGATGTAGCTGAGTTTACACACATTTGAAACCATGCAGGTATAAAGATACACAGACAATATGTTGCATATGTTTTTGTATGTATATACATATCATATTGCAACTTTAAATCAATCAGTGTTCTGGTATCAGGTGTGTATTTTTTACTGTCCCTGTGAAAATCTATCCAAATTGAACTAGTTTATGAATTATCAAATATGATGTAAATCAGATGTGAGAGAGGTGGAGAATCTAAAGGAGAATAGCAGAATTCTGATGAAATCAACAGAAAAAAGCAAAGAAAAGGATGACACGAACTGGGAAACAAATAGTCTTGGTGGGTTTAGTGAAGGCATCATATTAGCAATATTTCAACAATCTGAGATATTGAAATAAATGAGTAATAAGACCTCTTCTGATGTTGTGATGACAGCAATGCATCCATGTGTAGAAGTCAAAGGCAGAAAGATTATTTGGAGAGATCTGCAGTTCAGAGGTAAATCTGGAAGCCTTGGCATAAAAATGTCAGTTGTACTTAGGTTGGCAGATGAGGTAGCCCTGACATGAGATGTTGGAAAGAAAGAATTCTTCCAAACTAAGCCTCATGAGATGCCTTACCAAAAGCTGGAGGAGCAGTGAGAAGGATTCTGCAAAGGATGAACTAAAAGAGCAATTGAAATTGTAGGCAAGCAAAAGTTGGGGTAAGGGGAACCAGATTAGTGAAATATAGAATGAGAAGAATTATAAATAAGGTAGAAAAAGTGCAAATGTTAAAGGTGATTGGCAGGTTGAAGTACATGAAAATTGGGTAATAGATCTAAGAACAGAAAACAGAAGGTCATTGCAGACTGTCAAGAGTAGTGTCTGTTCAAACTGATTTTTTTCAGTGCTAAGGGAGAGGAATCTCAGGCAATTGTAGGAATGAGCTTARAGGTGAGAGGAAGAGTGATATTCAGTCCAGAAAGCAGAACAGAGTGGTAGGGCTTTACCATTTCCATCCCGACAGGCCAACTAAGTAATACAGTGTCAGCAAGGAGGATCAGGTGTGTGTGTGCAAGAAATTAGTGAGAAATCAAATTTCATTTTGATCAAAACTTAGAATAGGGAGGATGTAGCAAAAAAATTGTGATCAGTCTGATATTTCTATTTAGTTATCTATTCCAACTTTTAAAATGATATCAATCATTAATAAAGTTTATTTTTTAATGTTTTTGTATTAAAGTACTGAAAGCTTCAAAGTAGAAGGGGGGCTGAAAGGAGAGAGGAAAGTTGCCACTTAGATGAGTTCATGAGTTGGAGCTGGGAATGTAAGTGCCCTGTTGTTCATTTTATTCCCACATAAAGTGGGTTCARTAGTGTTTAGTGTAAGTACTTAAGAAGCTGGTAAAGTGAAATTCTCAGAATCAATCATCATGTAATGATTATTGTTGAGAATATGAAGTGAATTTGTTCTGACAAACAGACCTAGGCTGTTTTTTCTCTTGAAGACATTTTAGATATCCAATTATATATGTAGRGAACTGTCATTATTTGCCTCTATTTTCTTGACTTTTCAATTAAATCGTAGGGATACTCCTCTCTATCATATTTACCTYTTTTTCTTTTAGCCAGATCACATAAATCTCTTGACTTTTCTTTAAATAATCTTATATCATAGGATTAGAGGAGCAAGCTGCCAGAGCTAGTTTTGCTTCTGAGAAGACAACAGATGTCAAAAGAAAGCCCTCTTGTTAAATGAAGTTTCATAATGTAAGTGGGACTTGAATTCAAAAGTGCTATTACACTTTGAACAAAAATGTATTAGACTGAAATAACAAAATTACAGTGGACAATAAATAAAACTACAGGTGGGTAGTTTTACGGCCTTAGCAGGGTGAATTTTTTATAATCATAGAAATTATCACAATATCTTTAATTGAAGAATGTTTCTGGGAAGCAGACCAGACTGTCTCATACAACAAATGCAAGTGTTATCTATCAGAGTTCAATTGGTGCCATTTTTTAAATCTTTTGCARATTGCCATATGTGGTTGTTTTGATGAATGCATTAGGTAACAGCAAAAAAGCAAATCCAGAGCAAATCCTTCTCAGTTTATTCATGCCACTGAAAAATGACGCTACTTTCTTGAATAGACAAATGGAATTTAATATTAAAGTGCAATGAGAAATCCTTAATCAAAGAACAGTACATTGAAAGAATTAAAAGGGGGTTGTTATTGCTCATTTAAGGCATAGTAATAGCTTTTTAACTGAGTTCCAGTGAAACAAATTTGACCTTTCTGCACACTTCAACATAATATTTAGCAGAAKAAAAAATCAGAATTGAATGTAGGACAGGAGCAAAAGGCACAAGTTAAATAAAACTGATGTAAATAAAGCTGTGTGCATAGCCTACTGATCAGTATGAGACTGATATTCCACAAGAAGTTTTATTTCTTCATTAATTTTGAAGATCTTTACTATAGGAGTCCTCCTGTACCTTTAAATATTTCTATCTGCAAAAGGGGATGCCTAAACTAATGTGTTTCAGCTGGAAACCAGAGGAGCTTCCTTATGCTGGAACGGTCACTTGCTACTATGTACTTTTGGAAAACTGGGATCTGTTCTACATTTGAATTTTTGGCAAGTTTGTTTGGGAAATGAGCAGGATTTTGGAATGACCCTTATGCCTGAACAATAGGTTTGTAGAACCAGGGGGCCAAATGCAGGCGTAGATTAATAAGGTACATTTCCAGTGAACTGATCTCAGTCACCTCAGTGTTTAGACAGTAGTAGTTATATCCAGGACTTTCAGTTGGATGGTTTTGGTTTTTAATGTGAAGAAGTGTACAGTCCCTTAACTGTCCTTATCAGAGGGAACCATGRCCAGATATTTTATGGAAATTTCCCTGGAGAGCATGTATGCACAATTCCTTCTAAAATTTAATTCTAATAGCTATATAATCTATATAATCCTAATAATGAGTTGAGAGTGTGTAATGTCCCACAGAGAAGTTTTGTGTAAATTGTTTAAGAATGGTTATAGGCCCATTTGAAATGTAAGTAAATTAGTATTTTGCCTCTCTTTTCTTAAAAAGAGGGAGAGCACATGGAAAAACAAACAAATCCTATCTGTGCTATGTCATTTGTACTGTGTCTCRCTAACGATGGCTGTTAGCAGAGTTTTTGTAGCACTCTTGGTTATCCCACCCACGTTGGCTTCTGTGAGCTGTTGGATACTGCCATACTCCCTTCCTCCTAAAGAGCAGAAGGTATAATGCTCAATCTGTTACTCTGTTCATTTTTCTGTGATGGTTATTAATTTCATGATCTGGTCTGTGCAAACTTTTCTGAGCCTGAATCACGTTCTGAAGCCCTTTCTAGGTGTTAGTGACAAACTTTTCCTGCTTTCCAGAATCTGACTTTTGGTTCAGTCCTCATCCCCTAGGAGAGGTCAGTAGTGCTCTGTGCTGAGAAAYGATTTTTATTTGAAGAGTATCTAATCACTAGGTTATCAGTGGGGTTATTTAGCATGGACTCTAGCCATGTTTGAGATGACCAGCAATTGATTGATAACAGTAACATGGTTTTTGACTCTTTTTGAAGTAATCCTCATCAGCTATGTTTTAGAGCATCAGCTGATACTGTCAAATTACATTTGAATTCAGGACTGCCTAATATGCAGTCCTACCCAAAATACAAACCAATGCATCTGACATGAAATTCAGAACTGTCTAGGTGGAAAAGACCCCCGTACTTGTGCTACTTCAGAATATTACAGATTTTATATGCAAATCTTAATAGTGAAAACATGAAAGGTGCTTATTCTGACTTTAAATGCATCTAAAATTGGGCACATGATYTAAAAAAAATATATGAAGAATTCTGAGGAACTGGAACTGCTATTTGAAATTTTGCATAAAGCCAAGAATTAATATGCTAGGATTTGTGTATTTCAAATAACTATYGTACCATCTAGCATTATTATACCAGTGATTGACACACAGTTTGATTCKGTATCTGAGGACAGTTTGAAATCTATGTAATGCATCCATTGCTTAAAATGCTCTTCTGAAAACAAAATCAGCAAAACAAAAACTGTCTRTCTTCACCTGTAGTAGAAGAGGCCTTAGTAAGAGTGTGTTAGTTGCAGCATCTCTGGTAACTCGTGCAGCCTTGGGAGCTAGACTTCCAATCCACATCTGTACTTGCAAAACGCAGGCTGTTTGGCACCAAGAGGCATGAAGTTCATGGAGCTAAACTCCCTTAACCTTGCAAACAGTTTGGCTGCATCAAGTCTGCTGAAGGGGAACAGTCCCTGGATTGTGCTAACAGCTGACTTGAACAATTTTAGAAAGTACTAATTGGTACAGGGGAAAACCACCGCGGAGGATGTGGCCACAGTGTAACACAGAGGTGCTTGTGTGTGAGGGGGCCCTGCTGAAAGCCTTTGCTCTGGCACTCTGCTTTCTAGTACAGACTCAACTRTAGGATTGAGAAGAGAAAATGTTCCTCTCTGTTTGTAACTCTAAAACTTTATTTTCCTCTGCTAATAACGATGACTTTCTCCATGAAATGAGTTTCTTGTCATTCATTTGCTTACCCCAAAATCTTTTGGGGGGCAGGGAGGAGAAAGGTACTTGTAATGTTCATTCTACCCTGTAGGGGTTCTCCTCTAAATCTGGAAATAATACCACCCAGCTGCCTTCTAGCACTTTATTAAGCCACATTAATGAGCTCTTTTCACAAGGGAGTGATAAACCTTGATATTTTTAGCATGGTTTCCTAAGGAAATTAGACCTATACAGTTGCATGGTAGCGGACAGAAGAGAGGGAGAAAAGGAAGAGTTGAATGTGTTTCTTTGTGTGACTCTGTTTCATTAACTGCTCTTCTCCCCTCTGTCTGTTGCTTGCTTTGTAGTCTGTTAGCTGCTGCCAGCCACCTTTGACAAAAGGATACAGCGACTGTTGAGTAGGAGAGTCGTTCTTCCCACTCATAAATGACTTAACTAAAAGTGAAGTTGCAGCATAAGCTCACATCTTTTCAGATCAAAAAAMCAAACCAAAACAAAAACATTCTTTTGAGAGATCAGTTTTTATTTTTTTAACTGGGGAAATACTTTAGATCWTCTTTGCTCATATAATCAAACAGGAGACTAAACTCATAAAAACTAGACTTCGTTAATTCTTGGGCTAGCAGAGCTGCTGCTTTTGCTTTTAACTTTCTTTTTCTATTGGAAATTCCACAAGAATCTACATGATCTTGAATAAAACCTCAGTTTTGCTAAAATAGCTTTCCCAAATGAAAAGCCTACGCTATTGTGTACACACACATGCGTGTAGAACTTTTTTTTTTGAAACCTGGATGGTTTAAACTTACATAATCTCATTATTTTCTTCCAAGTTTTGTTCTCCAATGAGGTAGACTGTCTATAGTGACTTTTGGACATTTAGATTCAATTTCAGCTCTCTCCAATTGCAGAATGATTAGCACAAAAATAATCCTACCTTCATCTGAAGTCTATCAGACTAGACAACTCAATGTTTTTGGAAGTTGGACTTTTTTTAACCACAKTGTAAAATGTCAATCTGGTCTTTTCTTAAAAATTCATATGCTTTTATAAACAAAAGGAGAGGAAAAATAGGCAAGCTTAAAGTTGATAGTGGTGGACATATCTTGGCTTCTCCTCAAACTGGATCCAGATTCAATCATGCAAATAAACCTTCTTGAAAATGGAAGGCATCCAGATGCAATGCTAAATACCACAACTACTCTACTGTATTTTTTTAACCACTAGACTATTGTTCGAACCACAAAGATAATATGTAGGAATAGAAAAGAGGTAAACTTTCCAAGCTATGATTTTTATGGTCTATTCTTGCTAGGAAGAAAAAGTAGAATATGTAACACTCATGCATCAGCGAATATATTTTTTCCTAAAAATAAGTCCTACAATATTTGGACTTTCTGTCCAAAAAAAATAGTGTATATATTCACTTYGTTTGCCTTCTGCAATTATCATCCTAGCAGAAGTAGAGAGAGAGAGAGAATATTTTTGCAAAATAGCTTTGAATAAGTCATGAGCCTCTGATAGAACAAAAATGATAAACAGTTACATTAGTTGTGTGGATGGATGGATCTGCATACTTATAAAAGCTTATAATGGAGCCAAGATGTTGCAAATGCTTTTCCAACTCACTGGTAGCACTGAAGCTGCATCTCAAAATGGATGGAAGACAAGAGAATTTTAAGCAGAAGTGTGAAAATACTGAAACAGTATATCCGCAACCATCTATTAAATCTAGTTTGTGATGCCAATTACGCCTTTTTAATTTGGCTGAATTCCTGTATGCTTTGTCATTTCATTTTGCACTGCTATGTAGAAGGAAGGTGAGAAAGAACTCTAAAATGAATCTATGAAATTCTGGAATAGCAGAAGGGTGTGGTAATGAACATGCATTCACATGCATGTTGGTAAATACTCTGCAGATGCATAGATTCCATTAGGCTAGAGTTACCAGTGATGAAGGATGGGCAAAATCCTTTTCTTACAGCCAAAAGACATACTTCTATGTACGAAAATAGGAAAAAAACCCTCTTGCAGTATCTGAGTGGTCATTGATGATTCACTTTTTTTTTTAATTRGGAAATAAGAGGTTAAGCTTTTGTGGATTTTTTGCAGATGTCAATATGTAATTCATTATTTGTTAAAATTAATAAATGTACACGATCACTTGACACTTAGAATCTGTACTGAGAGTAGCATAGTGCTCAGTGAACACTGAGACCGCTCTTTAAGGGGAGAAAACAATGTGCTGACTGACTTCCCATTTGTCTGAGCATTGCCCACCCAGTGCAGGGAGTTGGGCAAAAGTCCCTTTCTTGAGAGAGTTCGTCCTCAGACAGTTAGTTATATTTAGAGCAGAGGAACACTGGTAGCATGGTCTAATTACATTTTGCATTTTGTATTGTTTTAAGCAGATTTGACACATGAAGCAAAAGACAAGTGCTAATGTTAGTTGGATGGGAAAAGGGATGGGAACTTGCTTGTGATAATTCTTTTTTTTTTTTTTTTTTTTTTTTTTNTTTTTTTTAGTGCTGCTAAGTAGTACTTGAGCCTCAAGCTTGTGGTGTATGTATAGCAGTAGACAAGATCACAGCTATGTCTAGAATCCATGGACTTCTCAGAGCCCGTACCATTTTTTAGAAGAAAAATTATCTGGAATTTGTCATTCCACTGTTAAAATGGAATGCATCTAGATAATTTCTTACGTGGCTACTTAAGTGCCATTATAGTCTAATCACACTTCTTGATACATAAGAATAACTGTAATATTACTTTACACTAATTTTAAGTTGCTTTATTTGTCTTGCTTCCCACTTTCTTACAGGTGTCACAGCATGATTTATCAGAATTGGTAATGTCTGCTATATTTAATGATATGTAGTAGCATGGCATTAAACAGAGGAAGCTGTTTCTTTTTTCTTTTTCTTTTTTTATATTTCACATTCCTTTTAGTTGGGTCTATGATCATTCACCTATATATTCATGAGACTGTGTCTGTAGATGAATGTAGAAGTAGAATTGCCAGCAAAAGCAAACAGAATATTAAAAATCATGTGTAAAAGGTTTCAAACTCTTAATTTCTTTACAAGAATTATAGCTAGAACAGAAAAYGGTACCAAATTTATTATAAGGACATTAACTGTGACAATGAGAGACTTCAATCTCAATAGTTTTGACAACTTCAAGGTCATCTTTTGATTGCTTCCAAATATTGCAGAATGTACCTGCAAYGTTGCAATGTATCTAAAAGACTGTATTGAAATTGTACATTCATGAGTTAACTTCATATGATTTTTCTATTACGGCTGCAATTCTCATTATTAGAATTGTACTTTTTTTGTATTTGTGCTATTCATTTCATTTTAAGACTGTCACAAAAATAGTTTACATTGAACAATAAGAATGGATTTTCATTTGTTCTTGCTCTGTCTTCATAGGAATGACAAAAATTGTAACCAATGTAGAAAACTGTAGAGATGTAATCCACTCTTATATCAGAAATCGTAGAAAAGAATAAGGCAACAATTTATATTTTTGACAGGCCTAAATTACTCATGAGATTTACTAGKTTTTTTTTTTTCCTGTCAAATTCCTATTTAAATCTTGCAGAGGTTTAAAAGTAATCCATGTGCAAGACTTRCATACCATTTTGTGCTTTGTTACAAATTTCATTCAGAACAGTTTTAAAGGTACAAATTTTAGTACTTCAAAGATGCAACATGTCATGGTCTGGCTGCAGGGTGTTTTTAAGCACTTGGACTTATGAAATTCTTCAAAATTTTCCAAGTTCTTCAGCACAGAAATGTTGCAGGGTACATGAAGGAAAATCTCTTTAAATATACAAGACTTTGCAACAGCGTCAGCTGTAGGTGSTCTTTGGGTATGTGCCTATTAGGAATAGGAAATTACTCATCCCAGCATTGGAGCTTGAGCCATTCACCTCATCACCCTCCAACCCTTCAGACTGAAGGCTGTAGCAGCMCTTCAGAAAGCACCTGTTAGGTTTATCTTTACCTCATTGCAATCAATTTCACCTTGCTCAGTTTTATGCTTTAATCTCTAGCTGCATACTGTACCTTGTTGTTATAGTATGGTAGTGGGAATTAGGAAATATCTCTTGGTGAGGGTGTCTTCATTGGAAGATACCTGTGATTTTAACACTTTCTGGCATGACTCTGTGAGCTTAATATAGGTAGAAGTTACATCAATAGTGGTGAGGATGATTGCGCTACTATTTGATGCGGGACAAAAGTTTAAAGGTAGAAGTTTTCTGTGCTGCTGGATAAGCCTATGCAGCAGAAAAGTAAGTATGAGTGCAGGACATGCTACCATGCTAGGAACAAGATCTTGAAGGCCCCTGGATGCTCTTCTGTAAGCCAGCAGGATTGGATCCTGCTGCTGTGAATGTGCCAGCATGTGCTACAGAGGCATCTGCTTTTTGCTGTGTGTATACCTGAGTCAAAGAAAGTCTTGTCTTCTAATACTTTGTCCTCAACCAAATAGTAGTAGAAGCTATTAACTAGAGCTCCAGCTTAGGTGAGTGCCAGGTATTGCTGGGGACATGCCTCTAGCCTTTCCTTGCACTGCTAAGCCAGCGTGCAAAGAGAAAAGCTCTGGAGGAGTGAGCTTCCTGCTACTAGGCACGATGATGAAGACAGAATAGACCACACATTGTTCAAGAAATTAACCTTATTATTTTTCATACAGTCAATATTTTCTTGTTTGCTGACTTGGAAAATTCAGACTACTAGAGCTATTGTATGTTTTCAGTCTCCTAGAGGATATTGTTATCTAGCTTTTATTTTCTCTCTGGCTGTGCWATATTATCCTTCGCTGGTGCAGTGCAGCGTGCCAGGTAGGACTTCTCTTACCTCTCCCTWTTGATTAATAGATGATTCTTATGAACACTGGATTGCTCAGTGTGTATTGTACATGAGCTATGGTTATCAGAATGCCTTTTTCTTAGAGTATGTACAGGTTTCCTAACTGCTGATGTTATTGCAGCTTATTTAACATGCAATATATAATGTTTGGTATTAAGTTTCTCCAAGTTCTTCAGCTTGTCACCAACTTGAAATTTGTCCAGTTTCTTTTGGGATTAAGGTAGCTCCTTGGTTTGTTGCATAAATTCAGCAGTGCTTGCTGGTGCAATGAGTAAGCTAACATGCGTAAGAGAAATTAACAGGTAGTTAAAGGAGTACTCTTAGATTTTGTTCAAATCTTCAGACAGGAAAAATGTAAGATGATCCCTAGTGTCCAAATCAAGTCAAGTGCTAGAAGTTCAAACCATAAAATGTGAAGGAAATATCAGGGCTTCACACTCATAAACTAGCTAAGGAATCACTACTATAGGCATTGAAAGAGGTGTAGTCCTGGCCYTACTGAGTCAATAAGAATTTTACTTTTGAATTCAGTAGAGGAAGAATTTCCCTATTTTGCSTTGCTTCTTTCCAATACTTTTTTCTCAATCAGTATCAATTTTAGTTCAAGTTTTCTTGCATTTTCAGTCAGATGTAGAAGCTATGGTTCCTAGCTTTTTTTAGAATAGCTAAATCCTAAAAATCAGAGGTAGCACAGTTATGAAAGCTGACTTTGGTAGTTAATTTTATGTCAAACTCGATTAGGGAGTGGACAGCGCTTGCTGCAATACATAGAATAAGAAGAGGGACTATAACAGAGAGAAGTCTTAACTTCTGGAATGTTGTGCAGTTTTTGTTTCAGTGCTTCATCTAAAACTAATACAGTTATCAATATCTTTTTTAATGGAAGTAGTATGTGCTTACATATACATTGGTCACTGAGAGTTGAATTAAAGGTGTTCAATTGCTGGAGGGGGGGCAGGAGGAAAAAAAGAGGGGGGGGGGGAAAAACCCAATAACCTTTTGGAAGTTTTGCTTGTAGTCTGGAAGCCAAAGCATGGTAGAATTGTAATGTTGAATATGACTCTGGAGTTATTTGCTTTTTCTTCTGTTTGTATCTATACATATGTTAATCATAGAGGCAAGTTGTGYTGGGGGCTCCTTTGCTCCATGTTGACACAGTGTTTGACAGTGCACTGATTCCTTCTTAGTTCAGAGATGTATGTATAGTACATATCAAARTATTTATGAAGCACCTATCGCCAATTTTTTTTCTCATACTTATTTAAATTACCATATTTAAAACAGGCGTTGCAGACATGGGAGACTTTAGATTAACRATTGTGTTCTTAATCAACAGCTGTGTGCCAGATTGGCATCTGTAAATAGTTCCCAACTTCTGAAATCTTTTCCCCCACACTTGCTTTAAAAATACTCACTCCTCCAATCTTAAAGATCAGTCAGAGAAGAGACAATTTGAGCTGTCCTATTTATCTATTGAAAGAATGAAAGGAAATTGTGRAGAAAACTAGTGTGTTTACTTACACTCTTACTGCTATATGAAGTACTAAATGCTATAATAACAAGTAAATATTACAATACTGCTACATAATTCAGAGTAAAAGCTCAGGTAGTCAGATAAGTAGTTAAACGCCTCTCTGATTTCAAAGCCATGTAGTTTAATTCATTACTCGCCTTCTGAACTGAAAATTAATCAGCTAAGATAAACTAAATGTGAATGGTTTAATATGCCAGTTGGTGAAAATTGTAATAGCTAGTAGAGAGTTTTTACTGGAGATGCATCTGCTCTTAGCTTTTTTGGAGACTCAGATATCAAGTTATTCTGTGATTCTATATTTGAAATTCAAACATTGTTAGTGTGATATTCCCTTGATACTTTAATATACTCTGTAGTTATGGACTAATTTGTTTGCTGTCAAGTCCTCCTTATGACAGTTATGCTCTTAGCMCTACCAAAGGGACAGTATTTTAAAAAAAAAATGGAAGAGGCAGAGTTAGGGAAGGCAGATTGCTTGGTAGCAAACAGGCTCACAGTCAGGCAGTCACAGCTGTGCTGGCTGGACATCCAGTCTCCTGGASCAGCTTGCATCTCTTGTGAGAAATTTGAAAGCAGAAGAAGGGAAATATCATACTTCTCTTTCACTGAGCTCATTCCCCACAGGGGGTAGAAGAGAGGCAAGTGTTCACATTCTGGCCACTACCTGAGACAAGAAAGGAAAAACAAGATGGGCTTTGTGTGTGCCTGGTAGAAGGGTGCAGATTTTCCCTGGGGTGGACCAGTGGTGTCAACCTGATGTCCTGCTCTGAGACATTGCTGGAGTGCAAAATTTCAATTTTGCCCACTSTTGCTGAGAACACTAGAGATATACTTGAAAACATGTTTAACCCTAAAAGTCAATCTGAGCTACAATTCCAGATCTGAACTTTCTGGATTTCAGTCAAATTATTGCTAAATATTTCTCTAGATGAAGTCGAAGTCCACCTGACAYTTGACTGTGGGTTTCTGTTTTCCTCTTTTCAAATAAGCATTGTTTGGATTCTGCCCAGCATTACTGAGAAGTTTTGTCTAGCTACATTAAAGAGGAACAAAGCTTGGATCCAACCAATTCTTATTTGGCATTCACACTGCACCTAACATACACCACCTTGCAAGCCAGCAAACACGTCAACAAATAGCAATGTCTTTCCTGTTATAGATGGAGAGAAGCTGGGGAGAAGCCAGGGAGAAGCCGTGTACAAGAGGAATACATGTAAGGTAATTGGAAAAGACTGTATTGAGATCTGTCAAAAAACTGGGTAGTGTTTAATTCCAGACTTCTCAATCTTTCTGCTGCCACTATAGGATAAAAGTTTCCTGCGTACTGGGAGCCTATGTCAGTGTCTTCCCAGATGCATTTTGGTGCTGAGTGCTGTGGGTCTCAGTACTTGTCTCATGCTTAAGCACAATGAAGATCCACAATTGAAGAGTTTGGGTCTACTGTATTCTCTGTGGGGCTGAATCCCATAGGCCTTCTAAGAGCATTGCTAATTTTTCCTTTGTGCGGAGAAATACCATGCAAATTGAGATGTTCAGATGCTGTTAAGTTGAAGGGTGCCTAAAAAGTAGCTTTTGCTCAGGGCTGTGACATCTGCATGCTTTAGTGGAGTGAACCACATCCTTGAAGAGAGATGGCATTCTTTCCAGGCCCTATGATTCAGCAGTTTGGGGAGATTACAGCATCAAGAGCCAGTGTCATAGTGTGTGCACACAAACATAACTCTTAGACTTACCCAGACAGCTTGCTGACACAGTAAAATTACTGTCTGTTTTTATATGTTTGAATATTCATTATTGCCTGTATTGCATTATTTTTACATAAATAGCAAGAACAAATTTACTGGGGCATTGCAGTGGCATAAAAGAGGAGGTTCTAATGTTATTGTAACACTTTTTGTGCAATACCACATCTATATCAGTAGTTCAGGTATTCAGATACCACAGTGAGGTGCAACTGTATGAAAATTCAGCTCAGTACCATACTGTGCCAAAACAGATATTAAATCCAAGTTATGTCTGAAGAATATACATGGTTTCCACAATRAAATCTGTACTTTCATGCTTTATGTCATCACATTTATTGCCTACATTTGGAATATCTATTACAGCAATATACAAATAACAGCAGGGCTCAGACTATTTTTATGTTTCAATATGTTAAATTTCTTCTATAACATACATTGAAGCTACACTCCTGTATTTAATTTCAGAGAAAATCAAAGGCAGAGAAAGTAGAAAAGTCTATTGAAAGCTGCTCCTGCTATGCAGAATCTGAGAGTAAACAAATAAAAATTTATGGGAGTTTTACAGAAGATCAATTAATATGCAGTGATTCAGAGTTTGGCTTTGCAAAGGATACATGAACCAATCCCGTTATTTGTAAAGTGTTCATCACTTCAGAGYAGTGAGTAATATTTTTATTAATTGTAATTGTTGCATGCAAAAGAAATGGCAGCTTGTAAACCGCATATATTCGAAACATCCAAGTCTTGTTTTCAGGCTTCTGAAGGGGCAGCCTCCCAGAACGTCAGTCAAGATGTAGACTGTGTTTTTGAGTGGATTGTGGGAACTCATTTAGGAAAGTAATAATCTTAGGAATGCTGGAAGTGCAACTCCTCGCTTGCAGGAAGGAGAGGGGAAGGGAGACAGGAGGGTTCCATTTTTGGTGCAGTTCACTGATTTCCCCATCAAACTTGCCGAGTTTAGAAGTACAAATGCCGTTTTCTTTGTTCTCTTTTGGCAACCAGCGCAGCACACTTGCCTCAGACTGTGACAGGAAACCTGGGTTCTTTCCATTTSGTGTGTCCTTTCTGGTAACAGTCTCTGGAGGCTGTGTTATGCCTCCAACACATCTCTGCAGTGTTGTCTTCAGAGTACGCCGTTAGTGACACCTATGCAACCTTATAAATCTTCAGTGGTATGGTTAAAATATTGTGAAAGGAGAAATCAAAGGTAGCTGTGTTTAAAGCAAAACTGATGCTCAAAACCTTTGCTACTGATGATGTGGGTTACCAGACTTACCATGTAAAATGAGATCTTCCATATGTTCTGTATCCAGTATTTAAGGTGTATGAGACATAATGCTTTTCATTATTACATAGGTATTTTTGCATATAAAAATGCAAAGCTGAGATACAGRAAACTCTTCATAGCTTCTGGTGGTTAATAGCTGCAGCCTGTGTGGCAAAAGCAGCAAAAAATCTCTGCCAGAGGGTGCCCACAGCCCTGGAGGTGCAAGGGGAGGCTGGCAGTGGAGAGCTACTGTCTGCTGCGTTGGGGCTGTCTGCTGGGTTAATGTCCCTCTCCAGGAGGCAGCAGCTGGAGTGGCCGGAGGATGAGGCAGGTCCTGGGGACTGCAAGCCAAAGGGGCATCTCTTGGTCGTGATGCCCAAGATGGAAAGAACTGAGCTAGAGTCAGCTTGTGAAATAAGATCACAGGGGAAAACAGTGCAAATGTTCACTTAATAAGTAAGAAATATTTATATAAAGGTCTATACCTTAATATTGTATCTACACAGAAATCAGTGYTGTGATTAATTACCTGAAGAGCTGTGAGGCAGTTAATTTACATATGCAAGGTATTTTGTGTTGTATTTATTAAAAGCTGGACTGTGGTGTTGGTATTTTAAGTTGCTGCCTGAGACTTAAGAGCAACGGAGGCTGCTCTGGGTTGCACTTGGGTGAGTTCATCCTGCCCAGCCTAAAGGTCAGTAGAAAGTCCTGAGGCTCAAACACTCTTCCCTGTCCATGCCAAATACATCTTCACAGCAGAAAGCCTGACCAAGTAGGTTGTATATCAGACTGAGCTTTCCTTAGACAACTGAAGGCAGGTTTTGAGATCTCAGCCACTAAGATCATAATTACTCAGGGGCGGGGGGGGCGCTATTCATATTTCAAGTTGTGCTACAGGGAAATGAAAATGAAGAGCCAGATMAAGGGACAGCACATGATGTGGAGAATTCTCTGAAAATGACAATACAGAGCCAGTTTTCAGGTGCCTATGTGCAGAAAATAAACAAAATCCCCAAACTCTCTTCCAGCTTGTGTAAGCTTTGACCCCTTCCCAGATTCATTCCGGACTTATCCGCTCAAGCTCTGATAGTTCAAACTAGGCGACTGTATGCAAGAGCAGAACGTTAACTTGGATGAGAGCCAACACTTCAGCATCTTCAAGGCTATGTTGACTTCAGCATAATGAGCTCTGGCCACAGCATAGCACCCCTTAAAAGAAAGCAGCTAGAGCACAAGCTGATTTTGTGAACTGACAAAGTAAGGCTCACAAACGAAGAGAGGAGGATTGTGCATTCTTCTCATTAAGGATTGCAAATACTGCATAATATAACACTGAATATTAGAAAAGAGAAAACGAAAAACTGCCA
>NW_028186844.1:0-2147 GCF_003343005.1 Rhea americana | reverse complement strand
GCTGCACCAAGATGCCAGCGACGACAGCTTTTCTGTTTGGGACAGATTGGATCTGCGATCGGTTTCAGCCCCGGCAGAGATTAGGATTAAGGTCAGGGCTAGGGTTTGAACATCCATGAAGCCTGGAGCCTAATGTGGAGTACGGTTAGAAAGGGCATGCCAACGGGGATGCGTAGCTGTCCCAAGATGCCAGCGACGACAGCTTTTCTGTTTGGAACAGACTGGGTCGGCTGTTTTGGTTCAGTCCCGGCAGAGATTAGGGCTAGGGTTAGGGGTAGGGCTAGGGTTAGGGTTTGGAGATCCATAAAGCCTGGAGCCTAATGTGGAGTACGGTTAGAAAGGGCATGCCAACGGGGATGTGTAGCTGCCCCAAGATGCCAGCGATGACAGCTTTTCTGTTTGGGACAGAGTGGATCTGCTGTTGGGGTGCATCCCCGGCAGAGATTAGGGCTAGGGTTAGGGTTAGGGCTAGGGTTAGGTTTTGGAGATCCATAAAGCCTGGAGCCTAATGTGGAATATGGTTAGAAAGGGCATGCCAATGGGGATGCGTAGCTCCCCTAAGATGCCAACCACGACAGCTTTTCTGTTTGGGACAGATTGGATCTGCTATCGGTTTCAGCCCCGGCAGAGATTAGGGCTGGGGTTAGGGTTAGGGCTAGGGCTAGGGTTTGGAGATCCATAAAACCTGGAGGCTAATGTGGAGTACGGTTAAAAAGGGCATGCCAACGGGGATGCGTAGGTGCCCCAAGATGCCAGCCACGACAGCTTTTCTGTTTGGGACAGACTGGGTCTGCTGTTGGGGTGCATCCCCAGCAGAGATTAGAGCTAGGGTTAGGGTCAGGGTTTGGAGATCCTTAAAGCCTGGAGCCTAATGTGGAGTACGGTTAGAAAGGGCATGCCAACGGGGATGCGTGGCTGCACCAAGATGCCAGTCACAACAGCTTTTCTCTTTGGGACAGACTGGGTCTGCTGTCGGGGTGCATCCCCAGCAGAGTTTAGGGCTAGGGTTAGGGTTAGGGCTAGGGTTAGGGTTTGGAGATCCATAAAGCCTGGAGCCTAATGTGGAGTACGGTTAGAAAGGGCATGCCAACGGGGATGCGTGGCTGCCCCAAGATGCCAGCGATGACAGCTTTTCTGTTTGGGACAGACTGGGTCTGCTGTTGGGGTGCATCCCCGGCAGAAATTGGGGCTACGGTTAGGGGTAGGGTTTATAGATCCATAAAGCTTGGAGCATGATGTGGAGTACGGTTACAAAGGGCATGCCCATGGGGTTGCGTAGGTGCACCCAACATGCCAGCCACGACAACTTTTCTGTTTGGGACAGACTGGGTCTGCTGTTGGGGTGCAGCCCCGGCAGAGATTAGGGCTAGGGTTAGGGTCAGGGTTTGGAGATCCATACAGCCTGGAGCCTAATGTGGAGTACGGTTAGAACGGGCATGCCAACGGGGATGCGTAGGTGCCCCAAGATGCCAGCGACGACAGCTTTTCTGTTTGGGACAGACTGGGTCTGCTGTTGGGGTGCATCCCCGGCAGAGATTAGGGCTAGGGTTAGGGTCAGGGTTTGGAGATCCATAAAGCCTGGAGGCTAATGTGGAGTACGGTTAGAAAGGGCATGCCAATGGGGATGTGTAGGTGCACCAAGATGCCAGCCACGACAGCTTTTCTGTTTGGGACAGACTGGGTCTGCTGTCGAGGTGCATCCCCGGCAGAGATTGGGGCTAGGGTTAGGGTTAGGGTTAGGGTCAGGGTTTGGAGATCAATGTATCCTGGCGACTAATGTGGAGTACGGTTAGAAAGGGCATGCTAATGGGGATGCGTAGCTGCACCAAGATGCCAGTCACGACAGCTTTTCTGTTTGGGACAGACTGGGTCTGCTATCGAGGTGCATCCCCGGCAGAGTTTAGGGCTAGGGTTAGGGTTAGGGCTAGGGTCAGGTTTTGGAGATCCATAAAGCCTGGAGGCTAATGTGGAGTACGGTTAGAAAGGGCATGCCAACGGGGATGCGTAGCTGCACCAACATGCCAGTCACGACAGCTTTTCTGTTTGGGACAGACTAGGTCTGCTATCGGTTTTAGCCCCCGCAGAGATTAGGGCTAGGGTAAGGGCTAGGTCTAGGGTTAGGGTTTGGAGATCCATAAAGCCTGGAG
>NW_028186843.1:43264-44473 GCF_003343005.1 Rhea americana | reverse complement strand
CTGCGCCGGCCCCGGGGGCAGGGCAGGGGCGGGGGGGGGGCGCCTGGGGAGCGGGCGCTGGCCCCAGGCTGGGGCCCAGCTCGGCCCCCCTGCTCGAGGGGCCGGGGGCTCTGCGCCGTGCCCCCACCTCTGCACTCGCCCCCAGGCTGCGGCCGGCTCTCGGCCAGCTGGGAGCCCCTCTACGGGCCCAGCAAGCCCAGCCCCGTGGCGGCCCAGTTCACCAGCGAGGGCAGCACGCTGTCGGGCGTCGAGGTGGAGCTGGCGAGCGCCGGCTACCGCATGTCGCTGGTCAAGAAGAGGTTTGCAACAGGTACCGCTGCTGGGTGCGCAAAGTCCCTTCCCTGCGGAGCACGGGGTCCCTTCCAGTGGCCCCGGGGTGCACAGGGTCCTTTCCCACGGCCCTGGGGTGCACAGGTCCCTTCCCTGGGATGTGCAGGGTCTCTTCCCATGGCCCCGGGGTGCACAGTGTCCCATCCCTGCTCTGCACGGCCCCGGGGCCCCCAGGTCCCTTCCCTGCTCCTGTGGCTGCAGGGTGCACGGGCTCCCTTTCCCCCTCGCTGGGGCCGGCCCAGCAGCCGTGCCCAGCCTGCGGACAGCGCTGGCGGCCCGGCTCGGTGCCAGGGACGCCTCCGGCTGGGCACGGGCCCCCTCCGGCTGCGCTCGCCCCCTCCTCACCGCCGTTCCTCCTGCAGGGATTTACCTGGCTGGGTCCTGAGCGTCGGCTGTCCCCGGATCCTCCGAGCTCCTCCGGGCTTTCCCTTTGGTTGTTTGAACACTGGACGGAGGCTGGCCGGGGAGGGGGTGCTGCAGCCACGACCGGGGCCCTGGCCAAGGTCCCGGCTTGTGCTGGCCGGGTAAGAGCCCTCCTCCTCCTCCTCCTCCTCCTCCTCCTCCCGGCTCCCCTCCATGGTCGCCTTGGCTGTAACCGTCGTCTCCTGCTGGCTGGAGGATGGTCCCCCCCGTCCTCCTCTGTGCTGTGAAGGGAGCAGGAGCTGCTCTTTTATTAAACACTTTATTTTCTAATAACCCCCCGCCACCACCGGCTCCTGCCTGTGTCGTGGGGCCGGAGCTGCCAGCACCGCCTGCGCGGGCAGTGCCGGGCGCCTCCTTGGCAACGTGGCTCGGCTGCCGAGCCCTGCTCCCGCGGGGCGCCGCGCCGCGCTCCCCCGGCGGCCCCACCGCGGCTCGGGGGGAAACCGAGGCAGGGAG
>NW_028186843.1:26017-43055 GCF_003343005.1 Rhea americana | reverse complement strand
CCGAGGCACAGGGATGGTCCTGAGCTGCAGCCAGCGCTGCACCAAGGTACCAGGGGGCTGCCGGGGCGGATGCTGCCGGGGCGCGGGGGGCTCCGGGCTTTGGCTCTCCGGGAGCGCCAGCAGCTCTTTGCAGCCGGCGGCGCAGCGCGGTGCAGTCGGGGTGCCGAGGCGGCGCTCCCCGCCGCAGGAAACTGTCCTGGCTGGACGGGCTCTGCCCTCGTGCCCACGGGGACGGTGGGTGCCCGGTGGGCGAGATRCAGCCGGGGTCCTCGTGCCACCTGTGGTGCCTCTTCCCCGGGCGGTTTTCCCTCGAGGGCCGCTGCCAGCAAACCCAGGCTGGCTTCTCCGTGTGCCCTGGGCCTGCCGGCTCATCGCCGTAGCGGCGCCAGGAGTCGTCCTTCRGGCACCAACACCCCTGCCCCTGGGGCGCCCGCATCCCTGCACCCTCCCTGGGCATCCCCGGCTTCAGGGCTGCATCCCGGAGGTGCCAGCGTGCCTTCTCCAGGCCGTGTCTGGGAGCACAGGGAGGGGCTGTTAGGAGACCTCTGGCCCAGTGCAAACAGCCCATCCTGGAGCTCGTGGGATTTATTGTCATGCCTGGGGCTCAGGCGTTTCCAGCTGCTCTGCCTGCGCCCATGGGTGCCCGGCCCCACCTACCCCTCGGCGCTGCCTGCATGGCAGCGGGCGCCRGGCTGGAGCAGCCTCCCTTCTGGGGCTGGGAAGTGGCTTTGGGGGCCGAAGGATGGATGGGGGCGAAGGGGCAGGATCATCACGGGCCAGCCGCGGGGCAGCCGCCGGCGAGGCCGAGCGGGCAGCTCGCGCCGTGGGGCCCTTTG
The DNA here is from genome assembly GCF_003343005.1 of Rhea americana. Lineage (NCBI taxonomy): Eukaryota > Metazoa > Chordata > Aves > Rheiformes > Rheidae > Rhea > Rhea americana. Next base: position 42,219 of record NW_028186843.1, on the reverse strand, counting down.
CAGGCTCCCGGGTTTGCAGGATGGGAGCCTCGGGCCGGGGTCCCCCCGCGGCAGCCGCCTCCTCGGGAGGAGCCGGGGAGCAGGTAACGGGGCTGGGGGGCCACAGCCGGTGCGCCCAGGCAAAGGGGCAGCCCGCAGGCAAAGCGGGGCTCGCTCCGGCGAGGGGGGAGCCTTCAGCCTCCGCGGTCGTCGCCGGCGCGGGGGGATCCGCGTGGTCCCTTCCCCTTCGGAGAGCACCAGCCCCAGCTGAGCCCCGCTGCCCCCCTCTCTTGCAGAAAATGTCCCCGCGGTGCTGCAGGCTGGAGGTGTGGGGCCTGGGCGCCGTGGGGCTGCTGGGGCTCTGCTACCTCCTGTACAGCGACCAACGGCTTTGGCTGAGCGCGGCCGCCGGCCCCGAGCCCAGCCCCAGTGCCGCCCCCGGCCTGCCGGCGCCCTCGGCCGAGCCCCCCGCCCCCTGCGCCGCCGACCCCTCGGTGCACAACGTCTCCGGCTTCGCCACCCTGCCCGGCCACGTGCAGGACTTCCTGCGCTACAAGCACTGCCGCGCTTTCCCCCCGCTGCTCGACGTGCCGGGCAAGTGCGGCGGGCCGGCGCGGTCCCCCGGCGTCTTCCTCCTCCTGGCCATCAAGTCCTCGCCGGGGAACTACGCGCGCCGGGAGGTGATCCGCAAGACGTGGGGGCAGGAGCGGAGGGTGGCGGGGGTCCACGTCCGCCGCGTCTTCCTCTGCGGAGTGGTGCCCGGCGGCGCCGAGGCGCCCAAGCTGAACCGGCTGCTGCGGCTGGAGCAGCGGGAGCACGGCGACGTCCTGCAGTGGGATTTCTGGGACACCTTCTTCAACCTGACGCTGAAGCAGGTGCTCTTCCACGCCTGGCTGGAGGAGAGCTGCCCCGGCGTCCGCTTCGTCTTCAACGGCGACGACGACGTCTTCGTCAACACGGACAACGTGGTCCGCTTCGCGCTGGGCGCCCGGGGCGCCGAGGACGGGCACCTCTACGTGGGCCACCTCATCGCCAACGTGGGCCCCATCCGCAGCAAGAGCAGCAAGTACTACGTGCCCCCGCAGGTGACGGCCTCGGAGCGGTACCCGCCCTACTGCGGGGGYGGCGGCGTGCTCATGTCCGGCTTCACCGCCCGCACCATCTACCAGCAGTCGCGGCACGTCGAGCTCTTCCCCATCGACGACGTCTACCTGGGCATGTGCCTGGAGAAGGCAGGGCTGGCCCCGGCTTCGCACGCCGGCATCCGGACCCTGGGCATCCATGTGCCCGCCCCGGCCGAGCCCTTCGACCCCTGCTACTACCGGGAGCTGCTGCTCGTGCACCGCTTCGTGCCCTACGAGGTGGCGCTGATGTGGCACGCCGTCCGCGAGCCCCGGCTGCGCTGCGGCAGGCACGTGGGCATCTACCCGAGCACCTGAGCCCTGGGCTCTGCCCTCCCGCYGCGCGGCGAGCCCGGCGCCAGAATAAACGAGTGTGTCGTAGACGAGCGAGCGTGGTCCCGTGCCTTCCTGGGGGGGGGGGGAGCAGGGGATGCAGCCGCCCCCCGGCACCGGCGCTGCCAGGCCGGAGGAGAGCCCGCGTGTCCCTTTGCGCTTTTATTCGGAGCGTAGCTGCCTGCTCCGTGGGGTGAGCGAAGCCCCCGGCAGGCTCCCTGCACGCAGCCCCCTCCCCACGCACCTGGCCCCGCGGACCCCCCGGGAATCCTCCGGCACGCGGCAGGGCCGGGCTGCGCAGCGAGGTTGGCGATGAAGCTCGCTGGCGGCGGCCCGGGTCCCCCGGAACAGGGAACGTGCCGGCCGGGATGCTCGGGGCTGCACATAAGCAGCGGGATGAAGGGCACCCGCTGGAGCCCCCTCCGTGGGCAATCCCGCAGCGAGCGCCGGCGCCGTGGGACCCCCGTGCTCGGCTGCGCCCCCGCAGCCCCAACCCGCTCGCTTGCAGCCCGGCGGGACCTGCCGCCCCCCTGCTTAGCCGGCCCCAGCACCGAAGGGATTCGCCTGTGGCTAGCGGGAGGGTCGAGCTCACGCTGCAGCGTTTCCTCCAGCGGGGAGACGCGCGCGCGTGGGGCTCCTCTCCCCCTCTCTCGCTCTCRTCTTTGTCCTGCTGACAAATTCCACCCGTGTTTAATAGGAATTGGCCGAGCCCAGCTGTGGCTGCAGCAGCACCGGGTGGGAAGGGCAGGCTCCCAGCTAAAGCGCAGGCGGCGGAGCCGCAGGAGGCAGGGCGGCACCCGCGTGCCCACCGCGCGCTGCGGTGCCCCGTCCCGCGGCCGCCCGGGGCTATTAAAGCATGTTGGAGCTTGGCTGTGTCCGTGCATCCGTCTGTCAGCGCCTCGTGCCGGGGAGGGAGACACCCGGCCTCGCTGCAGCCCCTCGCCTGCTACCCACGCGCCTTGCTGCGGCCGTCGCGCAGCGCCTCGATCTTGGGTGCCAGCTCGCTGAACGTGGGTCGGGCGCTGGGGGTGAAGGCCCAGCAGCTCAGCATCAGCGCGTAGACCTGGGGGTGGTGGGGGGGTGTGAGCGGGCAGCGGGGCGGCACCCCGGGTGCACCGCTGCCCCGGCGAGGGGAGCTCACCTCCATGGGGCAGCCCGCCGGCGCCGGGAGACGCCGGTTGTCCTTCAGGAGCTCCAGCAAGTTGCAGATGATCTGCGCCGTCTTCTCGGTGCCCATCATGCGGAGGAACTCCTGCGKGCGCGAGGACCGGCCGTGAGGTCAGGGCGGCCGGGGGCCAGCTGGGGCCAGCATCCCCCCAGCCAGGGCTACCATTCGGGGCAGAGCTGCCCAGTCCCCGCAGCTGAACGGTGACGGATGGATGGAGCCAGGAGAGTCCAGGGCCTCGGGGGAGCCTCAGCCCCACTGGGGCTTCACCCGGCCCACGCACCGCTGTGGGCAAGCAGAGCAGCCTGCACCAAAGGTAATGGGGGGCAGCAGGACCCCCAAATCCAGGGCTTGGGGGGGGGGGTCTCACCTCAGAGGGGCTCTTGCTCTTGTTGCTGTAGGTGAAGAGCTCATAGAGGAGGACCCCGAAGCTCCAGACGTCGGACGCCCGGGAGAAGACGTTGTCAGCTAGGGACTCGGGTGCATACCTGCCGGCAGGAGGGTGCTGAGCGCTGAGCCYGGCTGGGCCACGGTGCCATGCTGTCCCCAGGGCCGTGCTTGTCCTTACCAGAAGATGGGGCTCTGGCCAGGCTCTTGCACCACGTAATAGTCCTTGTCCTGCGGCAGCAGCTTGGCCAGGCCGAAGTCCCCGATCTTCACGTGGGTCTCGCTCTCCACCAGGATGTTCCTGTTGGCCAAGTCGCGGTGCACGCAGCGCTGCGCCCCCAGGTACTCCATGCCCTGCACGGGAGGCACTGGGCTTGCTGGKGTCTGCACCTGGAGCTGGGCCAGCTGGGGCCACTCGCTGGCCACAGGCATATTCCCAGCTCAGCTGCAAACCCCTRGGTGAGTCGTGGTGGTCACCTCCAGGAGAGCAGGTCCCTGTTCCCCTGCCAGTGTGGGGCAGATGGCATGTGCCCCTGCAGTCCCACCTTGCAGATCTGCCAGGCGTAGAGGAGCAGCGTCCTGTGGTCCAGGCGGTGCTGGTTCTTCTGCAGATAGTCCCGCAGGCACCCCTTGGGCAGGTACTCCATCACGAGCCGGAGGCCGCGGCGCCCTGGGGGCATGCACATCCGTCACGGATGCTCCCTTTGGCCAYGGTCTGGCTGAGGATCTGGGCAGCACTGCTGTACGACAGCTCTGGAGCTGGCTGTGCCATGCGGGGGCCTCCCAGGAGGTTCCCAAGCAAGGTGCTGAGCACCAGAGCCATCCTGCCCTATGGCACCCCATGCCATGGCACCCCATGCCGCGCTCACCCCGGCTGTAGCAGACGCCRCGGTACTTGACGATGAAGTCGTGCTGCAGCGAGTGCAGGATCTGGATCTCCCTCTCGAAGTTCTGCAGCTCCTTGGCCGAGTCCTGCTGCAGCTTCTTCACAGCCACCAGCTCACCAGTGCTGTCACCCAGTGGGTCGTAGCGGCACAGCTCCACGCTCCCAAAGTTGCCCTGGCCGGGGAGGGCCAGGCAGGTGGTCAGGGGGTGCAGGCTGCCRGAAACACCCCCTGCATCCCCGTGCCTGGGGCAGGAATGTCTCTGCCGTCGATGCCATGTGTAGGCGAGGCAGCAGGTACAAGCCAAGCATTTTGAGCAGCCCCAGCCTTGCAGGGCAGAGCAGCCCCCCTCCCAGGCAGGGGGTATTTCATGCCCCCAAGCCCAACGTAGGAGGGGATGTGCAAGAAACTCATCCGCCAAGCCTTGCCCGGCCTGCACACGGGTGTGCACGAGGGGGCTCCCTGCAGCACGCTCAGCCCCAGCCAGGTTCGCTGAGCCCTGGGGATGCCTGGCAGGACTGCGAGGCTGTGCAGCCGCTCCCCAGTGCAGCCGGGCACCCCCAGACCCCAAGCACACCGGGCCCCCTCTGCTGCAGCCCTCACCTTGCCCAGCAGCGAGATGTACTTGAGGTGGCGCTCCTCGAAGAGCGTGGGGTCGTGGTGCATGGCGACATGCTCGTACCCCCAGAAGCTGTCCCGGTGCGTCACGTCGCTGGGGGACAGGTCCAAGAGGAGCTCGTAATCTGGAGGAGGCAGGCGATGAGGGCGGCATGGACCCGGGGTGGCCAGGACCCCACCGTCACCGCTGGTTGCCCGGGGCTCACCGGAGGTGATGAGGCTGTTGAGGTCGCGGATGATGGCGCGGAAACAGGGCCGGCCCCAGGGCTGGTAGTTCATGCACTGCGTGATGAGCGTGGCCAGCTCGGTCCACTTGGGCACGGGGAGCTGGAGGCTGCTCTGGTAGAAATGCAGCTTCTGCAGGCGCAGGAGAGGGTGCTTGAGCCATGCTGCAGGGTGCCCAGCCCCGGCTCTTCTCACCAGGCCCGGGGAAGCTGCGTGAACTCCTCACCCTGAGCATCACCCAAACACTATGGGATGTGAGGCTTGAGATGAGGTTTGGAGGGGATTTACTGCTTCTCTCCCCTGTTGCCTCCACCCTGCATGGGGGCTGGTAAGGGACGGGGCAGCCGATGGCATGGGGCAGCCGATGGCATGGGGCAGCCTCACCTTCTGCGGCTCCAGCAGGCTCATGGGCATGTTGCCACCACTGAAGATCTCCCAGAGGGTCGCCCCAAAGCTCCACTTGTCGGCCGGGAGCGCCAGGTTCTTGGGGTCGCTGATGCACTCGGGGGCCACCCAGGGGATGCGGTCCACAAGCACTGGGGAGAGTGGGATCGTCCTGTTCAGCACTCACTGGCTGGGCCCCACTATGCCCCACAAGCCCCGTGCCGGGGACCTGGAGGAGCCTGGTGCCCCSAGCACCGCTGTCCCCGCATCCTGCCTGGGCACTCACTCTCCTTGGCCAGGATGGTGATGCTGACTCCAGGGTCATTGAGCTTGATGAAGGGGGGGCTGCCGCTGGCTACATCCCCCTCCCGTGCCAGCAGCACCTTCTTAGCRGAGACATTGCCATGGGTGATTTTCTTGTCCTCCTGGGGAGGGGAGAGGGACCGTCACTGCAGCCCTGGCCTGGTCCCCAGCCTCTGCTGCGGGAATGCGATAGGGCAGGCCCCACACATGGGACTCTAGGTGGGATAAACTGCCCTGATGCTCAGCCCAGGCTCTGCCTCAGGTCTGCTGAGCTGAGGATGCGACAGGATGTGGATGCATGGGAGCTGTGGGACATGGATCACAGAATCACAGAATGGGTAAGGTTGGAAGGGACCTCTGGAGATCATCTAGTCCAGCCCCCTCAAGCAGGGTCACCTAGAGCATGTTAGACAGGGTTGCATCCAGGCGGGTTTTGATATCTCCAGAGAAGGAGACTCCACAGCCTCTCTGGGCAACCTGTTCCAGTGCTAACGGATGCATGGCAGCCATGGGATACATATGCACGGGCGCTGCAGGGTGGCACTTGGAGGAGCTGCAGGACAAGGTTGTGGAATGCTGATGTGCAGGAGTCACAGGACACAGATGTGTGGAAGCCACAGGGTGTGTTGACTGTGCGATGCTGATGTGCTGGAGCTGTGCTAGTGGGTGACTCACCAGGTAGTTGAGGGCATACGCCAGCTGCTTGGCCACCTGCAGCTTCCAGCTCATCGTCACCTTGCCCTCCCCTTGATTCTTCTTCAGGTAGAGGTCCAGGGGACCGTACCTGACGTACTCCTGCACCATGATACCTGCAGGTGAACAGGGTGGGCAGGCCTCCATGTGCATGTCCTGGTGGGGAGCGTGGCATGGTCTTGCAGAGCTTGGGGGATGGTACTCACTGTCCTTCCCAAGGCTGACCCCATGCAGCAGGATGAGGTGCTTGTGGGAGATCTGACTCATGATACTGGCGGCCTCCAGGAAGGACTGGGATGTGGAGAAGCTGTGTCAGGCTGAGCTGAGGCTGTGGGGAGGACCCTGGCAGCACCTGGTGCAGGGCATCGCAGGGGATGCTTGGGGGGCTGCAGCATGGGCCGGGGGCTGCCTCACCTCGGAGCAGTTTTGGTGGCTGCTGTCCATGACCTTGAGCACCACCTCAGTCTGGTAGTACTCATCCTCCTTCTGGTCCCGCCTGATGCCCTTATAGATCCGAGTGAAGGAGCCCTGGCCCAGGCTCTCACCCTGCCACAACAGCAAGGACGCTAGGGGTGAAGGGTCCCTCCCCGTCGCACCCTGTCCCGCCAGCTCCCTGTTCCGCTGCCCCATACCAGTGTGAGGCTCTCAGGGTTGATCTTGTGGAACATCATCTGGGTGAGGCTGCGGCGCGGGGCTGAGGGTGAGGCGGGCAGCTGGGGGCAGCCGCTCCGCACGATCAGCAGGTTGGACTTCTCTGGGGCAGGAGMGCGGCAGTGAGGGGCTGGGTATCGTGCCAGGACATGCCAGCCGCAGCTGGACGTGACACCAGCAGCAGGAGCAGGCAGTGTGATGTCACACAGCTCACTCTGTGACATCACACACTCCACTTTGATGTCGCATAGCCTGCTCTATGAYGTCACACAACACAGCCCACTGTACTGTTACATAGCCTCCTCCATGACATCACACAGCACACWGTGATGTCACCTATCCCTCCGTAATGTCATACAGCCCACTCTATGACATCACACAACCTGCTCTGTGGAGTCACACAGCCTGCTGTGACATCACACAGCCCACTGTGATGTCATATAGCTCACTGTGACATCACACAGCCCACTCTACAACATCACACAACCTGCTCCATGACATCACACAGACCACTGTGACATCACGCAGCCAGCTGCAATGCCACACAGTCCGTCCCACGATGCCATCGTGCGGCGGTGGCACTGCTAGTTTGCCCGGCCCCGGCCCCGGCCCCGGCCCCGGCCCCGGCGGGCGTCACCTTTGGGCTGCGGCGGGCAGCACACGGCCAGGCGCATGCGGGCGCCGTCCGCTTGCAGCTCGCAGCGTCCGTAGGTCTCCAGAAGCTCCCGCAGGCTGCAGAACCGCCGTGCCACCCCCGAGAGGAAGAAGTTGCCATCCTTGTCCCTGTGGATCCGGCAGCGCTTGTAGTCCTGGCTGGAGCGGACCTGAGGGGCCGGGAGCTGGGGTCAGCGGTGGGGGCTCCCCCTTGCCCCTCATGTGGGTGCCCCAGGCAGCCCCCAGTGCACAAGAGAGGGTGTCTGGGAACATCGCTGCTGCCATCCTGGCACTGTGCCAGCAAGCAGCGGGCTCAGCCCTGCATTTCTTTCCTCTCTTTAGAAGCCTCCCGGGGACGCTGGAGGGGATGAGCCCCAGCAGGTGCCCGGTGCCCCCTCGGCACGGGTCTCACCTTGGTGCACACCGTCAGCAGGTAGCTGTCGAAGTCCTGTGGGCTGCGGCGGAGCAGGTACAGCCCAGGGTGGCTCCCTGCCACCTTCAGCTTGTTCACTGCAAACTCGGAGCTGTGAATAGTGGAGATGGGGTCAGCGCCGGGCCGGCCTGGCGAGAGGCCTTCCTTGCACAGCTCCCATCCCGCTGAAGGTGTCGGTGGCTGGCTGAGCCGTGGCAGATCCGAGGGGTCCCRCAAGCCACCTCCGTTGCACATCCCTCCTCTCAGGTCTCCCCAAGCCCAGCAGGCACCCGAGCACCCAGTCTGGTGCTGCCACTATTGAAGTGACTTCCCCGCCTTTGCACCCTGCTGCCTGGGGATTTGGGTGATGCGGGCCACGCCGGCACCCACCTGATGGGCCCATGGCACTGGTTCTCCATGTCCTCCAGGAGCCGGGGGGGAGCCACCTCCTTGCAGAAGTAGTGGTGGGCGTCTGCCGTCAGGCGGTAGTAGCCGTCGATGAGGGCCACGAAGGAGCGGGCTTCCTGCAGCGTGGGGAACTCCACTTCCTGCGCAAGGCGAGGGGTGAGTGGAGCCGGGGTGCTGCCCGGGCTCCCCGCGGCCCCCCGGCCCCYCTGCACTCACCAGCACCCGGTTGTCCGTCTTGGTGAGGGTGACGATGCGGTTCTCCACGGGGTTGCTGTCCCGGCTCGCCTGCTTGATGCTGATGTCAGCGATGTCGGGAAAGTCGCAGAAGTGCTGGCGGCTCTGCGGAGCAAGGGACTGGCGCTGGTCTCTGCGCTGCGCCCCGGCAGCCCCTCACCCCCCCCGCCACGCTCGGCTCCACTCAGCCGAGGCTGCGGGAGCCGGTGGGAGCCTGCGGGAGCCACAGCAGCAGCCCGCACCTTGGCACTGCCGCAGCTCCAGGATACGCCGCTCTCGCCAGCCACATGGATGGTGATGTCGGCGGCGCCGGGCGAGCGCACGCGGAAGCTCTCCTCCGCCCAGCGCYGCTGCAGCCGCTCCAGGTCCAGCAGGTACTTGAGCTTGAGGTAGCGGCTGTCTGTCTGGCAGCCGCTGATCTTGCGCAGGGACTTGTTGAAGCGGCGGCGGATGCGCTTGCGGGTGAGAAAGCTGTGCTGCTGGATCTGGCACCGCAGCCTCTCGGGGATGCACGACTTGTAGCTGCAGGGGACGGCGGCGGGTGAGGCGGCGGAGCGGGGCTGGGTCCCTACCGCGGGGGTCCTGTGCCACCCCCGGCTCACCTGACRCAGCTGAAGGTCTCCTCCAGGCTCTGCTGCTTCTCCTTGGCGATGCGCAGCATGTCCAGCACTGCCAGGCCCAGGCACTCCTCCTGCGTCTGCAGGCTCAGCTCCACCTCCATGCGCCCGCTGATGAAGTCGCTGCGGGACTGGAGATGGGGCGGCTCAGCCGGGCCCTCCTGCCAGCCCTCGCACCCTTCTTGCCCCACGGTCCAAGTGGGCACACGGCAGTCCCTGAGCACGCGTGATCCTCGGTGCATGCAKGAGCACACGCGACCCTTGGTGCATTCATGAGGCTGAGGCTAATGGGAGCATCCAGGGCAGATGCTGCTGAGCCTGCCACTGCCATGGCCCCCGGGGCTGCCGATGCCAGCCCTGCTCGGCCCTGGCCCCAGCTCCGTGCCCTGGCATCCGAGTGAGTCACATCCTCCCTCTGGTTTCCTGCTGGTCCCCAGGTGAGAGCAAAGCTGGCTCTGTCGCTGGGTCAGGCACTGTGCGGGGGTGACGCTGGCCCCCGTCTCAGTGCCCAGGGACACCCCACGCCCAGTGTGGCACGCTGTACCCTCAGCTCCTGAAAAGAGGGTGCTGCAGACCCAGCTGGGTCGCCTGCCTGTCCACCCCAGCTCCCAAACCCAGCAGACAGCTTCAGCTGAGCCAACRTCCCACGGGCATCGTGGCATGGGAAACGCACGGGTGCACCAGGAAAGAGGAGCRTGGCACAGCGCCAGGTGCAGCGAAGGGCGGCACCACGCTGAGGTTAACTGCACACCCGAGAAGCCACATGAGACCTCGCCCTGCAGACCTGCGTGTGCGGSGACGGGGCCGCCAGCCCGGCAGGGCTCACCTGGGCAAAGAGGTAATCGATGACGGGGTAGTCCAGGACAGCGCTGGCCCGGTCATTCATCAGCTGGAACCGGTGTGACTGTCCCAGCCCGCACCAGTTCGGGAAGAAGAACCTGCCGGGGGAGGGCAGCCAGGGCTCGGCTCTGTCCCAGGAGCCCAAATGTGCACAGCCCTTATCAGCCATCAGAGACTCSCCAGGGAGCCGGGCCGGCCAGGCTGGGGCCACGACCAGGACCGGGGCTGGCCGCGCGCCCTGCGGCGGTACCTGATCCGGTACACCACGACCTGGCTGCGGGAGTCGTCCACGGCAAAGAGGTGGTTGGGGGGGAACCAGCACGTGAGATCCTCGGTGGCCAGAGCGAAGAGGGAGTGACAGACGGGCAGCACGCCTGGGGACAGAGCGAGGGCAGTGCCACCGCCGGCGCCGCGGCCCTGGCCAGACCCCGGGACGGGCTGCGTGTCCTYCCCCTCCCGGGTCCTCCGGTCCCGGGGGGGCACCGGCGGTGGACCGAGCTGGGGTCCCTATGGGGCCGTCCCTGCCACGGCGGTGCACTGCCGGGGGACGATGCTCACCGCAGGCCTTGGCCGCCCGGACGCAGAGCTCCTCGGCCGTGTACTCGCCGAAGGTGAAGGTGAGGACGCCGCCGGAGCCGGGGGCGGCGCGCGGGGCCTGCGCGCAGTGGTGCAGGTACACCTGGAGCGTCCCCGTCTCGGTGGAGGAGAGGCTGCAGGAGCGCTCCCCGATCAGCGGGGTGTCCTCGCCCAGCGGGGCCATGGCTGGCACTGTCACACCAGCGAGGGTGCTCAGCGCGGGGGCAGCGCGGTCCCCCGCGGAGGCACCGTCCGTCCGTCCCCCGGCGTCACCCCAGCTCGCGGGGGGAGCCTGGCTGTGCTGCCGGGAAGGGACCCCGCGGTCTCCGCGCGATGCCTGGCTGGGGGGGGGGTCTCTTGCATGGCTGCATTGCCTCTGCCTTGCTGGTGCCCAGAGTCGCCCGTGGGCTCGGCAGGGTTTAACCCTGTCCCCGTGCCCCAGGGGCTCTTGGCAGGAGCTGAGGCATTTGCCTTGCCCATGCACCCTTCCCAGCACCATTCCGCTGGGATCTTTCGTTCCACAGGGTTACAACACYGCAGCAAAGCCCACAGCATCTTTAGGGTTGGGACCAGCCTGTCCTGGGCCTCCCAGTGCTTGTTTTGCAGAAGGGGAAACCGAGGCGCGCAGCAGTTTCCCCGGGCGGACGAGCCGTTCCTCCCCAGCCCTCCCCACCGCCGCTCGCTCCCTGCCAGCCGTGCCCTGTGCTCCGCCAAGCCCCTTGCGCGGCCCAGCCGCCGTGCTACCTGCTGCGGTCCCCGCGGCCTCGCTGGCCCCTGGCGTGCTCCGGCCCCGGGCAGCGGGTCCCAGGCGATGCTGGGGTTTCTGGGCTGCGTAGGAGGCTGCAAGTGAACAAGGGAAGAGTAAAACAAAAAAAAAATCCCCTTGCTGGCTTCCTTCCTGCCCACAGCGTCTCCGAGCTGTCTGGGAACTTCCTGGCAAGGGAGGGGGGTTATGGGGCCCCAGGGCAGAAAGGAGCCACCGAGGGCGAGAACAGCCTGGCCGGGGGGCAACGGGGCGCCAGGGGCTGGCGCTGCCGCCTCCTCGCACCGCGGGAACCGCCGGGGCAGCCGCCCAGCCAGAGCATCCCCGCGGCCCGTCCCCTCCTCTGCGCAGGGCTCGGGGAAGGATGCGCCCCGGGATCCCCCCCGCCAGGGAGAGGGATGGGGACGGGGTGAGGACGGGGTCAGGCCCGTGGCGGTGCCGCGTGCGTGCGGCGCCGGCCCCGTGCCGTGCAGCTCCGCACGGCGCCTGGCGGATGTGGAGAGGCCCCCGCAGCCACCGCTTGCTGTTCTTCCCTTTCTGCTGCATTTCTTCGAAGCGGCGGAGCCGGAGGCGAGGGACGGGGGATGCTGCCCGCCGCCACCCCAGGCACCCGGACGCGGCCACGCTCTCGCCATGGGCAGGGAACCGGCGGAGAGCCCGGAGCTCCCCAAATCGCGGCGCTGGGAGCGAGCCGGGCTGGTGGCCGAAGGGGCCGCTGGGGCAGTGGGAGTGAAGCCGCGCTCCGGCACGTGCCCTCGGTGGTCTCCCCATGCCGGGAGGCACCTCGGCGGGTCGAGGCAGCCCACACCACCCCGGCASGCCGGGGGCTTGTGCCGGCCCCTTGCAGTAACTCCCTGCAGCTGAAATTTGGGCTCCACGGTTCCGGGCACCTGCCTGAGTCGTTCCTGTGTTTGCATGGAGTAGGGGGGAGGCCGGRAGAGCCCGGCTGTGGGGCAGGGGCTGAGCCGGCCTTGGACCCCGGGCAGGGTCCCACACTGTGGCTGGGAAAGGGCAGGAGCCGGCCGGCGCCGGGGCGAGCGGGCAGGAAGGGGTTGGGGGTTTCGCCTCTTTGGGACACCCAGCTGGACGCAGACACCCCCCCCAGCACCCAACATCCCTCCCCGGTGCCCTACGCCTGCCTCTGGTGCCCCGAGCGGCTCCCACCCATGGCCCGGCGCCGAAGGGGTGCGAGGCACGGCCAGCCCCTCGCCGCCGGGCCGGTGGCCTTGCTCTCCCCTCCGGCGCGGCAACACCCCCAAGGACATCGGAGCAGCCTCCTCCTCGCCCGCCGGCGCCGAGCGCCTCCCCGCTGCCCCCCGCTGCCCCGGGGCCGCCGGCTGCCCCTGGCCCGGCCCTGCCTCCCTTTTTYGGGCTGCTCTGCAGAGTCCGGGTCCTCGTCGATGCTCCGGGGAGCTGCCTGCAAAGAACGAGCTCCTTCTGGTACAGACGGGCCGGGGAGGGGGGGTGTTTTGTCCCCTGCCTCCTGCCTAAAGATGGATTTTGCTCGGCCGGTTTTTCTTCTCCCTCCCCCCCGGCAGTGCTTGCCAGGCTTGCAGCCGCTTTCGGGATCGCTCTGTCCGCGGCTGCGCTCCCTCGGGTGCTGGCGCTGCCCCGGGCCGTGGGTGCAGGCAGGCGGTGAGGAGTGTCTGCTCTGCTCCAGAGTGGGCAGGACCGCGCATTTCATGCGTGCCTGAAAACGGGAGGTATTTGGGGTGCTTTCCTTGCCGAGGAAGGTCTGTCCCCTTTGCAGCTCCTGCCTTGCTCTGCAGCCCCGTGCTGCGTGCAGCTGGCCGATGCTCTCCGCCGTGCGCTGAAGGTCGCTTGATAATTGCACAAACTTTTCTTTTGCTCCAGTTTTGCTGCCGCCGAGTGTCTGCGTGGCTCCAGCCATCCCCGTCGCCGGCAGCGCGGCCGCGGGGTCCGTCCGCCCGCAGGCGCGTGCTCCCGCGCCCGCTGCTGCCGCCACGCTGGCCGCGGCGGGGAGCCTGGACGTGTGGGTGCCGGAGACGCGGACCTTCAGCCTCGCGGACTACGGCGTCTTCGGGCTGATGCTGCTGGTCTCCACGGGCATCGGGCTCTTCCAAGCCCTCTCCCGGGGCGGCCAGAAGACCTCAGACGACTTCTTCATGGGGGGCCGGGAGATGTCGGCGCTGCCGGTGGGGCTGTCGCTCTCGGCCAGCTTCATGTCGGCGGTGCAGGTGCTGGGGGTGCCGGCCGAGGCGTACCGCTACGGCGCCAAGTTCCTCTGGATGTGCCTGGGGCAGCTGCTCAGCACCCTCCTCACCGCCCTGCTCTTCCTGCCCGTCTTCCACCGCCTGGGGCTCACCAGCACCTACGAGGTGGGTGCGCGGGCGCGGCGGCCCCGCGCAGCCCGGGCGGGCGCGGAGCGAGCGGCGCCGCCGGCCCGGCGCCCGCCCTCCACGCCGGCCCTCTCCTCCTCCCCAGTACCTGGAGCGGCGCTTCAGCAGGAGCGTCCGGCTGTGCGGCACCGGGCAGTACGTGGCGGCCACGGTGCGTAGCCGCGGGCGGCTCGCTCCCGGCCGCGCGCCGCGTTTCCCTTGGCCCCGGAGGAAACGCGTGTGCTTTCGTGCTCGCGTTCGCTGCGGTTCCTCGTTCAAAACAAATAACGGCGCGAAGGGGCCTCGCCGGGATGCTGTTTTCAATGAAAACCCGAGTGTTTTCCATGCGCTCGGACGCTGTGTTTGGACGCGACGTGGGAGCCGCGGCACGTTGGCCCCGGTCCCGGCGGGGCCCGCCCCGATCCCCGTCGACCCGGCTCCTACGGTCCGCGCCCGCTCCGGCCCTGACCCTCCTTCTCCCGCAGATGCTCTACACCGGGATCGTCATCTACGCCCCCGCGCTGATCCTCAACCAGGGTACGGCGGCGCCCCGCTCCCCGGCGCGTCCCGCGGACGCTCCCCATCGCCGCCGGCGGAGCCCGTTTTTTCCCCCAAACTTTGTCCGAGCTCTGGAGCTCTCTGCTCAGCACCTCGGTTTCTCCTTTAGTGACCGGCCTGGACATCTGGGCCTCGCTGCTCTCCACGGGAGCCGTCTGCACCTTCTACACCACCATAGTGAGCAGGGCAGCGGGCGGCGGCGGGCGGCGCGCGGGACGTGCCCCGGCACTCACGCGCGGCCCCGTCTCCCGCAGGGCGGGATGAAGGCCGTCGTCTGGACCGACGTCTTCCAGGTCTTCGTGATRCTCGCCGGCTTCGTCGCCGTCATCGTCCGGGGGATGCTGCTGGCCGGGGGCCCCGCCAGCGTCCTGGCCATCGCCACCAACGGCTCCAGGGTTAACCTTGGCGAGTGAGTCCCGGCACCCTGGTGCGCGCTGCACAGCCGGCTCTGCTCCCCGTGCCGGGGAGGAGCTGCAGAGCGGCCGGAGCAGGACCGTGTTCCCGAGCCCACGCCGGCCCCGTCCTGGAGCTGCCGGCCGCGGGAGCCGGGAGCCGGCGTGGCCGTGCCTGCGGTGCCGGCCCAGGCTCACCCCCCGCCCYGGCCGCGTGCCGCTCCGCCAGCTTCGACCCGGACCCGCGGAGCCGGTACACCTTCTGGACCTTCCTGCTGGGCGGCACGCTGCTCTGGCTCTCCATGTACGGCGTGAACCAGGCCCAGGTCCAGCGCTACGTGGCCTGCAGGAGCGAGAGGGAGGCGAGGATGTGAGTCTGCAGGGCCCCGTGGCTCACCCGCCCGGGCGCCACCGCGCAGCGGACCCGGGGAGGGGGGCTGCCCTGGGCCGGGAGAGCGCTGCCGGCCTGGCCCCCGCGGGCACCCCAGCCCCACGGGGCTTCCCCCGAGAACCCTGCACAGACCCTGCAGCCCTGCACGAACCTTTGTAATCTCTGCATGGACCCTGTACACTGCATGGGCCCAGCACCCTCCGCATGGACCCAGCACCCCTGCGTGGGCCCTGCACCCTGCATGAACTCAGCACCCCTGCACAGACTCCGCATGGATCCTACAACCTTTGCATGGATCCTGCACCCCTGCATGGCCCCTGTAATCCGTGCATGGACCCTGCACCCCTGCATGGACCCTGCACCCCTGCACGGCCTCTGTAATCCTTGCATGGACCCTGCACCCCTGCATGGCCCCTGTAATCCTTGCATAGATCCTGCACCCCTGCACGGCCCCTGTAATCCGTGCATGGACCCTGCACCCCTGCACGGCCCCTGTAATCCGTGCATGGACCCTATATCCTCTGCACGGCCCCTGCAGCGCTGCTCAGAACCCAGCTCCCCAGCGCAGACGTGCATCCCTCACCAGCACCTACGCAGCAGGATGCGTGCCGTGCCGGGGAGGCAATGGGTGAAGTGGCCGGGGCTGGGCACTGTCGCCCAAGGCCACCAGGCCAGGCTCTTCCCCRCGCACGGGCAGGGTTGGCGCGGCGCCCCGTGCCCGGGCGCCGTGCCGGCTCAGCCGGGCTGCAGCCTCGCCTGTGCTTGCAGCGCACTGCTGGTGAATCAAGTGGGGCTCTTCGTCATCGTCTCCAGCGCGGTGGCCTGTGGCGTTGTGATGTTTGCGCTCTACAAGGACTGCGACCCCCTCCTCGCCGGCTACATCTCGGCCCCGGACCAGGTACCGGCCCCCGCCGCCGGCAGCTGGGACCTGCCCTCTCGAGCGGCAGAGTGAGGGCAGCGGGGCAGGAGGTGGAACGGAGAGGCAGGACACCTGGGTCCTGCTCTCAGCACCGGCGCAGGGGGTCTGGGCTCCCCCRGGGAGGGCAGGGGGGCCCCGAGCCYGGGCAGGGGTCMTGCCTTCGCCCCCTGAYGCAGCCGTCTCCCCCCTCAGTACATGCCTTACCTGGTCCTCGACATCTTCGAGACGTACCCGGGGGTGCCGGGGCTGTTCCTGGCCTGCGCATACAGCGGGACCCTCAGGTGAGGCCGGGGCTCTGCCCCACGGCCCCCTGTGGCGGCGGCGGGGCCCCCGGGGAAGGGGTGGCCGGCCCCCCC
>NW_028186843.1:23249-25347 GCF_003343005.1 Rhea americana | reverse complement strand
CATGCTGCTGCGTGCCATGCTGTACTGTGCCATGCTGTGCTGTGCTGCAGTGTGCCATGCCATGCTGCAGCATGCCGTGCCGTGCCATGCCGCAGCGTGCCATGCCATGGATTAGGGTTAGGGTTGCCCTGCCACGCTGCACTGTGCCACGCTGTGCCATGCCATGCTGCTGCAGCCACCCTGCCTGAGCCTTCCCCGTCTCCTCCGCAGCGCTGATCTACGGCACCGCGTGCATCACGGTGGCAGCGCTGGCCTCCCTGCTCGGCGGCGGCGTGCTGCAGGTGAGCCCCGGCGTGCTGGGCTGGACCCAGGCGTGCTCTGCCAGCCCCGGCCCCTCCGGCTCTGCCCAGCCGAGCACGGATCCTGCCACGCGCCGCCAGCTGCAGGAGGGCCCTCGAGCCACGGGGCTGCCAAGGCCTGGGGGCAGTGCTGAGCTCCATCTCCACGGCCCCGTCCTCCCCGAGGAACCCTCGGGTGCTGCCGGCACTGTGCCAGGCTCCCGGGGGGAGGGAGCCAGGGGGACGGGAACGGGCCAGGGCAGGCGGCGTGGTCCCCGCGGGGCAACGGGGCAGAGCTCACCGTGCATCTTCCAGGGCTCCTTCACCGTCATGGGGGCGATCAGCGGCCCACTGCTCGGAGCCTTCGTCCTAGGCATGTTCGTGCCAGCGTGCAACACAGCCGTGAGTCCGGAGTGGGGTCGGGGCGGAGAGGGGCTGGGGCCGGCACTCCGGGCGGGCACTGGACCTGGCCGGGGGCTCTCTGGGCACCGCACGGCCCTTCTCTTCCGCCGCAGGGAGCRTTCGCGGGCCTGAGCGCCGGCTTGGCCCTCTCCTTCTGGGTGGCCGTGGGAGGCACCATGCATCCGCCGAGCGCTGCCACCACGGGCGTGCTGCCGGCCTCCGGAGCCCTCTGCCCGCTGCACAACCGCAGCGCCGGCGCCAACGGCACCATCCTCCTGGGCCCGCTGCCCCCGCGGGAGCCTCCCCCAGCCCCGGCACGGTGAGCAGCGCGGGGCTGGGGCGTGGGGGCACACRCACGCAGCTGTAATGCCTCATCGCTCGCTCGTCGTCCCTGCTGGCAGCAATGCTGCAGCTGCAGCGTGCTGCGACGATGCAGCCCTGCCTCGTTGCAACGGTGCAGCCCTGCCTCGTTGCAACGGTGCAGCCCTGCTTCGCTGCAATAATGCAGCCCTGCTTCGCTGCAACGGTGCAGCCCTGCCTCGCTGCAACGGTGCAGCCCCGCTTCGCTGCAACGGTGCAGCCCTGCCTCGTTGCAACGGTGCAGCCCTGCCTCATTGCAACGATGCAGCCCCGCCTCGTTGCAACGGCGCAGCCCCACTTTGCTGCAATGGTGCAGCCCTGCCTCGCTGCAATGGTGCAGCCCTGCCTCGTTGCAACGGTGCAGCCCTGCCTCGCTGCAACGATGCAGCCCTGCCTCGCTGCAACGATGCAGCCCTGCCTCGTTGCAACGGTGCAGCCCCGCTTCGCTGCAACGATGCAGCCCTGCCTCATTGCAACGGTGCAGCCCCGCTTCACTGCAACGGTGCAGCCCTGCTTCGCTGCGACGATGGAGCCCCGCTTCGCTGCGACGTTGCTCTCTTTGCAGGCCGGCGATCGTGGGTGACTTCTACGCCGTGTCCTACCTGTACTACGGGGCGCTGGGCACGCTGGCCACCGTGGCCGTGGGGGTGCTGGCCAGCTACCTGGCAGGTGAGACCCGCCGGGAGGCTGCGCACGGCGCAGCGACGCGGGGGGCAGTGCAGGGGCGGGGGGGGTGCACGGAGCGGGGAGCCGGGTGCCCCGCGGCCGCCCCGTCCCGTGGCACCGGCTCTCCGGCAGGACGGGCCGAGCGGCCGCCCCCGGGCGTGCTGTGGCGGGACGTGGCGAGGCGGCCGTCCTCGGCGGCTCCGGCGGCGCGGAGGCTGCCCAAGGTAGGCGGCGGCGGAGCCGGGCTGGGGGCGTCCCCGGCGGCGGGGGGCAGCGGCGGGGGGGGAGAAGGCGGCAGCTCTCCCAGCCCGGCCCCTCTCCGCAGGTCCCCGGGGGCCGCCCCGAGCTCCGCACCGCTGCCGACCGGCTGCTGCAGGAGACCGACGTGTAGC
>NW_028186843.1:7481-22124 GCF_003343005.1 Rhea americana | reverse complement strand
GGGGAGGAAGGGCTGGGGGCATTGAGGGTGGGCAAAAGCTGGAGGTTTGGGGGAGGAAGTGTCAGCTCCTGAGCAGGAGGGAAGAGGACACAGAGAGGCCCTGGAGATCTCTGGGGAGGAGCAGGGCTGTGGGGGGCCCTGCAGGGTCCTGAGGGGACGGTGCTGGCTCCCTGACGTGGGGCGGTGGTGGGGATCTGCTCAGGGAGGGGGCCAGCCTTTAGGTTGGTAGCATCCCTGGGATCCCGTGGAGTCCATGTCTTGCAGCCTTTGCTTGGGGCCTGGCCCAGATCTCAGTGTTCAAGAAGGGTTATCTGCATATATCAGGGAACAGAGAGAATCTAATCCAGCCCAGACTTTAAAAAGCCTGTGATTTGAATAGTAAACCCTAAATGGTAGCCCCCCCGTTTTTATTGCTTCTTGTRTTGTATATCAAATGGTTATCTACTACTAAAAATAAAGGCTTGAGATCCAATACTTGTCCACATGAGCAGCATGCTGAGGAGGAGAAATCTTTTGTAATGCCTAGTTAATTTTCTTTTCTGACTCCTATTTCACCTATTTTTTAGTGTTTTTTCTTTCTTTTTTTCCCCTTGTGTTGATGACATAAGTGAAATTAATACAGCATCTCTGTGTGGTTTTTTATCCAAGTTAAATGTGACCATATGGGTGTGCTTCTATATAATTAGTCAGAGGGTTTGATGTAGAGTTTATGTTGCACTATCCCTCTGCTGGTAGCYATAACTTCTCCATAGCTTACCTGCCCTGGAACCTGCTAATGAAAGCATCCAGCTTTATTTGGACTCTGCAGCATAAGTTTGTGGGGAGTATTTTGGTTCACAGGGCTGTGGTGCTTTTTGACTCAGTACCAGGAATCCAGCAGTTTGATTTGTTATGTTGTTGCACTGCAACAGATAGATGGAAGGGATTGTTGCCAATTTACTTATAATCCAGGGTGGAGTGAGCAGAGTTCTTCCTGGGTGAGCTATAAGACTGCTAGATTTGTTCTTTCCAGAATTTTGAAATGCTCTGAGGCAATAACAAAAGGGAATTTTCATGCTCTGGGCTCATCTGGTTCCTGATTGTCAAGGGATTATGGTAAACCTAAGATCCTGGCCAGGGCAAGGATCTTAGTGTGCATTTAGTTTCCTCCTTCTCCTCTGCAGAGCACCTTGAGTGATGCCCAAGAAGTTCCAAGGGGAAAATACCAAGTCGGCTGCTGCCCGTGCAAGGAAAGCTGAGGCAAAGGCAGCAGCCGATGCCAAACGCCAACAGGAATTGGAAGATGCCTACTGGAAGGATGAAGACAAACACGTGATGAGGAAGGAACAAAGGAAGGTGAATTGCTAGACAGGTAGAAGGGGAACTTCTAGCTGATCTTACGCTAAGCCCTTGAAATTCATATTTACTTAAAATACTGCTTCTGTTCCTCCATCCCAAAGCTGAAACTCTCTCTCTAAACATTGTCCTGCACTTAGTTTCTGAGCAAAAAAGCTGGAATTGGTGTCTTCTCTGGGAGCTAAAAGAAGCAGAGTGTGGGAGTAAGTGTAAGCTTTGATGTGTAATTCAAAGATTCTGTAGATCTTAGAGCTATGTTCCCAAGGGAGACAGCAAAGCTTTATTGTTGAAATCATTTAAAATTGATTTAAGTGATCAGAAACCCTGCTTGTAGGGCTTGATTTTTTTGACTAGGCAAGTCTTCGTCTTTTTTCTTTCTTTCTTTCTTTTTCCCTCTCCAAAATCAAAAGAAAGTTATCAACAGAGTTAAATATAAAAGGGTTTTCTCTACCACTTTGTGTGACAGACACTGACATGTCTCAAAAATTCTCTTGGGTTTAGTCTCCTCAGCCTGCTTTGCCCTGTGTGCATATTTGCCTTGGTGTTCAATGAACAGAACAGTTCTGTGTTAATTTCTGTGTTATTTGTTTTTAATGTTATTCTGATGTACCTTTCCCATTATGTTTCCTGTTGCTTCTGATCTGACTTAGCRTAGTTAAATGGCAAAAACTTAATAAGCTTCATCAGTGCTGCACAAATCTAGCTTCTGATTTTGTTGGTTTTCTAGAAACATGATGCTTGGTGACAACTCAGCTTGCTTTTCCAAAACAATTTGTTTACCCTTGTGCTATCTAGACAGGAGTTTGATGTCATAAGTGGAATTTATAGGGTTACTGGTTTTGCGCTGCTTAAGTTCTATGTATATAAGCTCTTTGGTGCTTATTGAACTTTGTTGCTACTTAAGCACACTGGCCAAACAGCAGGCAGGAAGCCAGCATGTCCCTGTGACCTTGTTAGCTTTGTGCTGTGTGTGTTTGTTTGAATTCACCCCCCTAATGTGTGTCTTGATATTTGGAGTTTGGAGTCTTGTGTGCTGTTCCCAAATGCAATCCTGTAATGCTGCCTAATTACTTCATGCAACAAGATCTTATTACTGTTCTGCTTAGGGTCTTGCMAACACTGACCTATTTTAATGGTCTTCCAAAACAGCCAAAACTGCCAAAACTGGCAGGCAAAGGGCATGGGAGTTTTGGATGGGCAAACTGTGTCATGAGCTTGAATTGTTAACTGCAAAGTCATGGCCCACCTGACAGCCTCAGACTGYGTTTTAGAAAAGCTAGCAAGGTGGCTTTCACTCAACACCAGCTCCTCTTGCTTACTTCATGCTTCACTGGTTGTACTGCAGGATTTCTGTCTCTTAAAAGGAGACAGAGTGCAGTAAGGATCTGAGGGAGTAATTGCTGCCAGACTGCTGTGTGGGAGCAGCGTCTGCCCCATGGTGGGGACAGGCTGCGCTYGGGAGCTTGGCATTTGGCAGGGTAGACCAGCCACAGGGGTAAAGGTCAGCACTGCTGCATCCTTTTTCCTCCCCTTGTGATTCTTACAGCATGTTGCTGTTTATTGAATAATTTCTCCTCCCTCCAACGAGAGCTGATCCTGTCCCTCCATCACCTGGATTTGTGGGGCTCTTCCTTATTGGAGAAGTGAAGAACTGAGTTGAGCCTGGCAGTGTGTGGCTCAGAGCCTGTGGCACAGCTGGAACTGAATGCACATGCGTGTGTGCGATGCACATGCATGTGTGCAGGTGGACAGCTCTTCTCCCTCCAGGGCAGCTGTGGCGAGACTTTATACCAGGAATTGCATTGGTGTAGCCATAATGCCTAGGTCTGATTCTAACCTGGATGCTGTGTTTTAGTACATTTGCCACCCAGGAACTCCCTGCAGAGCTGCAGCTCACGATAGCAAGAGTCTCCAACTCAAATGAAGAAGCTATCCTGCCAGAAGGACTCTGCGCACAACTGTACCTGCACTGGGGCTGTTCCTGCTGTGGGTGCATCACATAGGGCTGAGAGATTTAACCCATGGCACTGCAAGAACCAGAGCAAAGGCTGGGCATTTGTCTGCTGGCCGTGTGCTCATCTACACAAGCATGAGTGGCTTGTTGGGGAGGAAAAAAGCAGTGAAGCGTTTCCAATGCTTCTCCAGTGCCATCTGGCCTGGAACATCTCCATAGAGAGCTGAGGAATCTGCCTCTGTCCCGCGGTATCCCAGTGAGGAAGGGATGTGCGAGTCAGGTTGTAAATGGCTTACCATCCTCATCTTTGAGGAAGACAGAAGCCAAAGCATTGACAAGAATCAAGCTTCCTTGGATAAGTAGCTGTTTCACAGGTGTTGCTGGCATAGAAATAGCCCTGCTGGCCGTAGCCATATGCTGTAGGAGGGACTTGTGTTGCTCTCAGTTACAACACATGGAGGAGGATATTACAGTAAGTGTAGGAGGATGTTCTTGGCATCTTGCGGAGTGAGTGCTAGAGCAGCTCTTCCCCAGCTCTCCAGGCGATGGCAGTAATGCATTAACTGCTCTGCA
The DNA here is from genome assembly GCF_003343005.1 of Rhea americana. Taxonomy (NCBI): domain Eukaryota; kingdom Metazoa; phylum Chordata; class Aves; order Rheiformes; family Rheidae; genus Rhea; species Rhea americana. Next base: position 18,262 of record NW_028186843.1, on the reverse strand, counting down.
GCAAGCCCCATGCATCACCTCTGAATTCCTGCATAATAAGGAACCAGGAATGAATGCCTCTGGGACATTACCCAGCAGGACATATGTTAAAAACAAAATGTGTGTGCCCCTTTAATCCCCACCCCCACCCCCAGCAGATGACCAGCAAAGCCTCAGTGAAATAAGTGAGAGCATAACCTGCTCTTTCTGTCAGGCTCCTGCCTCACTGGACCATTTCCAGGTTTTGTGGCTGTGTGCGTGGCAGTCTTGTGGTCTCACTTGAGTGGCAGCAACACACAATCATGTGGTGCAACATTAATATTTGGGTATAGGGAAGTTCAAAATGCAGTGCCTTGCTGATGCGATACTCATTTTCACTGGATGATGTCTGTCCTGTTACCTTTAGCTGTGTTTTCAGTTACTGGTTTTTGGTGTTTTTAACAACCTCCTAGGCTCTGAGATGGGTTTTAGGGTTGATCTCTGCTAACAAAGGATGATACTCGTTTAGTGGCTCTGTGGTGAATAAAGGAGCATCTGAGCTAATATCACTAGTCTGCAATATGTGTGTTCCCTCTCCAGCATGAGTTGCAGTTTGTTACTTTCCCTGGAGAGCTCTGTCAGGAAAACACAAAATTGCTTCCTTTTTGTTGAAAGGCTCTGGGTTTTACCTAGATAATGCTTTTCTTTTAACATTCAGGTGTCTTCAGCTATCCTTTCTTCCCTCTCTACTCTTCATATGCAAAGTTAGTCTACCAGCTCAGAGGAGGACACTGCTAATCAGCTAGATCAGTGTATTTCTTTCTCTCTGTGCAATTAGCTAAAGTGGGTCTGGTGGTAGAACGGCCACGGATGCATTCTGGGTGAGGCTGCGGGCAGACTTGGAAGGGTGTCAAACCATTAAGTACGCTGAAGCATTACAGGAAGAAAGGACTAGTGGAGTCTGTCAAGGGCAGCACTTGCTGCCTGTGAGCAGCCGTGCCGGGCAGAGGTCTCCCTGCAGGATTCAGACCTTACTCTCTGACGGCCTTGGGTTTAGTTGTGTGCCTTGTGGTTGTGCACAGAAACTTCTCACTGGTTGGGACTGCTGCTGTGATTGAGATGAAACATGTCTGTTGGAAGAACGCAGCCAAGTTCCCCGTCTCCTTCCCAAACTCCTGCCTGGGCTGTCTGGCCGAGGGAGGACAAGCCCTTTTACCCATTCAGGCTGTATTTTGACTGGGCTATGTTTGCTGAGTGCCCTGACTTGGGAGACTCCAGGAAATCAGTTTCTTGCTGTTCTTGTTCACCAGCTGCTCAAAACCACTTTCCACCTTTGCCCAGCATAATGTGCTGTTGGCAGTGCTATATTGCTCCCTTGCTTTGGAGGTCTCTCCTGTGGCKTTGCTCGGTGCCGCTCTGTGGGAATGGAAAAGAGAGGGCATATGGATCACATTGGAGCAAGGAGACTTTCCATGCTAATGTATGAAAGGTCTGAGAAAAGATTCAAGTTAAATGCAGAGTGAGTAGTTGTGCTGAAAGAATTCAGATAGCCCACAGAAGAGCGRTGACTGTTCTGGTATGTGAGCTATATGTCTGTCTTGTGACTGTTAGCCTCCCTTTCAGGGTATGGGATGGCAAGCTCTATGTACTGACAGGTCCAAACTGCAGTGTATCACAGACAGGCAAATGGTGCCTTTTCTTTCCCCTCCTTCTCTGAATCAGTTCAGAATTACTCAGCTGTGAGCACCAGCTCTTATTCAGATGAAACGTTAAACAGATCAAATGACTGTCCTCTCTTCTTTTGGAGGGCATTTGTGTAGTACAAGCCTTCACAGTGCTGAAATCCAATGGCTTGAATGAGATGTGCAGGGGACAGAGTGATGTAGTGGAAAGAGCRCCTGATGATGTAATGCTGAGGCTCAAACCCCACAGTTAACTTCCTCTCTGGCATCCCTATGATGTCTGTCATCATTGCCTGCGGGCCCAAGAAGGGGTATGTGTGATCTTGCCCAAATACTCTAGTCTACATCAAGAGAACTCTGCGAGCACTTGAACATACYCCAGATTGCTTATGCACCCCTTTCCTTCTGACTGCATCAGGTTTTGCATTGCTTCGCCCTTCTGCTGTGTGAGCAGCAGCACGCTTTGCTGTGCTGGCAGCATGCTCTCCAGCGTTCCTCAGGCTTCCTGCTAAGAGGTTGATTGGGAACGCTGCTGCTTCAATTGACCACTTGCTCTCAAAGCCGTGTGCGTGGGACCTTGTTCTCCTTCCATCTAGCAGGTGGGAAGCTGTTCTGAAAGCAAAWGAATTGTTCCTTGCTCAGACAGTTCTCTGCAGGGCTGAAAACTAGCATTTTAAAATACAAATCTTTGTGAATAGAAATGTCCAGCTAAAGAAGTCTCACCCCCTGCTTCTTCCAGTGTCCTGCTGAGTGTAGCGATGTTGAGCGAGCAAATTACTCATTTCCTTTCCAGTTTTATAATAGCTTTGCTACATGTTTCATTTAGAGAAATCCAAGTGTTCCTTTCATCAGGACACTTAAGCTGATTCATTGCACTGACATAAAGGGTTAGTTTGGTTTGGCCCAACCTGAGAAAAGTTTTCAGAAATGACTGCTTCAGGACCCCTTGTGCTTCAGGATCAGAGAGAGAAATTATGCGTGTGGTGAAGTCTGCTGCATGGAGCTGAGACATTGTGGTGATGGCCTACACAGATGCATCTTTGGCCTGCAACTTTGGCTCTGGTGGGTCTAGAGAGGCCTTCTGTGAAGGATGCATCTTGACCTCTGCGTTACAGCCGCCCGTTAAGAAAGCCGCCAGGAGCAGCTCTGGGAGGCTGGCCCTGASGTTTTCAGGGCTTTGTGCTCAGGCGCTTGCGTGCAAGCCCGATTGCTCCGTTTCAGCTCCCGGTCCTGCTTGTGTTCATGTAGACTGTACAGAGTGGCTGTGGCTTTGTGTGCTTTTAAACACAAGGGAAAGTGCAGAGCAGACTTGAAAGCGATGGGTTGCAGGGGAAACCTGAGCATGTAGGTCTTACAAGCCTTGCCTTGTGACAAATTAGTAACAGTGCAGGCTTATTTACTTTCCTCAAATAGAAACTCAATTATAAATGCCAGAGCGGAGAGTAGCTTAGTCCAATGGCTAGAGGAGGGAGCAGGGGAGAGCAGAGAAGGAATTAGAGGTCTTCTGCAGCATCAAGTGCAAGAAGAAGGCTCTGCACCCTGTTCGCATCTCTGTTTCCTCTGTTAAGTGGATGTGTCCTTTCTGGAGAGTTTTATTTGAAAGGAACTAAAAGCAGCAGAGCATTATCCTTGAATTTCTGCACTGTCAGGTCATCCCAGATGGGGCCGTGTGGTGTGAAACAGACTGCTGAGTTAGCTGGCTTGTAGGACAGTTCTGTAATAAGCAGGGGTAAAAGATAAGCTTCTCTAACTATAAATAACGTTTCTGTACTGAAGTACTTGCTCTCCTCCCTTAGGTCATTAGTAGTTGTGTATCCACTGTTATCTGTCTCCTGAATTATGCAAACCACAGCGAGGCCTGTAGCCTTGCTAAGGTGTTCCCTGTGCCAGCAATTTCTTTGTGTTGCCTTGTTCAGCCACACCTGAGCCTCAGACGGGAAGAGCGGGAAGGGGGCAGATTCTCTTTACAGTAATCTGTTCTAGACACGATACCAGTATCCTGAATACACAGTGTTGCTGCTGCTTCTGCTTTGCATCCAATTAAATGACTTATTCTTTCCGAATGCTGCATGTTCAGTGATTTCTGCAGGTGGAGCTCTTACAAATTGCGCTTTGACAAGTGCTGCCTTGGAGGGAGCAGCGGGTGACCAAACGGCTGCCTCACCGTGCTATTTCATCCGCCTACCTAGTGCCGTCAGCCTGAGCCGCCCCGCGGCCTGCCGACGTGTTTCCTTGTGGGACTTGGCATGGCTGCCAGGACRGTCCTGCCAACACTAAGCTAAGTTTCTGACCCTCCTGTGAACCAAGGCCATCCATGAGCCTGTTAAATTTTTCTCTGTTGGAGCTTGAAATTGTGTTGTTGGGAGCCTTCGGAGCTTGGCACCTCCTGCGGTGCTCCTGGCATGCCTGGCTCCTCCGGCGCTCTGAGCCAGGCAGCTGGTCGCTGCCTTCTTCCCTGGGAGGCTCTAGARTCGGTTTCTGCTTTGGTGTCCTCTGCACACATTCCTACTGGCAGTGGAGCCCTGTAAGCTTTAAAAGTTATGTTGTCCTCTTGYGGTCTTTATGAGGTGAAATAGAATTGCAGTACTCGGCAACAGGTTTGCTGTGTCCCTCAGGGTAAAGAAGGAAATGCACRTGGCCTTCCTGTTCTGGCACAATAATCTCCTCTTATATATTACTTCTCCTGCTTTCCTCCTTAACACTGCRTGGTGTTAAAGTAGATTCTGGTGGCTGAGCTGGAGATCCTAGCTGGAATTGGAGCTGTCCTATGCTGCGTTAAGTGAAGATCGGCACAGGAAGGAAAGCCCCTGTGGCTGCCCTTTCCCGGTATATCTTTGTGTATAAATTGTTAATGTGAAGGGAGAAAGGTAGTCTTCTCCCTCCCCTCGTGGGACACCCCTCCTATCTGGGGAGTGGCTAAAGTCCCTGCTGATCTGGGAGGCTGAGTAAATTTGTTTACTCAGTCTTTACTAAAAGAGGGAGAGGCCCAACAGGAAAGCAGTAGGTGGGGAAAGGCTGTGTCTTAAGTAAATGAATTGGCTCTTTGATGTAACGCATGGTCCAGTTACTGTGGCATTCCATTTGAAGGCACTAAGCACTTAATGACCAAGAATTTGAAGCCTGCCAATTGCAGTAAAAGCTTCATTCCTGTAATGTTTTTTTGCTCATCCTTGATTGCAGTTTTTCGGGAGTGGACGTAGGCAAGTCTTCCCCTTCTCGGTCTGGATCGGAAGGCCTAGTCCTTATYGTGGTCCTTATTCTGTGGTTGATGGAAGCAGCAGCCCTAGGRCATCTTTTGATTCAGTATTTGTGAGCTTTGATACTGTGTTTCGATGAGTTTTCCTTTAAATTCTTGAGCTGTGGTGCAACTTGTGTTTTTTTARTTAAGTCTCAAACCCCAGCCGTATTTACTGTTTCTGAAGTGGGCYCTCCCTGGCATCCTTAAACACAGATGAACACAGCAGCTTGCATTACTACTACAGTTGTTTTGCTGCACAGCTTCTTTTGAGCAGAACCCGTTCTGTTAGGGTTTGATGAGTAAGTTGTGCCAACTTTGTGAATAATGGATGAGACCCATAATTAAGCRTATCTGTCTAACTAACCTAAATACATGGTGCTTTGTGGCCTGTGACWCTGACCTAGACAAAAAGATGCTTGTTTGATGTTTCTTTCTTTTCTTTTTTTTCTTTTCTTTTTCTTTTTTCTTTTCTTTTTTTTTTCCCCTAAAGCATATAAACTTTGGTAAAGGAGAAAAATCTTGAAACCAGAGGGCTGAAAGCCCTTAAGGGCCTATTGCATGGTCAATTCTAGCTGAGCCATAGAGAGGACAAAGTGGCTCTTAAACTCCTTGTGTTAATTTGAAAGTGCTCCATGAGAGCTGCGTAGCTGGGGGAGTTCAGTCTAACCCCATGCTCTGGCTCTGAGGGAGAGCGAGAGCAAGACCTGAGAACGAGTTCAGCCTCTTGAGTGGTTTGTCTCAAACCGCTGAACTTTTAATTTTAATAAGTGGCTGGAGGTTAAAATGGAAAACTTACCCTGATTGTCAGCAGTCCTGGCTGGTGTTTTGTGTTCCTTTTTGACAGCGGGGTTATGTTTCGCAGCCCTGATATCACAGGGAACCAGTGTGTGGTTGCAGATGGGGCAGGGATGGAAGAATTATTATTCTGAAGGGACAGGCCTTTGCTGGAGGCCTGGGGAGGAACCAGCCGAAGTCTTTTCCTTTAAGGCAAGGTCTGTGCACCATTAGCTGTGGAAATGAGGTGCTTGTTTCTTTTCAAATGACTCTTTCCTGCTCCTGTAAGGGATCGTTTGATCCTTCTGCTGTCTGCTGGGACAGGTGAATGAGGGCAGTAGGGGCAGAGGTGACTTGGTTCCTCCACCCTTTTAGGAGGAAAGGGAGAAGCGGCGGCTGGAGCAGCTGGAGCGCAAGAAGGAACTGCAGCGTCTGCTGGAAGAGGAAGACTCAAAGCTGAAGGGGAAGTCACCCAAGCAGGTCACTCCAGGCAAAGTCACCAGGGCCCAGATTGAAGAGACTATCAGAAAAGACCAGCAGCAGAATGCAGACACAGGTTTGGTGCAGCCCTTCCTTAGTTCCATAGAGGAAAAACTGACTGCCATGAGGAGGCTGGGGAGTGGAAGGGAGGACTGTTYCTTTTTGATCTGCACTCACTCAGAGAAAGGTGGTTTGAAGGCTAGAGCACCCTGCAGTTATTCTCTCACAGTGCTGCGTGCTTTTCTGTGTCTAGCCCCACACATAGAAATGAGGAAAAGGAAACCTCCTGTCACCTCTGGAGGAGAAGCAGATTGCTGCAAAGTAGGCACTTCTAATTTCCAGGACCATAGCTAAAATATGGCTTTAGATTTGAGCCTTGCCAAATGCTTTTTTCAAAGTGCTTATCAGCCAGATGTTTGGAAAAGACTGCCTCTTCTGATACACAGATAAAATTTTAACATTTTTCCTATCCTCCTTGCTTTTGTGCAGTGGAAAAGGAGAAGACTCACTTGGAGGTTCCTTTGGAAGAAAACATCAACAGAAGGGTGTTGGAGGAAGGAACAGTGGAGGCCAGGACAATTGAAGATGCCATTGCTGTCCTCAGGTACTTGGCTTTCTCGTAGCAGTGCTCCCTTTTAAAGAGGTCGTTTTCCTTTTGAGAAGTTTTGCAGCTGTTCCCTTCCCCAGAACTAGAATGCTATCCTAGCTGTCTGAACTTCTTTTCACACTTTAACTGCAAATTTCCATCTCAGCAGCAGGAACAAGACATTTTTGCTGCCTTCTGCCCCTTGAAAATAAGCTCTGACCATCTGTAATGAGTATTCAAAGTGGGTAGGGAAAGTATCATGGCATATTCTAGTTTATCAGCCAAGTTATTCTGTATTCACTTTGTTGCACTGACAGGATCAGAGTTGGGAAGGGACTGGTGCCTGCAGTGAGGTGTTGCTGATACGTGTCTGTTTCTGACAGTGTTTCCAAYGATCTGGACCGGCACCCTGAGCGCCGGATGAAAGCTGCCTTCACTGCTTTTGAAGAAGTCAATCTGCCGCGCCTGAAGCAAGAGAACCCAAACATGCGCCTGTCCCAGCTCAAGCAGCTCCTCAAGAAGGAGTGGATGAAATCTCCAGAAAACCCCATGAACCAGAGGCACAAGGCTTACAACAGCCAAAAGTAGAACTAGAGCTGATCATCCCCCACAGACAGTGGGCTGGAGCCCCAGGGCTTTGCTCAGATGAAAACAGGAGGCGCACGGAGCCTCCTCTCCTCTGTTTCCTTTCCCCACCTCCATTTTCTGTCTTTTGCTGTTCTTGGATTTAAGATAAACATGAGGCCACAGCTCGCCTGTGGACCCTGCGGTGTCCTGCTCTCTTCACTTGGAAGGCCTGTCCCTCGCATACTCACCTCTCGCCGGGCAGCTGGTGCAGAGTGACCTGGATGGACTAACACTACCTTTATGCTTTTGAATTCGGTTGTATTACAGAAAAGCTTCTAACTTGCATACAGATCTTCAGTATGGGCAGTGCTTGCACAGTGCACTGCTGCCTGCCGAGGCAGAGACCCCCATGCTGCCTAGCACCGTGCATTTAACCCCCTCCCACAGCCTGGACCTGAGCCAAAGTGCATTTATCCCTGTCTCTACCATGACTGCACTGCACCCTTGTTTGCAAGAATTCACCTTGCAGAACACGTCACAAGGAAAGCACCTGCTTTCTGTTGCTCATGTCATGTTTGGCACTGGGGTGTTCCTGAAGAGATTCCGGGCTCGGATTGGTRTTGGCCCTGCATCCTGCTGGCTGCTTCTCTTGATTTTGACTGGCAGCGTGTCAGATGGGGAGGAGGAGCCACAATGTGAGTAGARGCTCTTAGTGCAGTGCTGTATGGAGGAGAAATCTCCTGCTGCTCATTGAAGATGAGAGGCTGAAATAACCAGCGCAAAGCACAGCGTGGTCCCTGCTTTGTCTCTGCAGAGCATGAGGTGCCAGACTTCTCTGCAACTTTCCTGATGGCCTCACAACACACATGGGCAGTCCTGAGCTTCATGTGTCACTGGTGGGACAGGAGGGTTCCTGATGGGGCTGCAACCCAGCACTACACAAGACCTGTACCAAGAAGGGAAGCTGCTGCTTCTCCCATCGCTTCTTCCCCTGCCTGCCCCCCAGCTCAGGCGAGGAAATGCCCTGCGAGCCTGTGGAAGGGGATGTGAAACTGTCAGCTCAGCAGCTTTCTCCTACCTCTGGACAGAAGGCACTAATCTGGCTCTGTACGCTGCCTGTGCTCCCCTTGGRCAGGAGCCCCTTGTTTTGCCCACTGGCCCAGGCTTACAGGACTGCTAGTTTTGGTTAGCAGGCCTTGCTGCCCCTCCAGTAACAGTATGCAGGATTGAGGTGAAAGCAGAGAAGAAACCAGTGAGCTCCCTTTAGAGGGCTGTGGCAGCACCCAGACAAGGGAGCATGGCTGGAGAGGCTTTGCCCCAGGAGACACAGTGGAGTCCTGCCCCTTGCCTTAATCAAGCATTTGGTTTTCCTCTCTTCCTTCTCCCCTTGCAGATTTGTTCTAGCCATCGCCTTTGACATGAAATACCCTGCCTATGAGGCCATCCCAAATCRAAACCCTCGACAAGGCAGCGGTGGAGATAAGGCCTCCAGCAGCCACCAAAGTGTGCTGTCTCCTGTTGCCTTCTCCCGGCACAGGGCTGAGCAGTGGTACCTGTCCAAGAACCTCGCTGAGAGCAGCCCTGCGGGATCCCTTGCGATGTGACAGCTGGGTATTTGGCTCCATCGCCCTTTGGTGCTTAAGTGTGTATATAACTGGGGCTGCCAGGCCAAGACCTTTTGCTGTGGGGGACAAATTCATCGCTGACATGACATCCTGCAGTGATGCTCTGGGTTGGCAGCTCAGGCTGTGGTTTCTTCTGATGGTACTAAACAAACAGGGTTTATCCTGAGCCAGGTGCCTGGGCAGTGTGCGGCCCTACAGCCTTACCCCTGCTGAGGGTCCCTTGTAAGCAGGTGGGAAGGGTAGTAGGGGTGTCTCATTTAAAGGCTGCAGCAGCATTTGCACTTTGGCAGTGAAGGGATTGGAGATGGCTTAAAAACCTCACTCTGAAACAGAGATCCTCCTGCTGTTCTTAGCTCCTGCTTCTGTTTTTTGTGGCTCTCCCAGGCCCTCTTTGTACCCTGCTTATKTTTGCTGCAGAAACAGAATGAAAACATTGGGCCTGTCCCTCCCTGTTCTTCGCTATTCAAGCAAGTCCAACTGGTAAAGATAGGGAGAAATGCACAGGTTGTTTCCCCTTTTTTGTGAGAAGTTTGTGGTGTTTGAATTCAATTAAAAATGGAAAAAAAAATCTGTTAACCTGTTAAAGGAATAAAGTGTTGGAAAAATGCTGGCATAAATCCCCCTTCCCTCTCCCTCTGCATTTGTCTTTGCTCTCAAGTAGGAGAGAGCTGCTGTGATGCTGCCATGCGTCCATCTCCGTAGCCAGAGAGGCAGAGGCAGCGGGAACCCTTCCTGAAGGCACCAGGTGAGCCGAGCTGCCTGCCGGCCTCCCGAGAGCGGGGTGAGCCTTCTCGGGCCGTCGGCTGGTGAAACGGCTGCTGGCTTCCTGCAAGAGCCTCAGCCCGGGGAGGGGGATATTTCCACACTCTCCCACTCTCCTCTGAAACTGCTCTTAAAAACCCCAGCCAAATTTCTCTGCCGAATGGCTCTTCTAGTGTGTCTCTGCCGGGGGGTGAGGGAAGCGTTCTCCATGGCCTCTCCAGGAGCTGCAGCCTTGGTTCCTGGTGAGGAAAGTGGCTCTGCGTGAGCGCAAGGCGCTTGCTCCGCCGTCTCGGCTGTTCGCGGGCGGGTTCGTGGCAGTTTCCTGCCTGGCTCTAGCTGCCTGCCCCCCCCCGACGGGCAGAGCTGGCGGAGGCGAGAGCCGCGGCAGGGCGCGGGGAGCTTCGCTGGCCAAGTCTCGGCTGGAAGCTTGCTTTGTGAGGCAGCCTCGGAGCCGCTCTTTGTCCGGTGGGAGGCTSGAGCTGAGGGTTGGCGCGTCCCTCCTGGCTGCCCGCGCTGCCGGGGCACCCCGCCRGCGGCAGGGGCACCCCGCCGGGGGCAGCGGCTGGCCTCGAGGAGGCTGAAGCAGCGCGAAGTTCTTGCTCCCTGCAGCCGAGAGCAGGGCGGGAGGGAGCCTTCCCCCCCGGGCTGGAGCGGGCCTTGCCGTGCTCTGCCTTTGGTCGAAACGCAGAGGCAGGTGGTGTGAGGGCTGATGGGGGGGTCACGGCACGGCGCCGTGTCCGGGTGATTGGGGAGCAGGGGAGCGAGCATGCGTCTCTGTCCCCCTGCATCTTCCTTCGGGCTGCTCCTTGCAAGGCTCAAACAGCTCCCGTGACGTGCAAAGAGCWTCCCTGGTCCACGCTGCAGTGACCGACCCACGCGCGTTGCCTTCYCCGGCTTCGCGGACGCGTTGAGCCCGCAGCCCCTCGGAAATGGCGTGATGGTGCCTGCAGCCGCGGGGAGGGGGGGCTGCGCCTGCCGCGGCCCCCTGCGCCCTTGGGGGGGTGAGGCAGAGGGGCTGGGGAGAGCCCTGCTCTTTGCAGAGGAAGGGGTTCGCAGGCGAAGCCCCCCCAAGAGCACACGACAGCTAGCGGGGGGAGGTCCTCGTGCAG
>NW_028186843.1:4431-6275 GCF_003343005.1 Rhea americana | reverse complement strand
CCTCTGCAATCCCGGGCAATGCACCCCCAGTGCAATGCACCCCCTCGCTCAATGCACCCTCTGCAATCCCGGGCAATGCACCCCACGTGCAATGCACCCCCCGCTCAATGCAGCCTCTGCAATCCCGTGCAATGCACCCCCCTGCTCAATGCACCCTCTGCAATCCTGTGCAGTGCTCCGCCTGTGCGGTGCATGCCTGTGCAATGCACTCCCTGCACCATGAACCCCACCCTGCACCAGGCACCTCTCCTGCACTGCGTATCCCCCCCCCCCACTGCACCTTCCTGCACAATGTGCAGCCCCTGGGGCTGCACACCAGGCTCCTGTGCATGCACGGCCTGCACACCACACCCTGCACCATGCATTCTCCTACACCCTGCACACAAGCAACGCACTGTCCTGTGCCATGCTTCCCCTGCAAACTGTACATCCTGTGCCTGCAGCTCTTTGCGCACTGCTCCGCAGTGCACACTCTCGCACACAGACCCATGCATGCACGCTCTTATGCACTGCGCTCTTCTTTGCACCCACAAACAGATGCTGAGCCCTGCATGCACCCCTTGCACGCTGTGCACATGTACACATACAGAGCTGTGCATGCACCCTCCTGCACACAGACAGGACAATGCATGCACACCTTGCACATGCACATACAGAGCCGTGCATTTATCCATGCACCCCTAACACCATGCAYAAAAACATAACTGTTCATGCCCACAGCCCTACTATTGCACACTTTGCACACCCTTGCACAAGGCATACCCTATGCATGTATTCTTCCACATACTGCAAACCCCTGTATGCGCACACACACTGTAAACCCGGCATATATTCCCTTCCTCACACCACCAGGCCTGCATGGTCACCATCTGCATACCCTGTGCACGCACCTATGTACACACMGACAGGCTTTCTTTGCACACACTTGCTCTCAATGCACAAACGCATTTACTGTGCGCTCCTCAAGGCGCACACACTGCCCCTGTGCACAAAGGCATCCCGTGTGCRCACACACACGCCTGCCCAGAGCAGTGTGCCTGCACACACGCACGCAGCCTGTTGACACACGCGCACCTCGTTGCCGCAGGCAGCTCCCTTGCTTGACAAAGGGAGCGGGAGCGGGGGGAGACTGCGGGCTGGTGTGCAGCTCGCACACACACGTCCACCCACACACTGTGCACTACCCGCCCTGCACGCGCCTTGCTGCTCCCTCCCAACACGCACACTGCACCATGCAGCACATAGGCACGGTGCACACCAAATCCCCCGCCCCCGTCCCCGGCAGAGCCCGCTGCCACCGCGAAAGCACCCGGGAGGGCCCCAATTCCCAGCTGGAGGAAACCGGCACGTCCTGGGGAGCCGGACGCCCAGCCAGGTGCAGTGCCGAGGGTGGGGGCCCGCGGTCTCCGTGCTGCCCTGGGTGCTCGGTCCCGCTCGYGCACCCATGCCAGGGCCGGCGCAGCGCCGCTTTCTGCTGCCCTTGGGTGCGATGGTGATGGGCACCGGGGAGGGAAAAGCAGGTGGAAAAGTTTGTGCCGTGGGCGAAGGAAGCGGCAGCGGCGTGGGCGCCGGGGGGCCGGGGCGAGCGGGGCGCCCGAGGCTGGCGCTCGCCCGGGCCCCGCAGCTGCGGCAATTAAAGCGGGGGAGTAGGCAGGCGGCTAAATTTAGCCGCAGACAATAGATGCGGTGGCCGGGGCGGCGGGGAGGCACGGGAGCGGGCGCGCGCGACTGCGCGTGTGAGCGGAATAGCAATAACGGGCTGCATCTCCTCCCCGGCAGCCCGCGGCCCTCCGCTCCGCCGAGCCGCCCGCCCGGGGGAAACCGAGGCACGGAGCGGTGGCGTG
>NW_028186843.1:0-2637 GCF_003343005.1 Rhea americana | reverse complement strand
GCCGGGGTGCTGGGATGCCACTCGACACAGGGACGAGCCAGGGATCCCCCTGCGGCACGGCGAGGGCCGGATCCGGCCCACGGAGGCTCGGGTGTCCCTGCGTCCCGGGCAGGTCCCTGCCTGGGCGCCTTTGCACCCGCAAACGTCCCCGCAACCAACCGGCAGCTCAACAGGTGCCTGGATGTGGCCGGGGGGAGGACGGGCCAGGTCGTGCGCGGTGCAAATCGGCACAGCTCCAGGCTCTGCCCGCTCACGCCAGCACCTACAGGGCGAACACGGGGCTCCCCGGGGACGCGGGCTCGCTGGGATACGCGGTTCCCGTGGGACGCAGGGTTCCCGCGGGACGGGAGCTCGGCTGCACGGCGCCGCCGGGGGGATCCCGTCACGGCAGGGCTCAGGTGACCCGTCGCGGCTCCAGGATGGCCCCAGGGCTTCGCCGCGCCCTGCGGCTCTGCTGCGGCAGGGCAGCTGCCCGGGGCCGCGGTGCAGTGTCTGCCCCGGGCAGAGCATGCCGCCGGGAGCAGTGAAGGCTGGGGGGCTCCCGAGAAAGCTCGGACAGCCCCGAGCCCCCACAGCCCCGCTCGGCCCGGGCTGCGCCGTGCCGGGACGGCGGCGGCGTTTGCAGGGTCAGGGGTTCCCGCCGGCGCAGGCGGACGCCGTCCAGCCTTTGACATACGGCCGGGGCTCGGCGGCGGGGAGAGCCGCGGCCGCGCGAGATCCCGGGGCCGCCGCGGGGCCGGGGAGCGCGGCGGGGGGGTCCGGGGCCAGGAGGTGACRCAGTTCTCGCGCGCGGCTGGCCGGGACTCCCGCGGCTGCAGCCCCGGCGGTGGGACGAGACCCCCGCAGCCGTGGGGGGGTGCTCAGCCCCGAGCAGCCCAAGGCAGGGCGGTTTCCCGGCCCCTTCCCCTCCGCGGGGCCGTGCTGCCCCAAATCACAGTACCGGCCTCCCCCCGCACCGTGATTCCCAGGCAGGAATTAGCGAGCGGGTAATAAATAAATCACCAGCCGGGAGCCCTTTGCTGCCCGCCTCTATTTTTAGCTGCACCCTCCTCCTCTGCAGTTGCTCCCAGCCAGCACCGCTGCTCTGGGGCAGGGGGGTCCCGCTGGCACCCGGCACCCGTCTGCTGCCCGGGAGGACGGGGCAGGGGCAGGACCGCGCTCGAGGGCACCAGGGCGTCCTGCACGCGGGCCGGCCCTGCCGCGCTTGCAGCTGCAGCCGGGCTGCTTCGTGYGCGGGGCGAGGACGCTGGTGTGGCCCCGGCTGCACCGCAGCTCCGTCCTGGGGTGCTGGGGGTGTGGTGCCGGCCATCGCGGCTCCCCTGGGTGCCGCCGTGGGGAAAAGCCCCGGCGCAGGCTGCATGTTTGCTCCGGCTCCCTGCAAAGAGCCGGAGCTGGCTGCGCGCTGGGGCTTGGCTTGGCAGCGATGCCGCAGCCTTCCCCGGGGGCAACCGGTCCCTGTGCCGGGGCCCTGGAGCACAGACCCCGGGGTCGGAGTCTCCCCCTGGGAATCGCTTCGCTCTTTCTGCCAAGGGACGARGAGGGGCCGTGGCAGAGCCTGTGTGCGGCGCCGGCAGCATCGTCCCAGCCCGGGGCTGCCCCGGGAGGGAGGGGGGACGCCGGGATCCGCAGTTCCTCGCTGCACCGCTCGGGGCTTGGAGCGGGACGCGGCCCCTCCTCGTGCCCCCCGGCACGCGCCCGGCGCGGACGCTCCTTCCCCTGCGAGCTCCTGCTGGAGCCRGTGACCTTCCCGTGCCCCCCCCGGGGCAGGACGCCAGCGGGGACCCTCCGGCCCCGGGGTTCCCCTGCACCCGCCGGCTGCCAGCGTCCAGGCTGTGCAGGATGTGGCCTTCGCCGTGCCGGGGCAGCGCCCGTCGGGGAGCCGCGCGGGGGCTTCCGTCGGCTCTCGCGCCACCGCGGGGCCGTGAATTCTCCCCGGCGGAGAGATTCGTATTGATGTCCTGGCAGGGCAAAACATTTTATAAGGCCGGTTTGTGTGGCCGTCGGCGCAGSCTATCAGCACAGCGAGCACGGAGCGATGGTTAATAAAATATTTACCGCGCTCCGTCCCGGAGGGCTCCTGGGGGAGTTTTACTGGCCCGATTTGAGGAGCCAAAAAGTTTGCCAAGCCACAGGGAAGAGCAGCCCTGCCCTGGGCGAGCGGTTTCCCCGCGGCCGCGGTGGAGGAGGCGGTGGAGGAGGCGGCGGGCGCCGCGGCATCCCCGCACGGCCTTCGCCCCGGCCCGCGCGTGCCAGGGGAGCCCCAGGAAACCGCTCCCCTTCCCTGCCACGCTGCCCGCTTCATTTTCCCCTTCCACAACCGAGTATTAAAACRAAATCGGAACTCATTTTCCTGCAATAAATTTGTCAGGACAGAGAGAAAATGATCTGCCTCTGGAGAGGTGCCAGCGGCCCCATATATCTAACGCGGAGCAGCCGGGCGCTGGCGCCCTGCCACGCGTGGCGCGGCCCCGGGGCTCGCCGTGCTGGCGGGTCCAGGCGCCCGGTGTTGCAGTGCCCTSGCCGAGGCTGCCCGTGCCGCGGGGTCCCTGCTGCCTCCGTGGGGATGTTCCTGCAATGGGCTCCGCGCCGGCTCCGYGCTGCCGCTCGTGAGTGGGGCTGCCTGGGCTGCAGCTCTGC
>NW_028186842.1:46430-47999 GCF_003343005.1 Rhea americana | reverse complement strand
AGCCCAGGCGCAGCTCGGGCATCCCCGAGAGGAAGACCTTCAGCTTGATGGTGCCCACCACCTCGCTGAGCAGCACGCCGCCGCTGGCGCTCACCTGCGGGCAGCAGCCCCGTCACCGGCCCCCCGGCCCGGCCCGCGCCCGGCCCGGCCCCCCGGCCCGCCCCGGCCCTACCAGCAGGTTCACGGACTCGACGACGTCGATGAAGACCTCGTTCTTCTTGTACCTGATGCCTTCGGAGCGCCAGGACACGGCGTTGGTGACGGTGGCGGGCACGCGCGACTTGCCCGTGTCCAGCTTGTTGCCCTCCTGGGTGATGTACCTGGGGCGGGGGCGGGCGGTGAGGGGGTCCGGCGCCCCGGCCCCGCCGGCCCCCCGCCCCCCGGCCCCACGCACTCCTGCAGGATCTTGCTGTCGGTGGTCTGCGGGAAGCCGAAGTCCATGAGCTCGTCCAGCAGCTCGTAGACGATGACGAAGTTGTCCCGGACGCTCTCCTCCTCCAGCTCCTTGAAGTACTCGGAGAAGACCTGGCCGGGTGGTGGGGGGACGCGGCGTCGGCGGAGGGGGCACGGCGACCACCCCCGCGCCGCCCCCCGCGCCGCCCCCCGCCCTCACCTCCACCACCTTGTAGAGGAAGGCGTAGACCAGGGAGGCGTTGGCGTTCTTCTTGGTGGCGGCCACCACTGGGGCGCGGGCTAAGGAAAGGGGCAGGGCGGGGGGCGGCCGGGGCGGGGGGGACACGCGCCGCGGCCCGCGCGGATACGGTAGAGGTTGGCGTGCTTGATCCAGAGGAAGTGGACGCGGCCGCGGGACAGCAGCGGCGCCGGCGCTCCCTCCTCCTCCTCGCGCTGCAGCAGCAGCGCCATGAAGTGCTCGATCTCGGCCATGCTCACGTCCCCCTTGTAGTTGCGGCTGATCAGGGGCTGCGGGGCGACGGGGCTCAGGCGGGGCCGGGGGGGGGGGCTCGGCCCCCACCTCGCCCCCTACCCCCCACCCCCCGCCGCCGCCCGGACGCCGGGGCCCACCTTCCCCTTGAGGTCGAGGATGAAGACGGCGGAGGCGGACATGGTGCCGCCGCCACCGCTTCCTCCTTCCTGCCCGCTCCGTGCTCCTTCCCGGCGTCACCTGGGCCAGGTGAGCGGCTGCGCCCACAGGTGAGCCCGGCCTTAAAGGGGACGGAGCCGCGGGGGCCCCGGCGGCCCCGCGGGGGGCGGGGGGCAGGGGGCGGCTTCCGCCCCCTCCCCTGGCCCGGCCACATGGCTCCGCGACGGCCCCTGGGCACGACGGGGCCCGGCCGGGAGCCGCCAGCGTCGCCCCGGACACCTGGGCCCCATCGTGGTGCTGGGGGGGGGCTGGATGGGACCTGGATGCCTGGGGCTCCATCACGGCCCTGGGGGGCTGGGCAGGGCCCGGACGCCTGGGCCCCCATCATGGCCCTGGGGGGCTGGGCAGGGCCCGGACACCTGGGCCCCCATCATGGCCCTGGGGGAGCAGGACAGGACCCGGCCGCCTGGGCCCCTATCACAGCCGGGGGGGCTGGGTGCTGCCCGGACGCCTGGGCCCCCATCATG
>NW_028186842.1:42847-45204 GCF_003343005.1 Rhea americana | reverse complement strand
GGCATCCCAGTCTCCGAGCATCCTGCTCTCCAGGCATCCCATTCCCCGGATATCCCAGTTTCTGGGCATCCCGCTCTCCGGGCATCCCAGTCTCCGTGGCGTGGGCTCGCCCGGGCTCCCTTCCTGCCGTTCCCGTCCTGCGCCCGGCGGCGTCGAGGCCCGGCCAGCTCCCGCCTCCGCCCGCCTCGCGCCCGGCGCCTCTCCCGCTCCRGGAGCGCTCCGGAGCCTGCCCTCCTCCCGCCTTCTCCGTCCGCTCCGGCTGGGACTCAGAGCTTTGCTCGGTGCCGGCGATCGCTCTGCGCACGCGGAGCCGGAGCCGGTCCCGGCGCTCTCCCCGGGCCGTGGGAAGCCGTCGAGGCCGCCGGAGCGGACGCGAGCCCGGGCGCCTCCGCGGCTCCGGCGTCGTTCTCCGGCATCCCGCGGCCCGGCCAGCTCGGAGCGCCCGGCTCCGAAGAGGAGCCTCGGCCCTGTCGGCCGCGGTGTTTATTTACGGGCTAAATATAGCCGAGCGGCCGGGCAGGAAGGCGCCGTCCGCGGGGAAGCGGCAGCCGGCGGCGGGCGGCGGAGGCGGAGCGGTGCCGGAAGGCCGGATCGGCACGCCCCGGGTGCGCGCGGCCGGCTCGCTCCGGGGACAGAGGCCGCCCGCCGCCGGCATGGCCGGGCGCTCCGAGGATTACTATGGCAAGCACGGTGAGGCTGGCGGCTCCGGGACGCGGCTGCGGGCCGGGAGCGCCGGGCGAGGCGGCTCCCGGCTCCGCGGGGCCGAGCAGAGGGAAGCGAACTGCGGAAAAACAAAAGGGGGGGGGGGAAGCAGGGACGCGGCGCTTTTCCCGGTGCCCGTTTCCGCGGTCGGCTCGGCGTTCCCACGGAGCGGCCGGGGTCGCCCCCGGGAAGGGCCCGCCGCGGCTGCGCGCCCGGGCGGCTCCGGGCGTCGTGCCCGGGGGCTCGGCGTTCCCCGGTGCCGGCTGCACCGCCGAGATTAGGAGCAGGAGAGGCGGTGGCCGGGAGGCGCCGGGTGGGAAAGGCTCCGGCGGCGCGGCCGGGCGCTCCGCTCGGGAAGGGGCTCCTCGGGGCGCTCCGCCTCGGCCTCGCTCCACCGCTCCGGCCCTCGGAGCGTTGCCTTTCCGGCTCCCGGGATTCACCCGCCCGTCGCCGGGGCCTTGCACCAGTTCGGCTCCGCATGAGCGGTTCTGCGATCTTCCCTTCCTTTGGAAAATTCCCAGGAGCTGAATGAGAACATTTTGGGACAGAACCGTTCAGAGAGCCCTATGGAAACTTGTTTTCCAGCTGGATAGTTGTTTCTGTGCCTGGAATGTGGAGGCATTGCGAGGAGAAAAACAGCCCCTCTCCCGTCCCCTTCCTGGGAGCGCGGGGGCGTTTTTGGTGCTCCCGGAACGGGGTACGCCGGCAGATCCAGCCCGCTCCGGCTGCTTTGCTTTCCAAGCACGTTTTTCCCTTCTCTCCGCAGGGACACCGCAGAAATATGACCCGACGTTCAAAGGTCCCATTTATGACCGGTAAGCGAAGGCGGGGGAGAGGTCTGGGCTGCCGCGCCGCCCGCGGAGCCGGGGGGTCGGCAGCGCGGCTCCGGCAGCGCTGGATCCCCGCCCCACCTCCCGGCTCCCCCCGCTCCGCTCCCGCAGGGGCTGCACCGACGTCGTCTGCTGCGTCCTGCTGGTCATCGCCATCGTGGGCTACGTCGTCGTGGGCGTCGTGGGTGCGTCCCGCTCCTCCCCGTGCGGTGCCAGAGCCCTGGCTCGGGCGCCGTTCCCACCGCGCCGGGCGCCGGGAAAAGCCCCCGGCAAGGCTGGCTGCCACGTTTCTTCCCGTGGTTGGTTTGGCCGGGGCGGAGCGGGTTCCCGTGGGTGGAGCAGGTTCCCGCAGGAGGAACAGGTTCCCGTGGGTGGAGCAGGCAGGTTCCCGTGCATGGGTGCATGGAGCATGTTCCCGTCCGTGGAGCAGGTTCCCGTGGGTGGAGCAGGTTCCCGCAGGAGGAACAGGTTCCCGTGCATGGAGCATGTTCCCGTGGGTGGAGCAGGTTCCCGTGGGTGGAGCAGGTTCCTGTGCATGGAGCATGTTCCCGTGCGTGGAGCAGGTTCCCGTGGGTGGAGCAGGCAGGTTCTTATGGATGGAGCATGTTCCCGTGGGTGGAGCACGTTCCTGTGCATGGAGCATGTTCCCGTGCGTGGAGCAGGTTCCCGTGGGTGGAGCAGGCAGGTTCCCGTGCGTGGAGCATGTTCCCGTGCGTGGAGCAGGTTCCCATGCGTGGAGCATGTTCCCACGGAAGGAGTGGGTTCCAGCACACAGAGCAGGTTACCGTGCACAGAGCAGGTTCCCACGCGTGGAGCAGATTCCCA
>NW_028186842.1:35674-42278 GCF_003343005.1 Rhea americana | reverse complement strand
TTCCCACGGGCAGAGGGGGTTCCCACGCATGGAGCAGGTTCCCACGGGCAGAGCAGGGTCCCGCAGGCGCCTTGCTCGTTGCTGGGCCGTTTGCAGGGGAAAGCAACCCAAACCACTGTCCCCCCCCACCCCAGCCTGGACGCATGGAGACCCCCGGAAGGTGATTTACCCCACGGACAGCCGGGGCCAGTTCTGCGGGCAGCAGGGAACCCCCAACGAGTAGGTGCCTCCCTCCCGCCTCCTTCGGGCACCGGGCGCCTTCGCGCACCCCGGCAGCCCACCGGCTCCGCGGCGGCGGGTCGCGGCGCTGACGCATCCTCCTGTCCGTCCGTCCRTGCCTCCGTCCGCAGGAACAAGCCTTTCCTCTTCTACTTCGACATCGTGAAGTGCGCCAGCCCGCTGGTGCTGCTGGAGCTCCAGTGCCCGACCACGCAGGTACCGCGGCATCCGCCTGCTCCGAAGGGAGAAAAACGGGGCGACGAGCGGAGCGGGGCATTCCGGCGCGGAGGCGGCCGGGCGCGCGCCGCGAGCGGGGCCGCGCGTCGCCCACGGACTCGCGTCCGCTCTGCTAACGCTTCCAGATCTGCGTGAGCCGCTGTCCGGATCGGTACCTCACCTACCTGGGTGTCTACAGCACCCACTCTTCCGGAGACCTGGAGTACTACCGGCAGTTCTGCGTCCCGGGCTTCCAGGGCCTGCAGAAGGTGGGTTGGAGGAGCCGGGAGGCCTCTTCCTTTTGGAGCTTCCTTCTTCGCACGCCTCCTCGCTGGTGGTAGATCCCTGCACGCTGCGATTCCCCCCGCCGTGGGTTGATCTCCAGCTTGTCCGTCTCTCTCGCCCTTCCAGACTCCCATCCAAGTGCTGAAGGATAAGGAGTGTCCGGCCATGCTCATTCCCAGCACGCCACGTACGTCGGGGTGGCGAAGGCGGCGCGCGAGGGCCCCTCTGCGAGCCGCGAGCTGCGGGCGGCGTCCGAGGGCCCCGTCCCCGGCGCGCCCCCGCCGCGGCTTCCCTTGGGACCGGGCGGGCCGGGGGGGAACGGGAGCTGCTCCGCGCCGGCGCCGCCCTCCCCGACGTCCCCGTCCCTCTCGCGCAGTGGCTCGCCGGTGCTTCCCCGCCTTGCGGGCCAAGAAAGGCGTCGTCATGGTYGGGAACGAGACGACCTACGACGACGGCCACGGGCGCCGCCGGAACGTGACGGAGCTGCTGGAAGGGGCCAAGTGAGTCGGCAGCCTGGCCGGGAGGCAGCGCGCCGCTTGCCTTCCCCCGCCGCGCGCGCCGCCACGGGCCCGGGCGCTAAAACCCGCTGCCGCGACCCCGATAACGCGGCGGGGATGCGGCTGCGCGCGGGGCAGCTCCTCCCGGATGGGTCTCCTCCCGCGGGCGCAGAGCGGGCGGCGCGGCCGCCCCGGCGCGCTCCGGGCTTTCCCGCGAGGCCTGCGGCGGCTTGGAGACCGCGCAGCGGGCTCGGCCTTTCCCCCGCGCCGCCGTTCCGCCGGGAAAACGGCTGTTCCGCTGCTTTTCCCCTGCCTGCTACTCTGTTTTACTGTCCACATGTTTTTATTTTTGTTTTCTCGTTCCAGAAAAGCAAACGTGGTTCTGGAAGCAAGACAACTGGCCATGAAGATCTTTGAAGATTACACGGTTTCCTGGTACTGGATAATAATGTGAGCAGGGGCTGCGCTAATGCACTCGCCGAGCGGCGGCTGCTTTTAAGCAACCATCGGGCGAAGCTTCTGAATGACCAGCGGCGGTTTGGTTTATTTTTTTTTTAATCCTTTGCATAATTTCCCTGCAAACTCACTAGCAGYGGAAGGGTGGGAGGAGGAGACGTAAACAGAGAGGAGCACGGAGCGGGCTCGAGCAGCGGGGTCTAGTCCCACGCGAGGAGGGAACGGGAGGCGGCGGCAGCTGGTGGGCTCGCCCGCCCGCGGACAGGTCSGAGCTGCCCGCCCTGCGCGGAGCAGGCAGGGCTGCAGCGACGGCACGCGGCAGAGGCTGCTCGGGGCAGCTTTGGGCTCCGCTCGCGCTGCTTCTGCTCCGCCGCGGAGGATTTCCGTTCTTAAGGACGTCGCTCCGGCCGTGCCACTAAAACTCGTTTGGGAAACGAGGTGGGACGAGTGGAGCGACGGAAGAAAGCCGTGGGGAAGCGGTGGCTTTGGTTCCTCCCGTGYGACTCCGCTGCTCCTTTGCCTTCACAGAGGCCTGGTGATCGCCATGGTGGTCAGCTTCATCTTCATCGTCCTGCTGCGCTACCTCGCCGGGATCATGGTCTGGGTGATGATCGTGATGGTGATCCTGGTGCTGGGTTACGGTGGGTGGCAGCCTCCGCCTGCAGCACGTTCTCCTCGTTCCCCYCCGTGTCTGTAGCTGTCCGAAGCGTGTGCGGGACTTGCACTGTACACAACGTCCCTCCAGGCGTCCTGTACCCAAACGTTGGTGGGACAAAGTGACGGTGCCAAAGTTTCAGTCTTTCAGCACCAACAAGAGTTTTCTACCTTTYGCCGCAGGAATCTTCCACTGTTACCTGGAATACGCTAAGCTGAAAGGGGAAGCCGGCTCCGACGTCTCCCTGAAGGACCTGGGCTTCCAGACGGACCTCCGCGTCTACCTTCACCTGCGGCAGACCTGGCTGGCCTTCAGTAGGTCCCCGTGCTCGCCCCGGCCTGCCGCGTCCCCCGCGCCGGCAGAGAGCGGGGTCCCGGTCCGGGGAACCTGCGCGCGGCGCTACCGCCGTGTCCCTCCTCTCTCCCAGTGATCATCCTGTGCATCGTGGAGGTGGTGATCGTGCTGCTGCTCATCTTCCTCCGCAAGAGGATCCTCATCGCCATCGCGCTCATCAAGGAGGCCAGCAGGTAGGTGCCTGGGGCTCCAGAGAGGCTGCTCCGCGCAGGGAGCCGCTGCTCTGCCGAGGAAGGTCCCCCCCGGCCGCACGGCTTTGCCTGGTTTTTAAGGGTCTCCCTCTCCCTTGCAGGGCCGTCGGGCACATCATGATGTCGCTGCTGTTTCCTCTGTGCACCTTCTTCCTGCTGTGCCTCTGCATCGCGTACTGGGCCAGCACTGCCGTGTATCCTCCTCCCCGCGYGTCTCCTCCGGGGCAGGCAGCTTGCTCAGAAAGCAGGGGTCTTCCAGGGTGCTAGAAAAGCTGTGGAGCTTTTCTCCACATCAGTCTCCCAAAGTGTCAGCTTAAGTCTCTAGCTCTAACTTAGAATCAGAATAAAACCCCCTAACGACCAACCAAACAACGGAAAAGCGATTACAAAAAGGTGGCGAGAGCAGCTCCGAGCAGGATACGCTGAACTCTGCTCTGGTTTTCATAAAATTGCTTCTCCTTAACTGCTGCTCTCTAGTTTCCTGTCCACCTCCAACGAGGCCATCTACAAGGTGTTTAATGAGACAGCGTGCCAGTTTTCTGGGCAGACCTGCAAACCAGAGGTGAGGAAGTCCTGGGAAACTCCGAAGAATGCTGCGCTTAGTCTGTCAACGTTAAGGTCGTTTATTGTATTAAAAATGTTTTGGTGGCTATTCCAGCCTGCACGTTCTTCCAGGTGCAAATTCTGGATTTCTGAAGTCATTTACGTCCGGTTATGATTTCCCCTCAAGCTGTCATATGTACAAAGTTCATCTTTTAGCCTGAGCAAGCAGCATATCCAGACAAGCGTTACAGAGCAAAGCTAAACGACGTAATAGCTTGTGAAACTCAGGACTCGGGGATCGCTTTGGACTGACCAGAAATCCTGCCCGTCCGCCTCCCTCCGTGGCTCTCGCCACCGTGGTGTCTAAGTCTCTTCTATCTTCCCTGCAGACGTTCAACACCAGCAACGTCACCAAGCTGTGCCCGGACGCCCAGTGCCTCTTTGCGTTCTACGGGGGAGAGACGGCCTACCACAAATACCTCATCGTCTTCCAGTTCTACAACGTCTTCATGTTCTTCTGGCTGGCCAACTTTGTGATCGCGCTGGGCCAGGTCACGCTGGCCGGGGCCTTCGCTTCTTACTACTGGGCCTTCAAGAAGCCCGACGACATCCCGGCGTTCCCCCTCTTCTCGTCCTTCGGCCGCGCGCTCAGGTGAGCGGCCGCGTTTCGCCTGGGTGGCGGAGACCCCGCTCCGCTGCGGCTTCTCGGCGTCTCCTGCTCCTCACCCACGCGGTCTCCCCCCGGGGCAGGTACCACACCGGCTCGCTCGCCTTCGGCTCCCTGATCCTCGCCATCGTCCAAGTCATCCGGGTCACTCTGGAATATCTGGACCACAGGCTGAAAGGTACCGACATCGGAATAGAAACGGCTCGGGAACGTGCTCGGGGGGCTCGGGGGAGCGGGGCGTCTTTCCCTAGGGATTGTGAAATGCACCGAGCTGCTTCTCTAATACAAGACGTCTTTCGTTTTGGCCGCGTCCTCCTCCGCTGTGTCCGGTGGTGTTCCTCCAGCCGCCGATAACAAGTTTGCCAAGTTCCTCCTGAGCTGTCTGAAGTGCTGCTTCTGGTGCCTGGAAAAATTCATCAAATTCCTGAACAGAAACGCGTACATCATGGTAAGAACCTCCCGTCGGAAGGGCCAAGGGCGGTGGCTGGGGTGGTCCCGGCGTACCTGGAGGGCTTGCAGCGTTCCTGGGAGCGGTGCCTCCTGACTTCCCTGGGAAGTGAAGCATTCCCCAGCCATCTCACTGGAAGATCTCGTCCTCGGCTGCGCGGCTTCGCCTCAGGCCTTCCCAGAGACGCCGGGCGGGTTCAGCTGCAGGTGTCCACAGTTCGGACAGTGTCGGGGAGAAAGAGGCTCTTCCTGGCTGTGATTTACCCCCGCTGTTTAGACTTGTACCTAAAGATGAGATTAACTGCACCCGCGTCTCACTCGAGGCAGCAAATTCTCTGCAACTCCGTCTCTCTTTGCTCCATGCCTTTTCCTTTGCTCCCCTCTAGATTGCCGTCTATGGCACCAACTTTTGCACTTCTGCCAGGAACGCCTTCTTCCTGCTGATGAGGAACATCATTAGGTAAGATCCGGGCAAACGCCAGGCCTCTGCTTTTGGGAGACCGGCCTAAGAGGGACTTACTTATTTCCAAGTCCTTCGCGCAGCCTGCGGCGCCGCAGAGGTCGGCGTCGCACGCCCGGCTTGTCTGCAGACTCCCACCGAGTGTCAGGCCAAGCCGTGGGGTTGGTGGGGGCACCTGCGTGGGCTTCTCCCTCCTCCTCCTCCCGCCACGCTGCTTCCCGAGCTCGGGGCGGGTGCTCGTACCGCCTTTGTTTCCAGGGTGGCCGTTTTAGATAAAGTCACGGATTTCCTGTTCTTCCTCGGGAAGCTCCTCATCGTGGGCAGCGTTGGTGAGTGTTCGGGGTTGCAAACCTCCCCGAAACCTCCCCTTTGCCTTCTCCTTCCTGCTGTTCTGCATCTCCTGCCCTTCTCGTTCTGCCTGCTTTCCTGAGCCCTCGCCGTTATTTTATCCTCTAGGGATCCTCGCCTTCTTTTTCTTCACCCACCGAATAAAACTGGTCCAAGACACGGCACCACCCCTGAATTACTACTGGGTCCCTATTCTGGTGAGCTGCTTTGGGTGAACTGGGAGGTGACAGGGAAAACAAAAATAAAAGATAAAGTCCTCAGCGCTCCTCTGCGAGGCCTGGCAGAAGCCCTGCTCGGCGTCTGAAGGGCCGCCCCRGGGAAGGCGTTTTCGCCGTTCCCGCTGAAGCGGGGCTTCGTTGCGGCCGCGGAGGCGGCTCGGCCCCTTTGGCCCTGCCGTCCGTCCGCCCCTGCCCGCTTCCCCGGGGGCTCCGGGATCCCCGGGGGCTCCGGGATCCCCGGCCGCCTCGCTGGCCCCAGCGGGGCCGCGGTGCCTCGCGGTCTTTGCAGCCGGCGCGATTTCTCTCGCAGACAGTGATCGTGGGCTCCTATCTCATCGCGCACGGGTTCTTCAGCGTCTACGGCATGTGCGTGGACACGCTCTTCCTCTGCTTCTGTGAGTATCGGCCCCTCGGCGACAGCCAAACGTGGGGCTCGGCGTGGGGCTGCCCGGACTGGGACTTACTCCCGCTCCCGGGAGCCCTTCGGATGAAGTGCCAGGGCTCCCCGGGGGGGCCGCGTGCCTCGCACACGCRCACACAGCCAGGATTTTTAAGCCTAATCCGTTTCTGAGGGATGCAAGAACCAACCCTTCTGCTGTGACGGTGAAGTTTTCTGGGGCTTTTCCTTCCGCCAGCTCCTCCAGGCGTTCCCCAAACGTCTCCTTTCCCTTCTGCCGGCTGCAGAGGAAACCTCGGGCTGTCGCTGCGTCTCCCACGATCTCTTGTTCTCRCTGTTTTGGTGCTTTGGTCTTGGTGGGACCTAACTGCAATTAACGTTAATTTTCCTTTTTTCTTCCTTTCCTTTCCTTTCCTTTCCCCTCGTGCCTCCCTTCGCTCATCTTCCTCTTCTCTCATCTTCGCTGTGCCTCTCCCCGGCTCCTCTGCTCCTTTTTATTCTCCCCATCGTGGCTGCTTCTTCCCGGGGGGTGCGAAAAGGCGAAGATCTGGAGAGGAACGATGGATCTCCCGAGAGGCCTTACTACATGTCCCCCGAGCTGAGCGAGATCCTGCGGAAAGGGAGCCTCGAGCCCCCCCGGAGCGCCGACGG
>NW_028186842.1:29355-35649 GCF_003343005.1 Rhea americana | reverse complement strand
CCCCCCCCTCCCCGCTCCGCGCTCCGCCTGCGAGAAAGCCGCCGCTTCGCTCGCCCGCTCTTCCTATGCAAAACCCGGGCGCTCGCGCGCTCGAGGATTTCCTCACGAGGGTTTCAAGGCTGCCGCCTCGGCGCCGCGGCCGTCGCGAAGCGGAGCCGCGGGGCTTAGCTCGCGCCGGGAGCTCGGGTGGGCGAGCTGCTCCCCGCGGGAAGGCCGGCAGCACCCCCGGCCSCGGCGATGACCCGCCGGTTATTGCGACAGGGACGGATTGCAGCAACTCCGTGGCCGGAGCGATCACGCAAAAACCCTCCGGTTCGGCTCAAAGGCAGCTTGGGAGGTTTACGGCCCCCAGAGCGAGCGCTAGCGCGGCACAGCCCGCTCCCGCCGCTCGTCTTCCCCTCTTAACGGGCCGGGGATGATCAAGACTTAAAATCTGAGGCCGGCTCTCGGGGACTGTCCGTGCACGGTTGTAGCAAGCTCCGGTCCAGGGGTCCCGTCCTCCGATCGGGATCTCGGGATCTCCCTCCACTGCCAGGGTCTCCCTGCGCTCCCGGGATCTCCCTGCACTGCCGGGATCTCCCTGCAGTCCCGGGATCTCCCTGCAGTCCCAGGATCTCCCTGTGCTCCTGGGATCTCCCTGCAGTCCCGGGATCTCCCTCCACTGCCAGGGTCTCCCTGCGCTCCCGGGATCTCCCTGCACTGCTGGGATCTCCCTGCAGTCCCGGGATCTCCCTGCACTCCCGGGATCTCCCTGCACTGCCGGGATCTCCCTGCAGTCCCAGGATCTTCCTGCGCTCCCGGGATCTCCCTGCAGTCCCGGGATCTCCCTGCAGTCCCAGGATCTTCCTGTGCTCCCTGGATCTCCCTGCAGTCCCGGGATCTCCCTGCAGTCCCAGGATCTCCCTGTGCTCCTGGGATCTCCCTGCAGTGCCGGGATCTCCCTCCACTGCCGGGATCTCCCTGCACTGCCGGGATCTCCCTGCAGTCCCGGGATCTCCCTGTGCTCCTGGGATCTCCCTGCAGTGCCGGGATCTCCCTCCACTGCCGGGATCTCCCTGCAGTCCCAGGATCTCCCCGCCCCGCGCTCCCGGCCGCGTCGCCCGCGACGGTCGCGAGGGCTCCCGCAACGCCGGGCCGCGCCGTCGAAGGGGTGCGGAAGGTGCCGCCAGCCACGGTCCGGCCCCGGCTCCGGCCCCGGCTCCCTCTCCGCGCGCTGCCRGGCGGCGTCTGCCCCGCGCGGCGTCGGTAACCCGCTCCCTGCCGCGCGGGGGGCGATCCTGTCTTTGCAGTGGAAGACCTGGAGCGCAACGACGGCTCGACCGAAAAGCCTTACTTCATGTCGCCCAATCTGAAAAAGCTTCTGAAGAAGTCCAACAAAGGCCAAACGGACGCGTAGAGCCTTGCTTTCCCCTTCCGCGCCTCCTYCTCCCACTCCCACTCTTGGAGCAAAGCTGCGGGGATCACGTACAGCACTAAGCGCCGTTGGTCCAGCACCAAAATGCCGTTAYCACCACCCAGACTGCAGTCTAACACACCGTGCCTCTGCAGCGGGCAAGGGTTCCCTCGGAGCAGCAGAAAGGTGGTCGGTCTGGGGCAGGTTTTGCCTTTCCCTCACGTGATTATCGCTAAGCATCCGATTTTAAATCGCTGCGGCTGCTGAAGGGAGCCGGTTCGCGGGCGCCCGCCGCCGCAGGACCCGTCGATCGCAGCCCGAAGCCCCTCGGGCCAGAGGGCTCGAAAGCCAAACCGGGGCGACGTTTAGTCTCCAGGGCTGCCAAGCCGACGCCAAAGGAAGTAAAACTGCTAAATCCAGTTAGACTAGTTTAAAAAGGAAAMAAAACAGAACAAAACCAAACCAAACCCAGATGCCACGGCCTTGTCCGTTAAACGTCCCCCGTGTTGAATCGTCTCTCAGTGCTCGACCCAATGCAGAGACCAGCAGGCGGGTTCCGGCCGGCGGCTCTAAGCAGTGGGTTTCAGCTTTCTGCGCTTGCAGCCCCCCGAAAGATTGCCGTGAAGCTGCTGATCCTCCGCGGGGAACTTGGGCGTGCTGGTAACGGGCTTGCTTTTCTTACTACCTTTTGGAGGCTTCTTAGGGAGCTGTTTTACTGATGGCGGATTAGAAAACTAATTCTTTGGGGGATGTGTGGATTAATGCGCTCGCACGCCTGTACGGGTGGCGAAGGCGGGAAGGAAACCCGTGGCGTTCGGGACCATGCCAGCTATGCAGCGGAGCAGCTGGAAGCGCGAGTGGTTGGGTGCAATCAGGGACGGACGGGCGGGCGCTCCGTGAATTTGCCTTTCTAACAGCTTAGAAGCGTGCTTCTGCCAATTCCCCTGACAAAAAATCCTGCATTAGATAAAATAATTTTTTTTATTGCAATTTTGCAATGAAGAGTCCCTAAGAGGCAAAACGCCATTAGCTAGTTGTGTTTGACAGCGTGAAGGATTTACGACCCCCCAATGCATGGTAAAGGAGTAATGTATACAGCCTTTTTCAATAACCAACTTAATTAATATAGGATAATTAAGACAGGGTAAAAACTACAGGTCCCACTGTGGCTAGGAAAGAGGAGGCTTCGCTGGCTGTCAGTCCACAGGACGAACGCCGTTGCCTTTTATTCTGTTGAACAATAAACGTGACGAGGGTTACGGCAGATAATTTAGCAGCTCCCAGAGCACGCCGGAGGCCCGAGGAATCGGGAGGCAGTCTGGGGTTGTATGTAGCTCTTCATTTTAAATTAAAAAGTGTGAAAACTCCGTATTGCAAAYGCCTGAATTTGGTTAGCCACGTGTAACTTTAATTAGTGCTAAAGGATATATTTTGCTTTTTATACATATTTCTAGTAATCTTTAGACCCCTATAGTATTTTTGTAAGATACACGAAATGTTTTCTATCTGAACTATTAAATGTTTTGGGGGTTTGTATATTTTGTTTACTAGTTTTTTCCCATTAGCTTCAGTACTGTACAGGCCTACAATGCTACTTCCAGTTAATCACCTTCGCCGTTGCCATGCATGATGTCTTTCAGTACTGCATCTGTGACAGATTTTTAAATATATATGCTCTTGTGTGTCTATCAACATCCTAAAATTTAATTTCTGCCTAACTCGCTGCATTCTTTGGGCTGCGTGCTCCAAATGTCATGCATCACAAAGTTACGGTATCGCTAACTCCTTGCAAAGCTTATCACAGGTGCAGGCGGATTTCTACATTTATTGGAAATAAAATGCAGCAGTTAATTTAAGCACCTTTTCCCTCAGTGTAACACAACCCTGTGCATGAGCTAGCGATAGCTGATCCAGTGCTAAGCGGGAAGTAAATCGAAAAAGAACAGGCATTAAAAAGGAGCCGCCTGCTCCCGGGTTGGGATCGGTGGTCAGCAGCGAAGCAGAAGCAGTTACAGGAACCTCTTTGGTTTACAGCTGCGCTGGCACCTCCTAGAAAGCGCTTGCAGAGTGTTTTCCGCAGTGTGATGTTRGTCCTGGGTTTGGGGTTTTTTTTCTTCCCTTCTCTGACATTTTTGTGTAGGTTTTGGTATTTTTTTTCCCTAACTGTTTGAAATTTTTGTGTAGCGGGTGCGTTTCACTGCTTGCTCCTTGACCTCAGCAATTGTCTTTTTTTCTGCCAAGACTCTTTGGCTGTGGGAATGCTGTGCAAAACAGCTGCTCCAGCAGAGGACCATCAGCAYCTCTGGTATTTACTTACATAAACGCTGAATATCCAGTATAGACGTTTAGGTCAAGAAATGTAAAGGTTGAAAAAGAGTGTAACTGCGAGGAAAAGCTGTTCTTTTGGCTGGGATGTGTTGCTGGCCCTGCTGAATTCTGTGTAAATTTGTAAATGGCAGATCTTCTGCTGAGAGAGTTTCGGGGAAAAAGCTTCACAGAATCACGCAGGTGAGAAAAGCTCTGTCTGCATCACTTCTACGTGATGGCAGGATTGTGTCCAGCCAGGCTTTACTCGATGACTTCCACTGTTTCTTTCTGGAACCACGGACAACTGTCCRGCTGATCGGTACACGTGGGAGCTACATGTTTTACGCCATCGTCTGTCTTTAAGAACAATTAATCTCTTTTCTGCCTTACGTGATACTTCTTTTGCCCCTGTAAACCATGCATGCTCCTCTTTATTCCCTGAAATCGGGCAGGAGTGATCCCGCAGCGGCGAAGCGCCGCTGCCGAGACCTGCAGGGCTGATGTTCTACAAAAACACTCCTTCCTGTTTTCACGTATTTCTGAGGCATTAACTACTTGTACTATGCACTGGGGCTCCTATGCAAATACGTACCTCTCGCTGGAACGTACGTGTGTTTTTTCCAATGTCGTACGTGATAGTTGTGTCGATGTCAGCATTCCAACCACAAATAAAGTGCCTACTTAGACCTCATTTCTGTGCAGCAGTTTCTTCAGGTTTCTGACCCGGCAGCAAACAACAGGTCACGTTCCCCTCCGTGCAGCGATCCACAGAAGGGCTGGGGCGGGAAGGGACCCCTGGAGATCACCTCGTCCAAACCCCACTCACAGCAGAGTTACTCTCCTCATAGTGGGAAACAGGTACGACTGATGGATTAAAATTGYTCGAGTTCTGTAAAGCTTCCAGATTTTCAAAGGGGRTGGTGAAAAGACACGGCAGTATTAAGGCCTGGATAGAAGTAGAGATGGCGACAGAAAAAKATACAGTGGATAGAAAATACCTATCTGGATAGAGATAGTGATAGAAAAGAAAGAAATGCACAGTCAAGGCACACAGACAGCCCTCAGTTCTGTGCTCTGCGGAGCTCAGCGGGCGTGACGTTTTCTTCCTGCAGAAGAGGCAGCGGTAGGTAGTTCCTGTTCGGCACAGCTCGCTTCGAACGTGGCTGGTGCCCGAAGCGGGCGCGAGCCTCTGCGGCGTTTCTCACGCGTTCTGCCCAGCGGCGCAGAGCATTTGGAGAGGAAGCAGAGCGTGACTGCGTGGGCATTACCGATGCAGCTGGCCGTCGCCCAAAAAAAGGCTGTTAAACTTGCTTTGGCGCACACCTTAACGCACTACTTCCTATTCTCAGAGTTTTGGCCTTCAGTAACTTTTTTTTTTTCAATAGACACAAGACACTCTCAAGTAGCCCCAGACCCACATGGGACAGCGTTTTTGCTCATTAACCTACCAAGCTTAATAGACTTTTCTCTTAAGGAGCTAATGTTCATTTGGACGGCTGCGAGTACTTAGGCTTGTGCACAAATTCAACAGAAGCGAAAGATRTTTTTTGAGCTCACTCCCTGCTGTGTTGCAGTGGAGGAAGGAAATCGCTGACAAGGCAGGAGAAAGAGACCACGGGCTTATTCCCCCTCCCGACGTCTGGAGAGGTTCATGCCAGGTTAATTACAGTAACTTAAAAGTATGTAACTAGAGGTTGTTCCTCTCTTGCACATCCCTCCAACTGCTGTACGGAGGRCTCCTGCAGGCGGTCATGAGCTTGGAAAACGCCGCTCCTGGCCGGCTGGCACCCTCTGCTGCTGCACAACCACATCGCAGGCCGCAGCGGTGGGGAGGGCGACATCCCCCCTCGGCGGCCGAGCTGCGCCTCGTCGCTCCCCTGCCAGTAAGCTTCTGCTCGCTGCTTTTCTTAAAAAAAGCATCGAATTGTGTCCAGCCAGGGAAATCTTGATAAAGGCAGGTGGCAGCGGTTTGCCTGGGCTCAGATCTCTGCAGGCCGCACGTCAGGGAAAGCCACCGGCGCACCTCGTCCTCACTCCGCCGCCTGCATTCGGGACATCCAAGGCGTTGACACTTGCACAGAGCCCGCCTGGGCCAGCCGGCTTGCGGAGGCAGCTGCCCTCCAGTAAACCTCCTCGATCCTTTTCCCCTCAAAAYTAGACTTCTCCCTCCCTCCTTTCCCTCTTGCTCCCAGCCGGGAAAAGCGACAGGGAGGTAACAAGACGTGACTCGCCTCAGGGGCTGCGATTCCCTTCAGGAGCCTGCGATTSCCCTCAGGAGTCCACGATTCCCCTCAGGGGCCGTGATTCCCCTCAGGAGTCCACGATTTCCCTCAGGAGCCCGCGACCCCCCTCGGGGGGCAGTGATCCCCCTCGAGGCGCTGCGATTCCCCTCAGGAGCCCGCGATTCCCTTCAGGGCGCTGCGATTCCCCTCAGGAGCCCGCGACTCCCTTCAGGGCGCTGCGATTCCCCTCAGCAGCCCGCGACTCCCTTCAGGGCGCTGCGACTCCCCTCAGGAGCCCGCGATCCCCCTCGAGGCGCCGCGACTCCCCTCAGGAGCCCGCGATTCCCTTCAGGGCGCTGCGATTCCCCTCAG
>NW_028186842.1:6432-27749 GCF_003343005.1 Rhea americana | reverse complement strand
CCCCCGGTGTCACTTGAACGTGGCCAGGGACAGAGCCCCCCCTGCTATAACCTGTTCTCCGGGGTTTGGCTCATTTTGGTCCAGCCTGCCCTCAGCGAGGCTCACATCGCTTCCCTGATATCCCCCCCCCCAATGCCTTGTTTTAATTCGTCCTGTTATCCATAGCTGATCAGTTCCGGACAATTCGGAACAGCAGCGTGGAATGTCCTCGCTGCCGCTTTGCAAGTGTCAGCGGCTTTTGTTTACCCTCACCTTAGTTATTCAGGTAGTTTGTGGTTTGTTTTGTTTTGTTCCCCGCCCCCCCAAGGTGGACTGGGTGCTGTCAGTGTCCTTAGACCTTGAAGGAATTGCCTGCGAGGGAAGCCATCCAAATCCAAACAAAAGCGCAGTGTTCAGGTTTTACAACCAAAGCAGCTCAAGCATCCTGTTCAGGTGTRAATGCTGCAAAGTAAGACTGGCTAAAAACACAGAGGAAAAATTACTAATTCTTACTTAAAATGAAGCAGTGTTCTAAAGTCCCAACTACAGACGCTGCTTAAAGTATATTAAGCTTTGGTCTTATCTAGGGCATCATTATTGAACAAATTTCATCCCTTAGCATTCTTACTATGGTTTTGTCATCTTCCCTGCTCCTCAAAATGCATTTGAGATAGTCTGGCTCATTTTGCTTGATTACTAGAATCTAGTGCAGGTTGCCGAAATCCTGCTTGTACTAGAAATCATAGGAGGGGAAAATCAGAGCAGTCAAGTCTTAAAATGGGGCTTAAATTTCAAAATGTTGTCCTTTTTTTTCCCCCAAATCTTAACGGCTTTCAAGCTTATGAGCAATGTCAGGAATTGTGCATAATTCAGTGTTCATGTTTTTAACTTGTTCTRTGGTTCTTTTTCCTAAGAGGCATGAATCCTGTGATGCTGCAGCATCAGCTCCTGGGTTCTCATTAAAAATGATCTTCAGTGATTTCAAGAGGAGAGATAACATTTGTCTTTAGAAATCACAGGAAACAGAAGTGCCACTTGTGGGGTGTTGTAGTATCTTCTGGCAGCAGGGATTACTGCTGCTCTCTGTTAGTTTGGTTTTCAACTACCTTCTTACCTTGCTTGGAGGGAACTAAGGAAATTTAACCAAAAATTACTGAGTGCAATAACCRATCTCAATAAAAATAAAGTGATCCAAATTCTTCTGGGTCCAACTGAAACTTAGGCCTTAGAATGGATTGAGAAGTTTGGAGCCTGCTGACACATGACAAGATCTGTGACTATGYAAAAATACATGTACACACACACTTTTGTATTGCAGTGCATGCTTTGTGGATTAGTTACAATTAGATCCACTTAAGTCGTCCCAGTCTTTCACAAAGGGGAAGTCATCCTGTACATARCTTTTTGCCAGATTGGAATCAGAGGTATTTCTGTGCACTAGAAATCTGCAGGAATAAATACCCCCTGCAGTCGGATAGTAGCTTGAGGAAATGAGCTTTCCCAATTTCATCCCAGTTTATATCTGTAAATTCTTCAGGTCATAAGCCTGAGATCTGTTTGTAAAACACCTAGCATAATGGGGTCCTGATTTCTGTCCAGGCCCTGGATGTTGTTTTAGTAGAGGTAATAGTTAAAGCAGTATTACTGTAATAAAGCACCAAGTATTTGGAGAATTAATTGCTCATTCTTTATTATTATTATGGAATGTTGAACARTTTGCACTTACTTAAGATACGTGATTACTTGCAATTTGTATCATCTGTCAAAGGGTAATGTAAAACATTCAATTACGTTTCAATTGTATTTCATATTTGTAAGCTATATGTAGTAATTACAGGCTAGCCTAAGAAACAGTAAGACAATTCACATGTAGCTCCCAGTGGAAAAAATCAAAAGCAAGCTTCAATCCTGTTTCRTTTTGATTGGAAACATTTGAAACAGATGGATTTCCAGAGAAGTAGGATCTGATATTATTTAAGATCTCAGGGTCTTAAATAATTGAGACGTGATTGACTTTTTCTGGCAATTCTTTTTTATATGCTTTAGGTATGGCAATCTTCAAGTATACTTAATTGTAAAACTGAGTTAACTAACTTGGCAAAATCTGATTTAAAATGAGGCAGAAGCTGATGGAGGTGTTGGGTATAGATACTAACAGTCTTAATCTCCATGACCTCTGTGAATCCTCAAGTGCTTGYGTTGTGTTATGAGGCTGTTTGCCTCATTTGTACTAATGCTTTTAAATGGCACATAACAATTCCTGGAGTTATTGAGAAACATAAGGTATTTGCAGGAATCTGACCATGTGAAGTTTCAATTAGAGGTAAATCCAGGGTCTTATTGAAGATGGATGCTTTCAAGGTGTAGTCAAATTAATGACTTAATCAAGCAACTGCTGATTCTTATCACAGTCATATAGTTTCCTGTGTGATTGATGCTCAAGATTAGAAGAGTAAATCCCAGTGGGTACAAGCTGGTATTTTGAACTTCTTGCCAGAAGTGTGTTCACATCTGAAGGCAATCTTGGAAAGCTGTGTTCTTCCACAAAGCATAAACTAGTCCTTCAGGACACAAATATTGCTTTGCTAGAAGGCCCCTTGGCTAAAAACAGAGGAACAAAGTACTTGAATTTTAACAAAAGAAGTGAACTATTTCAGTTCCAGGTGCAAGCTATGCCATTGGTTTTCTTTGGTTTGAAAGATAACCTGTTGTTCTGAAACAAGCTGTAGTGATTTTGGCTTAATCAGTATAGCAATTCTATTGAATTTTTAGGAGCTACAAGGACTTCAAAGGCAGATCTGCTAATGTAAGATTATACTATTTCCTCTTGATCAACTATGTGATAAAACAGGTGAAGAGACTCAGTGAAGCTACTGAATTTGTGATATACTGACGATAATGAAAAGCCAGCTTATGTACTTTGGGGGCATACAATGAGTTTAGTGTAAAAATCCGTACATGGCCAACAGATCTGTACAAATAGTTGCTTGCGAGTAGCATCAATGAGCACAGCAARAACTATTGCCTTGCTTGTTAAACAGGTGATACGAATCTAGTTCTTTACCTCATGAAATCATATTAGCTTATAKACAAATCATGTTAAAAACTTAGTTTTTCTGGTGCAAACTGTTTCTGTTTGTATCAGAGAATGTTTTATCTTAATGGCAATTTCTTTTAGAAATAAGAGAAAGTGAGCTTTGGGGAAAAAAAAAAGAAAAATTCTTTTAATAGGAAAGCTTCTTAGGCTTAAGGAGCCAAAATAATATACCTAAGGCCACTGAGATTGCRAACTTGAACTAGGAGGCAAAAATCAGGGAGTTGTGGTTGCAGCTCAGACTAGTAGAATATTTTGCAAAGAGAGTCCAAGGGAATGAAGTTGCAGTTCAAAGCATTTATCTTGGTGCAGCRTGGTCTGCAGTTGCTGTACCGCTGAACTGATGTATAGTAAATAAGCATGTGGTACCTGTTAAAGAGGTGGTCGCGTAACACCGAGAAGTTCATGTGAGCCTTCATAGGCAGCCTGTGGAAGCTGGAATGGCAGCTGTACGATAAAGGAATGGCAGCTGTACAATAAAATTAGTTTTAATCAATACTGTGGGTGTTATTCAGGTCTAAAGGATGTTAGTCTTCAGGAGAAGAAAACTTGGCTTTCAATAAGAAGTTCATATAATTGTCATTTATGTTACCACTTCCAGTTATTTCTGTTATTCTTGCATATACTTAGTAAGCAGGTTGTGGGGACCATACTAGCCCACTAGTAAAAAAAAAATCAGTTGCTGATCAGTTTTCTGCTCTCCCCAGATTACAGAAAGTTGTGGTACTGGTACAGTCTTTTTGGTGGAAGAATCTAAATAAGTACCTTTTGAAAATTTGGACAGACATTCAAAGGCAAAAATGGTAAGGTTCTGGAATTTTTTGACTTACAAGATTAATTTGTCTTTAGCCTGTTGCTAAATGGTTTCAAACTGCCTTTTCAGCGACCAATGCGTATTTTTGTGAATGATGACCGCCACGTGATGGCAAAACATTCAGCCGTTTACCCAACTCAAGAAGAACTGGAGGCAGTTCAGAATATGGTGTCCCACACAGAACGGGCTCTCAAAGCGGTTTCTGACTGGATTGATGAACAGGAAAAAGTCAGTGGGGAGCAGCCAGAACAAGAGACCATGGAGACAGCAGCTGAGGAGGAGAACAAAGAAGGAGGGTAAGGAACATGGCTAAACAAATGCTTTATAAGGGCACTGTCAGAAGTAATAGCACTATCATATTTAGATTAATAGAAATATACTCTGAAGTTTGAAAAGGTGTTTGTCTGCTATGGAGTAATGGAATTAAGAGGCAAGAGAGAGCAAACTTGAGACTGAAGCAACTTTTCCTATGTAGGTAGTACTTCAGCGGGAGGATCATGTTTCATACTTAATCTTTGCAGATACATCCCTTAGCTTCAGTTAAGCATTTGCAATGATCTAGCTGCAGTTAATTTTTTAGTTTTTAAGCCGTCATGATTGTACCCTGTATATTTGCAGGGATCAGAAGGCTACAGAACAGTTGACTAGGACCCTTCGTGGAGTGATGCGTGTAGGGCTTGTAGCAAAAGGCCTGTTACTGAAGGGGGACTTGGATCTTGAGCTAGTTCTTTTGTGCAAAGATAAGCCCACAACAGATCTCCTGGAGAAAGTAGCTGACAATCTTGGAGTACAGCTTGCTGTGAGTAAAATCTTTCAATGTTTCTGTGTGCTTGTTACAGTGAGCAGAACAAGCAGAATATATTTTAAATGGATAAAAAGACACTTGATGACATTCTTTGGTGCACTTTTTAATTTTGTCTTAAAAAAGTAACTGTCAGAGATGTATAGCATCATTCTAGAATTACCTTGTAAAATAACATCTTTTTTTTTACTGAAATTTTGTACACCTTGTTCTTGTTTTTTTCTGGAAAAGGGGGATGGTGGAGGTCTAAGAAATGAATTAAATGATTGCTAAGTGGTGAAATTATGTTGCAGGCTATTACTGAAGACAAATATGAAATAATCCAGTCAGTTGGTGATGCTGCAATTGTAATTAAGAATACAAAAGAGCCTTCATTGACACTGACCATCCATTTGACGTCACCTGTTGTCAGAGAAGAAATGGAGAAACAGTTAGCTGGAGGTATGGAAGACTGAAAACAGCCAACAGTCGGTCTGGAAACTTGTATTTTTCTGTYGCTAATTCACTGTTAAAGCGTGCTATTCAATTTCAGCCTGGGTAGCAGCAATTCTTTTTATGCAAATTCAGAATCTCATAATACAACGTTAACCCAATGAGATCATGATTATAGTTTATTTGGACTGAACTTCTGAAACTGAGTAGCACCTTTCAAATGGTATTTTGCTCTTTTTTTTCAGTTTTTTTACTTGGACCTTTAGTTCACTAATGTTTAATATTGTTGTATTAATCTTGTTTTGTATCTAGCCATGTAAGTGGCCTGCACAATACATAAAAATATAAGCATATACATTTTAAACATATTGAAGGCTTCTTGTTAAATTACTTGCATGTACATGAAATTGGATGTTACAAAGTTTGTGTTGCAGCAAGAATGATAGGTGCTCTGGGTCTCCTTCATTGGCTGTTTTATCAGCTAAAACTCAGAATTCCAGAATGTGATTCAGAGTTTTGGATAAAGTTAGCGTCTATATTTGATCTTAAATTTGTCTTGGAATGTGAAAATTCACAATTGTCTTTGCACTTGAGTTTTTTTTTTTTTTTTTAACTATGATCAGTTCTGTATCATAGACATCACAATGTTTTAATTCGCAGACCTCAAAACATTTGCTCTGTGTACTAGCCTTATCTAAAACCCTGGTCTTCAGAAACTTTTGAACTTTTTAAAACCATAACTTCAATTTTGCTGCAGCACAGACTGGAAAATATTTTTGTGCTCTATTGACTGTCTATGGTTTTGATATCTGACCTCGTCTACCAAGCCTTCTAGTTTGTCAATTTTAGGGACGCTGGACCTTTGACCAACAGGAYGCTCTCTGTCACGGGTTGGGGCCAGGGCAGTCAAGCCTTATGGGCGGAGGGGGTTCCCTTGATCATAGAAAAGCTCATGCGCACATGCACTCCTCCACCAAAGCTGCACTCTGAACACAGAGTGGGGATTTATTTTAAATTTCCATTTATTAGCAATTACAGGCCTCAAACTCTACAACTTCATTGGAGTAGTAAAGGATTTCTGTCCTCAGCCATACGGCATCACTTCCCATCTCCTCCTTACAAAATAGACTTTAGTCTGTCCCTGTTATTTAAACTTCCCATCTTTCTGCAGTTTAAATTTCTAAGTAAGGCCAATAGTCACGTGAACTGCAGACCATCCTTCCAGGTAAAGGATCTAGGTCATGATCTTTTGGGAGCCTCAGCTGCCCTTTAGGAAGCTGCCTCATCCCCTCTCCACCTGACAGAACCCCCTTGGTCAAACTGTGCCTTGTCTTCTTATTCCATCCACGAATAGAAACGCTATCAGTCAACGACTCCCCGGACGTTCTGGACAGGCAGAAATGCCTTGCTGCCTTGGCGTCACTCCGACACGCCAAGTGGTTCCAGGTTTGCATTTTGTTCTTATATTTGTCTTTAAGTAGAAAATTTGTAAACTCTTAACTGGCTAACTTTTTTTTTATTTAAAATACTTTAAAGTTGGATGATAGTTAGATGTGCTGAACTTAGCGTCTGTCAACAGTACAGTTGCTAAAGAAGCACTTAAGTGAATTTAACATTCAAAAGGAACCTTTTTTAATGAGTAGATGCATAGTGGCTGCTTTGTGTTAAGAGTAATGTTGCCTTTGTACACTACAATTAAAATTATAAAGTTGTAATGTGAAATACTGTTTACCCTTGACAAAGTAGCACTGCAAAAATTAATATCTGCAAAAGAACAGTTTTGGTGTTTTTATTGAATGTGCTTCTACTTTTGATTCCTATTCCAGGCCAGGGCTAATGGTCTGAAGTCGTGCGTCATAGTCATCCGGGTTTTGAGAGATCTGTGTACTCGGGTTCCTACTTGGGCACCACTGAGAGGATGGGTAATTCTTTTCCTTCCTATGTACCACTTCTCCAAATTGTTGGTTAGCTCTGTTAAGTTGGCAAACATTCTGTTTCAATAAGTTTTTTATGTAATACTAAAAAAAAAAAAAGTTTGTATCCTTGAAAGGTGCATTTTGAAGTTCTACAGTGTATACTGTTTTACTTGCAGTCTGTGCAAGAATTTTAAGTAACTTCCAAACTGAAAATAATCATAGCACGCTATCCATGCATGTGTATTTGTTTTTCTCATTTTTCAAAAATGTCTTYCAGCCTCTAGAGCTACTGTGTGAAAAATCTATTGGAACTGCTAATAGACCAATGGGAGCTGGTGAGGCTCTGAGGAGAGTTCTCGAATGCCTTGCGTCAGGAATCGTAATGCCAGGTTAGGTGGTTCTCTGCATTTACATTTCAAAGTGAAACTGAAGTGAAATATGGTTGAAGCTTTGATGCACTAGTACGTTGCCTAGTACTTGAGACATCCCTTGTTATATGTGTGGACAGCTTAGATTCAAAGCTCAGAAAAACCCAGTGTATATGGGTACTACAGTACCTTGCTATTCTTTAGGGCACACATGTGTTCAAAGCTATGGACCCATGATGTTAAACCCTGTAGAGAGAGGCACCAGTTTCTTGCCAGTGTAAAGTTGCATCTCTGAGTGGTTGTGACCAGTTTCACTTATAATTGTACTTGTAAAATAATCCAGACGAGTTTCAGAATGTTGGACATTGGATGGATCATGTCAGTCGGTGTTCTTCGAGAGATGAGTGTTGATTGATGCCAAGGGAATACTTAGTTTAGTTTCTTTAGAAACACCAGGATAATTCTCTGCATATCTTCCTTGTTTCCTGCCTTCAGATGGTTCTGGTATTTATGATCCTTGTGAAAAAGAAGCCACTGATGCTATTGGGCATCTAGACAGACAACAAAGGGAAGATATCACACAGAGTGCTCAGGTATAGTTTTGACTACAGATGTTACGAAAACTTAATCAGTTCAACTGACTCTGAACTTCCATATTGGTTAATGGTAGTATAGTAACCTCACAGAGGTTGGTGTTAACTTTTTTAATATCTAGTCAAGTAAAGAAATACAAATGGGTCCCACACCAATAAGGAATTTGTAGCTTGGCCAACCAGAAGCAAAGTATCAGGTTTTAAATAGTGACTTTACTACCATGACCCGTATTTTGGGTTGAACTTCCAAAAATTCAGAGAGTCCTATTTAAACTGATAAGGAATTTTGTGTAGGGGTGGGTAGAATGTTCCTATCTGAAACTGCAGTGAACAAAGATTATTATAGCAACTTGTACGTCCCAGTAACATGTGTTTAATCTTTCTAGCATGCTCTGAGACTTGCTGCTTTTGGCCAGCTTCACAAGGTGTTGGGGATGGATCCCCTACCTTCCAAAATGCCCAAGAAACCAAAGAATGAAAACCCTGTTGACTACACTGGTAGGTACTAGGGAAAAAATAACACATTTGTAAGGCTATTTCTGTTTTTGTTATTGGAAACTGGAATACTTAGCTCTGCTGTTAYGATTGTTACAGTCCAGATTCCTCCCAGTACAACATATGCTGTTACMCCAATGAAGCGTCCTATGGAGGAGGATGGAGAGGAGAAGTCTCCCAGCAAAAAGAAAAAGAAGATTCAGAAAAAAGGTATTGAGTTAACGAGAGGTAGGTACAAACAACTACCTGAAAGCTGTTCTCAGGCTAAGCTGGGGGGCAGGTCACAGAAAAACTCTTGCAAAAGTGTTTGATCTTGAGAGATGCTGTAAATATGAGTTGTAGGGCGTGCAAAATTTAAATAAAATAAGTTACCGCTGTAAGATCTTACTTGATGTAACTTTTTAAACTCTCACAAGGACAAAAATGACAGATAACTAACTATATGAAATCAGTTTTGCTTCCTCTAAAGAGATTGCAAACATCTGAAAAGCTTGTTTTTCTGTTCAGAGGAAAAACTCGAACCTCCCCAGGCCATGAATGCACTGATGAAACTAAACCAGCTAAAACCTGGGCTCCAGTACAAACTTGTGTCTCAGACTGGTCCTGTTCATGCTCCTATTTTTACAATGTCTGTGGAAATTGATGGCAGCACATTTGAGGCATCAGGACCTTCCAAAAAGACAGCCAAATTGCATGTGGCAGTGAAGGTAAGAGCTGTGCTTGTAAATTCCTGCTGAAGGGCTCTAAATAACAGGCAGTCTGTTTCTTAGTGATAATTGTTGACTTCTTAAACTTGAAAAGGGCGACCTGAAAGCTCCTGATTATCCTGAAAGCCATGATTAAAACTTTGTGTGAAATGTGTAAACCCTTCAGCGTGGACCAGGTCTCATCCAGGGTAGAAGTTAAATGTCAGGTAGTATAGTCTGTCATGAAGTTGCAAGCCAGGGAACTCAATACTTAGTTCTCAAAGTGCCCACTGAGTTTGGGAAAGGAGGGAAAAGTAAGAGGAATAATCCTTGCAGAATGTCAGCCTAATACTGTGACAGAATGTTGTTGATTCTGCGTCTCAGAGTGACTCTGAGCGGCCCTTTCAAATATTTACCCCAAAATATACAGGGCATAGCAGAACGAGCATGTCTCTGAGGTAAGTGCTTTTCAGTAATCTCTTCTCCAACTCTCCTTGCCCTAGGTGTTGCAAGATATGGGTTTACCCACAGGAGTGGAAGGCAAAGAGTCTGGGAAGGGAGATGAATCAGCAGAGGAAACGGAACAGAAACCAGTTGTTGTTGCTCCTCCTCCTGTAGTGGAAACGGTTTCTACACCCAGTGCTGCTTCTCCTCCTTCCGATCAAACCTCAGAGGTGAGCAGAGTCTTAAGAGCTCAAAAGAGGCTGTCCTGATTCTTTGAGAAAGTGATGCTGAAGGCTGTTCTTTGTTAACATACTCTTCTTCCTTGCTAAAGGAGACTGGCCYGACTATACACACTGTGCTGACAGCTGTAAAATATATCAGTCTTCAGTTACTATCACAACAAGTTTTTAAGAGATGAGAATATCACACAGGCTCATCCTAGTGCAACTGTCCTTCTTTAAGATATTCTTCAGTCATAAAAAGTTCGTATTTAGGGAGTAACTTGTAGTCCAGTAGTTTTTTCTTGGAGCTTCATGACCGCTTCTCCTCTTTCAGAATGTAAAACAACAGGGACCAATTCTTACAAAGCATGGGAAGAATCCTGTGATGGAACTGAACGAGAAAAGGCGTGGGCTGAAATATGAACTGATTTCAGAAACAGGTGGCAGTCATGACAAGCGCTTTGTCATGGAGGTGAGATGACTTCCTGTTCCTCTTCATGCTTTCATCTGAATTCAGATATCTGCAACTTCATAGCCTTAGTAGGAATTTTCCTAGATTCCTGCTGGAATTGTCTGAGGGCACCATAAAAAATGGTTAATGACTTCAAGTGTATTCACAAGAGGCAGCTTCTGCTTCTGCCCTTTCCATTCACATGCAATGATTTAATCCATTTCAAAGGTGGAGGTTGATGGACAGAAATTTCAAGGAGCTGGTTCAAATAAAAAGGTGGCAAAAGCCTATGCTGCTCTGGCTGCATTAGAGAAGTTGTTTCCAGATGCCCCCGTTGCCATTGAGCAAAACAAGAAGAAAAGAGTCCCTGTGCCTGCCAGGGGAGGACCCAAGTTTGCAGTAAAAGTAAGTAACTTACTATTTAGTGACTTCTGTTGTTTGCAATGCAGCTAATGATTGTRCAGTACTTCTGTGCTGCGCTTGTGATCTTTCTTTTGGGGAAGAGGAATAACCTGACACATACAAAGAGGAAACCAGGATCTACTAATAGCCWTTGCATTAGAAAGCAGAAACAGTGCTGTGTTCTCTTCCATCTTCTAGACTGTGCTCTTCTGTGGCATCCATGAAA
Organism: Rhea americana; assembly: GCF_003343005.1. Lineage (NCBI taxonomy): Eukaryota > Metazoa > Chordata > Aves > Rheiformes > Rheidae > Rhea > Rhea americana. The sequence goes on along the minus strand of NW_028186842.1, from coordinate 16,826 downwards.
TTTTGCAGGAGGCTTGTCTTCAGCCTGCTTCCTGGAGGTCACTCTTGCTTGATATCACCCTGCTAACCTTTGTTTGCCCTGTTCCCTTTTGATGGAGATCAGTATCTGACATGTTATAGAGTTCGTGACCTGATTCGGAAAGGTTTTGTCTTCATCTCGGATGTATGATGAAATGATTCAGAAACCAGCGTTGTGTAACAAGCCTCTCTCCTTCAGCAGCATAATCCCGGTTTCGGAATGGGAGGCCCCATGCACAACGAAGTACCCCCTCCGCCCAATATGCGTGGTCGTGGAAGAGGYGGCAATATCCGAGGCCGGGGGAGAGGCCGGGGTGGATTCGGTGGCAATCACGGTGGCTACATGAATGCAGGTGAGCTGCTGTGCATGTCTCATTCTGATTCATCCATGCTAAATGGTACAGAAACCTCCTGTACACCAGTAGGTGAATTAGTCTCCTCTAGCATTGCGTAGTCTGACCTGTAGCGTTGCGGGAAATGAAATACGTATGCTCATGTTTCCCTCTATTAAAAAAWTCTACTCCAATTTAGGTGCTGGATATGGAAGCTATGGTTATGGAGGAAATTCCGCAACAGCAGGCTATAGTAAGTGTTCATCTTTTAAATTTTGAAGCACGTCAATCTGCTGGGGGTGTAAAACTTGGACTGGGTTGCAACGTACAATAATATGCTTGTGCTGAAGCCATCGTAAGGGGTTCTCTCTTTTAATGTGAGATGGCTTATGTACGTGTTTAAAAGTTGAACTCAAATCCAGGTGACTTCACGTTTCCTCTAAAATTGTGAATATTTTAAATTTCTCTGCTTTAAGCCATGTGAAGCTATCAGCCACACTTGTGAATCAGATTTTCCTGAAAATACACAGCGATTGGTCTTGAGAAGAAGCCTTCATTGGGGGGTGACAGGAGCAGAGAAATCTAAAACATGACTTTCAAATGTGGCGCATTTTGCCATCTTCAAAAGAATTCTAATTTTTTTTCTCTGCTCTGTCTCCCCCTTTTGTAGGTGACTTTTTCACAGACTGCTACGGCTATCATGATTTTGGGTCTTCCTAGATCATCTAAAAGTATTGCACAAAAAACAGCTTTTTACTCCAATTTTCTCGAACTCCAAAACCCAAAGTGTTCGTGCTGTGTCCCTGTGCTTCACTGGGTTTCTCAACAGTGGCTTTTCACCGCAGCTTGTCTGAAACTCTTACTAGCCTGCAGAACTTAAGACAGTGGCAGTTTTTATTGTGATTTGCCTTTGAACTTGGTTGTATCAATGTACACAACAGGGGGAAACTAATGATCAAAGAATGTTTTTGTGCAGTTTGCACAAATTTCAAAGCCAGCTCTGTTCAGCATAAAGGCAAAAAGCCCATCTTTGCTTTTTATGGAAAGCATTACTTTATTTTTAAGAAACAGATACTGAAGTGTTTTAACCTACCTTTGTCTTAATTTACGGCAGGTTTTGTACAAARTTTGAGCCTTTTAATAAATCCCAGAAATTGGGTAAATGCCTCTGATATTGGGAAGACTTTTCAACATCTCTGAATATAGTACAGCCCAGCTTTTTAAGCATGCAAAATGTTGACTTGTATGTGGAATCGTATGTGCTAAAATTAATCCTACATCCTTTGTAACATGCTGGTGGATTAACGCTGAGGGATGTGACTTATTGTGGCTGGTAGCTAGTGTACTTTCAAAGGTATTGTAATTGTGCTTCCGATACTGATACAATAAATACCCAGGCATTAGGAGTTGATGTAAAAATGTTAGTCTTGATAACTTCTGAAAATGCATGGATTCATTCGTTACATGGAAATGGGCTTTCTTGAGCCAAGCATAAAGGGCCTAAAGCACTTCAGCAAACGTGCAGTGGCGGCGGACTCAGCAGCCTCGCTGCTGAGGCTATCCAGTGCGTGCCTGTTGCAAAACACGCATCACCCTAAAAGTGTTTTATAACCTGGAGAAATAATTTCACTGGAATTTGAAATTGCAGGGAACTTGAAATTGGCCATTTAAGACACTAGTCTTCGATTAAATTTAAAGTGTTCGGTCCTTTATTCTTGCTATAGTACTTGTTTTAAGACTGTATTTTGTTTGTCACTGTTTTTAGCTGCAAAGCCTGCACCATTGCATTAATTTAACTTGTGAAGCTCAAGAACATCTGAGTTAACTCAGTAACTAAACTAGTTAAAAAGAAAAAAAAGGCAAAACGAATCTTTAACCTATGAAGCATCAGGTTTAAAAAAAAAAAAAGTCCGAGGTATCTAGTGAATACTTCAAAAAAAATGCATGCCCTATTTTTTTTAGAAAGTTATTGTTTGAGATAATGACTTTTTATACAAGTGAATAGATACTGTCCTGAATGAGGTGAAAAACTGCCATTTTTTAAGTGAGTACATGTTAAAGTAACTACTGATGTGCTGGATATTTTTATTTGTTAGCTTTGATTTAAGGGGAGTAGAAAGTATCAGGTGTCAAACAGCATTAAAACTTCATTATTAAATATGAAGGGTTCATTTAAAAAAAAACGTAAATTCCGGAAATTGATTCCTCGCTTAGCAGAGACCAACTTCCAGCATCTGCAGCTTGAATTTAAACGGTGCGAGTCTTAGTTCTTAACCTCTCATTCTGGAGGAATCCCATATTCCTTCCAGATGTGTTTGAACCAAAGACAGTAACTTTAATGCGAGTGATAGAGCAAGGTACCTATCGGTCACAGTGCAGGAATATTTTGCTGTTTTGGGTTTTTGACTGGAGAGAAGTATATTGCAGAACCTTGTTTCTACCCAGCTGTAACACAGTCTGTTGTGGAAGAGGAGAAAAAAGATCTTGTGTAATGTAGAAAGTCTCACTCTAGTGCAGAGGCTGTAGTGAAGAATTGATTTTGTGATTCCAGGGATACTTCTGGAAAAAATGAGCAAGGTGAAGAAAAAAGCTTAGGTGCCTTGAAGAGCCACTGCTCTTCACATAAAAACACATACCGAATTTAGGAAAYGAGCTCTGATACACCTTTACGATGAGTTGTTTCATTAGTTTCACGTGGAATTGCAGAAAGAAAGGGTACAAGATTTTATACCTTGTCTCTTTTTTGACTGTAACTTTTCTTGAGAAATACTAAATTCTCGTACACCTCTCCTTTGTTTTCAAAGGAGATGCTAGCTAAACTCCTCCTCTTTAGAGGCATAGTTAAGTTCCAGGAAAGTACATGCTGTTACAGACACTGGTGCAGGTTTTTAGTTAGATTCTAGTGGCTTTTATTCCTTGAAATAAGTTAGTTTTTAATATGACAAGTCTGACTGTAGAGTAAGTCTTCTCACATTAAGCCCAAACTGTGAAACATTCATTGAAGTTCAATTCGCAGGAATTGGGCAGGAAAACGGCTCAGCGGTTTAAGAGCTTGACTGTAGTACTATTGATAAATAAAAGGAAAAAAAGTAACTCTTGACTATGTACAATGCTTTTGCATCCAGACTTTCTAGAAGATTTTGATCCATTAGAGGTTTTTGGTAACCTTGAATCTAAGATCATGGTGGTACCAGATTTTTTAGATAAATAGTGCTACACAATAGCATAARGTGTGTATGCACATCTTCATTTCAGCTGGATTGTTTCTGTTCGTTCAATGTGTAAATCAGTATGGAAGGTTCTCTYTATTTTAGTGAACTGCATGGATGTTGACTTAATTCCTTATTACAGGAATAAGATTATTCCTCGTTACCACTTCTTTCAGCTGTGGAGAGTGAGCATCAGTTGACCTTGGCTGACTTGTCTCAAATGTAGTTTTGAGTATCGGATTTTAAATCTTTGTAGAACATTAAGTAATAACTGTTAGTTATTGTAACATGCATTAAAAAATTGTAGTAGCCCTGAACTTAGTTCTAGATTTTGGGGTTATACTGGAATTAAAGTTATGGGAAACTGGCTCAGAGTTGTTAAAAGAAATTTTTAAAGTAACTTGGAAGATCATATGATGTCAATGTATCTCATAATTCCCCATCTGCTTAAATGAACGAAATGTTACACCTCTGGCCTCGTGTGGAGTTTCTTAAACCTTTCATCAGTGTAAGATCAAGCTACCCTAACTGTTGCTTTCATAAGAGTAAACCCCCTTTATTGTGATACGAACCTAACCCTTTAAATAGTGTCTCGCTTCTGAAATATCTTGGTTTCTGGAATGTACCTTCCCCTACGAAAGCGCTGTTGCTGTTGGAGACTAACTGTGTTTTCTCTGTTTAGGCCAGTTCTATAGCAATGGTGGCCACTCCAACTCGGGGAGTGGCGGCGGAGGTGGTGGCGGTGGCTCCTCCGGGTATGGATCCTACTATCAAGGTGGGGATAACTACAATTCCCCGGTTCCTCCGAAACACGGTGGAAAGAAACAGCAGCATGGAGGACAGCAAAAACCTTCCTATGGTTCAGGGTATCAGTCCCACCAAGGCCAGCAACAGCAATCGTACAACCAAAATCAGTACAGTAACTACGGCCCGCCTCAAGGCAAACAGAAAGGATATAATCACGGCCAAGGCAACTATTCTTCGTACTCCAATTCTTACAACTCGCCTGGTGGCGGAGGCTCAGACTACAACTATGAGAGCAAGTTCAGTGAGTGCTGCCTTGCTTATTTGACCTGGGTGGGGAGGGGAGTAAAAAGTAGGCTTGATAATGCAAATGTCAGTTCCTCTTGCGGAGTGGATATTGTAGACATGTAGTGGCCTTAATCTGCTGGGGTTTTGTTTATTTGTTGTTAAGGAGATGGCCACTGAGCAGATAACCTGCTGGTCTGGTCAGTCCTGCTTTCTGTGGCCATGTTCTTGCATTTTGAAAAAATGCGTGGAGTTGTCTACTCTTGTTTTGCCCAGCTGGTTGACCTGAATAATTGTTATGATCGAGTCTTTGCTTCCTGTAACAAGTAGATGGGTAGTTAGGTTCTCCCCTTGCAGTTACAGCTGGAGCGCTCCTCAGCACTGATCGTGTACGTGTAACCAGTAATGTCTTCGCTTGGGGGAGCGATAGTTGTGTGCATTTAGCACATTTTAATAAACCTGTGGGTTAACGCAGCTCTGTGGAGCTGTTTGAGGAATGCTGCACAGGGAGATTCTCCTTTGGGGATCTTTGGTTAAGTACTGCTGCCCTGACAGCTGGGCCCATGTGGTGCTTTCAGCCGCCAAAGGCTGCAGGTAGGGGAGAGGGAGGGAGGCTCTTGCCAGTGAACCCTGATCACAAGCTCTGCTCGATGCAGCTGTTAGAAATAGGCAAATTTTTTAACCAATTGTCTGGGTAGTCTCAAGGGAAGTCGCTGGAAGGCCAGCTTCGCTCAGCCTCTGCTCTCCTCCAGGTTACGGCGGCAACAGTGGCCGTGGAGGAGGAGGAAATAACTATTCAGGAGGTGCCTCGTACAATACTGGTTCACATGGTGGCTATGGGGGAGGATCTGGGGGCGGAGGGTCCTCTTACCAAGGTAAGCAAGGTTAGTATAAAACATTTCTTGTATATACATTTCTTCCGTGTGCGTGCTGGTGTGTGAAAACATCTTTGTCTTGTGTGTGCTCTTGTAGTACAGCAGTTCAGCCTGGATAGGAGTAAATACGCTGTGTTCTTCTGTATTAACGAAACTTCCGCTTCACCACGTGGCGAATAGTGAACGTCTCTCTCCCTTCTGCTCCCTTTGCAGGTGGATATTCTTCACAGTCCAACTACAACTCCCCTGGTTCAGGCCAAAATTACAGCGGCCCTCCCAGTTCCTATCAAGCTTCCCAAGGCGGCTACGGCAGAAACGATCACAGCATGAATTATCAGTACAGATAAACCAGCCCTTCCTCCGTGGGTGTGAAGTTTTGTTACCTTCTGCACTTGCGCACCCTTTGAATATTCAGTTTTATTGCATCACAGTAAACACGTAAATCCCCCCTTCCCCCCTGTTTCCATGTTGCAGTGCTCTTTGTGATACCAGTCACTAATGGTTGAGTACCTGTAATTCCATACTTAGCTGTATTTTGGGCATCTATGTATTTAATGGTTTGTTAGTTGCCATTACAACTTTGTCTAAATAGATTTTTTGAGTTAATATGACTTCGGTATCCTTTTTCTATTTAAAATTGACATTGAAGTGTTAACACAGTATGGCTTTAAATAGATAAGGGATATGTCATCTGTTAATGCTTTTGTGAAGTGAGTTAAACAAGCTTTCTGTATTTTAATGCTTTAGTGTTTCAGTTTTATAAGTGAAGATTTTATTTTAAAAACCAGTGGGAAAGAGTGGGTTTTGTATGTCTGAATCATTCAGGCAGTACATCTGGAGTAAGCTGAATGTAGACAAATAAACACAAACTCTTGATGTCTTTGTCTCCACACGTGTAGTTTCACATTGCAGGCGAACGCCGAAGGTTCAGTAACCTTCTAGGGCTGCGCCTTGCTCCAGCAGGGGCTTTTCCCGGCTCAGAAACCGCCTTCGCTGTCCCGGCGAGGAGCTGGCGCTCCGGACAGCGATTCCCTCGGGGAGGGTTTGCTGCCGGGCCGGGACTCGGTGGCACGGCGCRAATCACGCCGGCGGCCGGAGTTTTTTCTGAGCAGTCGCTCCCGCGTGAGCGTTGCGGCCGTGCTCCGCAGCCGGGGCGGCTGCGCCGCGSTCTCGGCCCTTCCCTCGCCCCGGCGGCAGCGGCTTCCGCCCCGGCCGATAACAGGAGCCCGATACCGGGTGCCCCAGGGTGCCTGCGTCACGGCTGCCAGGGGAGGGCTGGGGCCGGGCCGGAGCTGCAGTGTTGCTTTTTCCGAAAGCATCTTTTCTTAAAAAAAATAATAATAACAACAGTTTTAAAGCTGCCGTCTCTTAATGCCCGTGAACGACGCCGGAGGCGCTCTGCGCGTCCGGGAAGCAGCCGGAGCCCCTGCCCCGGGCGCGTCTCCCGCGGATCGTTTCCGGCGGGTGCGTTYCCCCGGCGGGGTCTGAGCCAGCGTCGCGGCCGCGGAGCGCTGACCCTGGTTTTCCCGCAGGGAGGCGGCGGCGGGAGCGAGACTCCGTCCCGCCCCGTTTATCGCCGAAAGGCGGCAGCAGCGGCTATAACTTACTGTGTCCCAATCGAAAATAACCCCGGGGGAGCCGGTGCGGGAGCCCTGCGGGAACCTCGCGGGAGCCCCCGGAGCCGGCACAGCAGCTGGCGCGGGAACCCCCGCGGGAACCCCGCCCCGGGGGGCGGCGCGGGCCCCCCGCGGCCCCTAGGGCGGCGCGCAGCCCCCCTCCGGCCCCTGGAAGTGGGGCCAGAGGCGCAGCAGCTCGGCGGGGCTGTAGTGGTGCACCATGACGAGCCGGGAGAAGCGGCACTTGTCGTAGTCGAGCCTGTTCATGTTGAAGAGGCCCCAGGGGCTGCTGGTGACGCCGACGCCCAGCGCGTGCAGGCAGAGCCCCATGAACGAGTCCTCCATGTTGATGAGGGGCAGCGTCTGCGCCACGGCGTAGACCTTGCGGGCCAGGTCGCCCGAGAGCACGTAGGCGGGCCCGCCGCAGTACGGCGGGTACGTCTTGTTGGGGTACACCTCCGGCGGCACGTACCACTTGTAGGCCCGGCTGCGCAGCGGCCCCGTGTTGCGGTAGATGTAGCCCGTCATGAAGTCCCGCTTGGGGGGCAGCTGCGGCTGCAGCAGCTCCCGCACCAGGAAGGCCGGGTTGAGGAAGATGTCGGTGTCGGCCTTCAGCACGTAGCGGGCGCCGGGGCAGTGCTTGCTCACCCACTCCAGCCCCATGAGCGTCTTCAGCGTCAGGTTGTTGTAGGTGTCCAGGAAGTCCTGCTGCAGGATGTCGTGGTGCAGGGCGCTCTCCTCCTCCAGCAGCCGCTGCAGCGGCCCCCCGAACACCGGGTGCACGCCGGTGAGGAAGAGCCGCAGCGCGGGCACGCCGCCGGCCGCGCTCTCGTTGCCCCAGGTGCGCCGCACCGCGTGCCGCCCGGCCGTGTCCTGCGGCTCCGAGACCACCAGCAGCACCAGGAAGGGCGCCTGCTCCCGGCACTTGTGGGGCTCGTTGAGCAGGAAGCGGTAGGGGTAGGGGTAGGGGGGCTGCAGCGGGTGCCGGGGGGCCGCCGGCCGGGCCGTGCTGGCGGCCGGTGGCGCCTCCTGCCAGGCGAAGGGCCCCGGCTCCGGCTCCGGCGCGGTGGTGAAGGGCTCCTGGGCGTCCCGCTGCAGCCGCAGCCCCAGCAGCGCCAGCGAGAGGGCAGCCGGCACGAGCAGCACCCGCGGGCTCCCCGGGCACTTCATGGCTCCGGCAGCGGCTCCGGTGTCCTCTGGGAGCGACCTGCGAGGGGAGAACGGCGCGTCTGAGACCGGGAGCCGGGACGGCACCGAGCGCCGGGGACCCAGGGCGTGCAGGGAGCCGGGGAGTGTGCAGGGATCAGGGATTTGGGAGCGTGAACRGAGCCAGGGAGCTGCGCMAGGATCTGGGACCTGGGAGTGTGCAAAGAGCCAGGGAGCCGTTCGGGGATCAGGGATTTGGGAGCGTGCACGGAGCCAGGGAGCTGCGCWAGGATCTGGGACCTGGGAGTGTGCAAAGAGCCAGGGAGCCGTTCGGGGATCAGGGATTTGGGAACGTGAACGGAGCCAGGGAGCTGCGCCAGGATCTGGGACCTGGGAGTGTGCAAAGAGCCAGGGAGCCGTTCGGGGATCAGGGATTTGGGAGCGTGCACGGAGCCAGGGAGCTGCGCAAGGATCTGGGACCTGGGAAACAGGCAGGGATCAGGGACCTGGGAGTGTGCAGGGAGCTGGGAACATTCAGGGACCTGGGAGTGCAGGGAGCAGGGAAAAGTGCAGAGATCTGGGAGCTGGGAAACAGCCAGAGAGCTGGGAAACGTGCAGGGATCAGTGACTGGGGAGCGTGCAGAGAGCACGTGAAGATAGGGAGGGAGCAGGGAGTGTGCAGGGATCTGGGACCTGGGAGTGTGCAAAGAGCCAGGGAACTGTGCAGGCATCTGGGATTTGGGATCATGCAGGGAGACAGGGAACCGTGCAGGGATCAGGGATTTGGGAGCGTGCACGGAGCCAGGGAACCGTGTGGAGAACTGGGGTCTGGGAAACATGCAGGGAGCTGGGAAGTATGCAGAGAGTGCAGGGAGAGTGCAGGGAGCAGAGAGCACGTGAGGAYACGGAGTGATCAGAGAGCAGGGAGTGTGCAGGGATCAGGAAGTGGGCAGGGACCCAGGAGTGCACGAGGACCGGGAACGTTCGGGGGCCCAGGAGCGTGCCCAGACCAGGAAGTGTGCAGGGAGCACGGAGGGAGCCCGGGAGGGCGCAGCTCTGCCCYGGCCCCGGCGTTCCCCGCTCCCACAGCAGAGCTTTGCCGGCGGAGGCAGCCGGGGCCGCGCGCTGATAAGTGCCGCAGGGAGCGATAAGGCCGAGAGCCCTTTTGGGACCATGGCAGATGGGGCCAGCGCAAACACGGGTGCCGATAGCAGGAGGCCGGGCTCCAGGAGCCCGCTCCGGAGAGCGGGAATGCTCTGTGCACCGGGAGCCCGCTCCGGAGACCGGGAATGCCCTGTGCACCGGGCTGCGGGAATGCCTCACGCTCCGGGATGCGAGAAGGTCCTGCCGGGCGCTCCAGGCCGATGCCAGCCGGGAACAGGCCCCGCCGCCAGCTTGGAGACGCCCCGGGCCGCGTCGCGCCCCGAGGTGACATGAGGAGCTGAGCGCCCCGGCGCCTCCCGCTGCAATTGCACCAATTAAGCAATTGCCCCCACTGAGAGCCGAGGGGCCTTATCTGCCGCCCTGCCCACACCAGAGCCCGGCAGCCGCTTTCCCGGCAGTGGGGCAGGAGTCCACGCGATAAGGCCGGGCGCTGGCACGGGCAGCGCGGCAGGTGTGCCCGGCCGACAGCCTGGAGCCGCAGCCCCCGCCGGCGGCGGGATGCGGAGGGCCAGGGGCTCCGCGGTCCCGTCCGGGCTCCCCGGTCCTGTCCCAGCTCCCTAGTCCCATCCCGGCTCCCTGGTCCCATCCGGGCTCCCCAGTCCAGTCCCAGCTCCGTGGTCTGGTCCTGTCTCTGTGGTCCCGTTCCCGCTCCCTGGTCCCGTCCAGGCTCCCCAGTCCAGTCTGGGCTCCACGGTCCCGTCCGGGCTTCATGGTCCCATCCGGGCTCCTCGCTCCGGTCCCCTCTCCTTGGTCCTATCCCGGCTCCCTGGTCCCATCCTGGCTCCGCATCTGGTCCCAGCTCCCCCGTCCCATCCGGGCTTTGCGGTCCCGTCCGGGCTCCGCAATCTGGTCCTGGCTCCCCGGTCCCGTCTGGGCTCCCCGGTCCCGTCCCGGCTCCATGGTCCCATCCCGGCTCCACACTTTGGTCCTGGCTCCCTGGTCCCRTCCGGGCTCTGCGGTCCCATCTGGGCTCCGCGGTCTGGTCCCCTCTCCCTAGTCCTGTCCC
>NW_028186842.1:0-1240 GCF_003343005.1 Rhea americana | reverse complement strand
CACCGAAACCCAGGGATTTGGTACAAAAATGTATGTGTAGAAAGGAGAACAGCGCCGGGGGCGAAGCGGGGCCGCCCGCACCGCCGGCCCTGCCCGGGGGTCCCGTGCACCCGGCACGGCTCCGGCGCAGCTCCAGCTCCCCGGCACAGGCCTGGCACAGCTCCAGCTCCCCAGCATAGCCCCGGCTCCCCAGCACGGCTCCGGCTCGCCGGTGCGGCTCCAGCACCGCTCCAGCTTCCCAGCACAGCTCCGGCACGGCTCCAGCTCGCTGGCGCAGCTCCAGCACGGCTCTGGCTTGCCAGCACAGCTCCGGCTCGCCGGCATGGCTCCGGCACCGCTCTGGCTCCCCAGCACGGCTCCGGCACGGCTCTGGCTCGCCGGCGCGGCTCCGGCACCGCTCTGGCTCCCCGGCACAGCTCCGGCACGGCTCTGGCTCGCCGGCGCGGCTCCGGCACCGCTCTGGCTCCCCAGCACGGCTCCGGCACGGCTCCGGCTCGCCGGGACGGCTCCGGTCCGTCAGTCCAGCGGGATGTCGACGGAGGCGAGCGCCTCGACGGCCCAGGCCGGGTACTTGTCCCGGGAGCCGTACATGGTGCGCATGAAGTCCCGGACGAACTGGGGGAAGCGCTGGGCCAGGATGCTCTCCCGCACGGAGCGCATCAGCTGCAGCTGCGGGACAGCCGGGGCTCAGGGGCGGTGCCCCCCCCCCCCCGAATCCCCCCCCCCGGATCCCCCCAGCTCACCTGGTAGGCGATGTTGTGCACGGTGAGGTGGTGCAGGGCGGCCGTGTCGCTGCGCAGCAGCGCGTGCAGGTACGCGCGGCTGTACCTGCGCGGGGAGGGAGCCCGTGACGGGGCGGCGGCGGGTGGGGGGCCAGGGCCGCCCTGCACCCCCACCCCCCCCTCGCCACCGGCACGTACCCCCGGCACGTCGGGCACTCGCAGTCCGCGTCGATGGGCCGGAAATCCTTGGCGAACTGCTTGTTCTTCAGCTGCAGGGAGCCCCAGGGCACCAGGGCCGAGCCGAAGCGCTGCGGGGGCCGGGAGCAGGGTGAGGGGCGGCGCTGGGATACGGGACCCCCCCCCGCCCGGGTCACCCCCCTTCCACCCCACTCTCCAGCTCCAGCCCGGCCCCGCGCCGCCGCTTACCGCCGTCCGCGTGGGGAAGACGCAGTCGAACATGTCGCAGCCCAGGGCGACGCAGACCACCAGGTCGGTGGCGTAGCTGGGATGAGCCGGGC
>NW_028186841.1:50301-52180 GCF_003343005.1 Rhea americana | reverse complement strand
CCTTGCGCACCAGTCGGGAAGCCCAGGAACTCCACCTCTCCAGCTYTTGTCATCTCTTTCACTTGCTCTTCTAGATGTCGATATTTTTGGACTTTTTCTGCCGCTGCGTCGCTCAAGGATGTCATCCTGCTTTCATAGCGTACCGTGAGGTCAACTACTTTCGCCTGAGATCCCTTCACCATTATCAAATCTGGTTTAAGAAGCTCGTTGTTTCTATCTCTGAAGTAGGGTTCAATAAACACTTCCCACTTCAGTCTCTTTGCCTCATTAACCAGCATTTCACACAGGATGTTATGTGTCGGGGCCTTGGCTATCTTGCAGGATTATAAAGAGCTGAAGTAAGCAACAAGCCATTCAAAGGTCATCAAGGAGGAATTCCTTGAGGGCAAGAGGACTAAGAAGATAAGATAAGCAGACGCCTRTAATCACTCACAAGATATGCATCCAGAAAGGGAGTCAACCCAGCAGATAAGCAGGCGCCTATGATCACTCACAGGATGTGCATCCAGAAGGGGAGTCAACACAACAGCCAATTAGAAACTGAGCAGATGCGCGTGGACAATACTAGACAACAAATAGAAATGGTTTGCGAGGCGTGTGGATGCATGAGCTTGTTGGAAAAGATATATAGGTTAGAAAGACAAAGGAATAAAGTTGGATTGAACTTGCATCACACTGCTGTGTGTGTTCCTTCCCGTCTTGCCAAGAATGGGCTGCAGCATCTTGTGACCCCGACGTGATCCTCAGAGACCAACTGGGGTAGGAGTGGAGCCATAAGCGGGCAAGGATCCTGCATGGCCAGCGACAGTAGCTGGGCGCCCGAAGAAAGGTGGATGAATGGCCAGCGACAGTAGCTGGGCGCCTGAAGAAAGGCGGATTGTGTCCACGACTGACCGGTGAGTGGGGGAAGCAGGATGGGGTTCGCTGCATCAGCGATAGAGCAAGGGAGCCTGTTGAAATTGGCTCGGAAAACGGACACCCAGATAACGAAGTCAGACTTAACTGACTTGTTACTGTGGTGTCGAAGAAAAGGGCTTATAGTAGAAGCCCCGCAAGTACAATGTACTGGTGAGGAGCATTAAGGCTCAGGACCTCAGTACGAGGAGGTGCCTGATAATGATGACCTCAAGTGTCCCCTGTGTGCCTGTCCTGTGTCCGTAGCCGAAAAGGAGGCTTGGGGGGAGACAGACGATTTGCCACCCTGGGAAGGGGAGGACCGTCCGGCGTCTACCACTCCCCCGGCAAATATGGACATCGATCCAGTAAAGGTCCTGCTGCTGGATGATGAGCCAGGGGACCAAGAGCAGCTGAGAGAGATTCGTCAAGAGCTCCGCGGCCAAGCCGACAAGATGACTGCCTTATTGGACCAGATGAAGCGCCTCGATCGGGGATCGGGACGAAGGGACATACAGGCAGCGTATAAGGCTGCCCATAATTCAGTCGTAAAGGAGTGTTGTCATGGTTGCAGTCGGTGGTGCGTGGCAAGGAGAGGTAACTGTTCGGCTCTGTGGGGAAGGAAGGCAAAGATGCGGTGGTGCCACCTCATGACCCGAATTTTAACCCTGTTACACGTTACAAGGGCCTTACACAGAATGCTAAGTTGGAGGGAGAGTTTCTGTTTACTCCTATGGCCATGGCAGTTATACAAAGAGCGGACGGACCAACACGGGAACCAATAGATAAATAACAATAAAAATAAATATATATTAAAATATATATATATATATTTATAAAAATAAATATAAAAATAAATAAAAAGGATAGAGGAAAAGATAGCCGGCACTGCGGCTTATCGATACCAAGAAAATTTGCCAGTGAGTATAGTCGTTTACAACAAGCATAAAGAGGTCGCAGCTGTGATAGCGCAGGTGAATAATCA
>NW_028186841.1:47036-48276 GCF_003343005.1 Rhea americana | reverse complement strand
CCAGAAGGGGAGTCAACACAACAGCCAATTAGAAACTGAGCAGATGCGCGTGGACAATACTAGACAACCAATAGAAATGGTTTGTGAGGCGCGTGGATGCATGAGCTTGTTGGAAAAGATATATAAGTTAGAAAGACAAAGGAATAAAGTTGGATTGAACTTACATCACATTGATGTGAGTGTTCCTTCCCGGCTTGCCAAGAATGGGCTGCGGCTTCTGACGCACTGCCGAGGTGATGCTGGGTGGTGGCTGCAAGCCATGTCCACACTGGCAATGCTCGAGGCCAGCCCAAGCTCTTCCACAGACCGGCTTGGTAATTTCAAAAGCACTTTGCCAAAACCACTGCAAACTCATCCTCTCTCTCATGCCACCCGTTGAAAAAGCTAAGATCCTTCCCCAGTSCACCAGGCCATCTCCACTCTGGCCACACAACAGGCCTGGGGCAGCTGCCACATCTGAAAGTGCCCCCACCAAAGTCATGCGGTTGTCTCGAAAGACGAAAGGCTGAGAGAGTGCCTCTCCTCCGCGACGGAGCCCAGCATCAAAGGCACGTTCTTCTTTCCACTTCTCACTTGCAGAGTCTGGCAAGGTTCAATCTGTTTCCCGCAAGCTTTAGGGCAATACAAAGCTGATCTGCCCTCTGCTACAAGTAGCTGCAGCTGGCAATAATAGCCCTGGCAAACAAGGAGGTGAATGTCAGAGCTTCCCCTGACCTGATCTGAGAGTGCCCTCTCCTGCCCTGAACATCCAAAACCACAGAGGTCTGACACTGCTTGTCAGTGCAGGCAGACCATAGTGCGCCTGCCTGGCTAAGGCCACAGGGCCCTGCCCAGTGCTACGTGCCAAGCTCCCCAAGCTCCCCTGAGCCTGCCGCACAGCACTGCAAAGGTGACCTAACATGCAGTCCCAATGTGGCTGGGACGCAGCTATGGTTGCCTCATCGGGAGCCAAGGACAGTGCTGGGCCTGGAGGAGGGAACACAGGAGTCCCCATGCAGGCAGCGCGGACCACCACACAGGACAGCTTCCTTTGCTGGGTCCATGTGGATGAAGGAGCAGYTGGGAAGCCCTTGCARAAAGTCTGCTGCTCATCTACTGCTCCAAGAGGCCACCCAAAGCAAGCAAGACAAGAGAAGAGAAGGGAGAAAGGAGGGTCAGAGCCTCACCTCGGCTGTGCGTGTTGGGGGGGTGTAGAGCGGAGGCGGGGGTGGTGGTTGTGGGCTCTGTACACCCCAACATC
>NW_028186841.1:43871-45543 GCF_003343005.1 Rhea americana | reverse complement strand
AGGCATGGTGAGCTTTGGAAGGGTCTCCAGCTCCGAGAATGGATGCCCTTGCTCTTTGCGGGCCATCAAGTTAACTTTCTCCAGTGATCTCCAGCTGAAAAGGCCTGGAGCCCTTGCGGAGCTTGAGGTGCATGTGAGGGGTCTTCTCCCGCTCCCAAGGGCTTGCTCCAGTCTCTGAAAGACCAAAGTTACATGCGGCTTTGAATCCGAGCCTGCTCGGAGCACAGATTGGAYCGGAGGGCCTCCAGCGAGCTCTTCCAACAGAAAACCTTCCACGATCGGATGTGCACAAGGGCTGCTGAATCAGCTGCGAGCTTCAGTGTGCTGCCTGCCCATGAGCAAATGCCTGGGCACAGTCTGCGCTCCCAGAAGAATGGCTGCTGACAGTGGTGGCAGGGGTCACTTCCATTTCCCACAGGAGGCATGCACAGGCCAGCTGTGCCCAGCAGCGCCACACGAGTACAGCAACAAAAGCAGAAAGCCTGCTTGCCTTGGCCCCTTTACGTCAGCTCAGCTGAGGCAGCTTAGAAGAGACCTGGAGCTGGCAGATGCTGACCTGCCTCTGCTTTCCTGAGGGTGAAAACACTGTGAAAACCTTGCTGTCGCTTGGTATTGCTCTGTGCGTCTTTGGAGGAGTGCCAGGCGGAAGAGGAAGAGGATCCACGGTCTTTCTGAGGCTCAGGCAAGCCAAAGAGCCAGTCTTAGAGCAGGTGCTGGAAGGGGTCAAGGGCTGCAGGAGGAAGGGGCTGGTCGTGCCTATTTGTGTTGGGGAAGAGGCAGCCGTCACAGGAGGCAGCGTTAGGCAGTGTTAGGGAGTGAAGCAGAAGACACAGGCACTTTCCAAGCGTGCGAGGCACGGCAGGGAGTGCTCTGAGCACCAAAGCAGGGCAGAGAAGGTGCAAAGCAAGAGCTGGGAGTAAGGTCAGAGGAAGGCCACAAAGAGGTCTCCATACCAAAGGGAGGTGCAACTGCTGAGCACGTCCATCGTTTGGCGGCCTGAGGTGCAGGCCGCCGTGCCCCTGCACGTCTTGCGACAATGTCGCGCTGGGTGGCTGTCGAGAGCCCTGCTGCCTTCGTGGCGGTGGGTGCGCCTGCACCCAAGGGCAGCCTGCAGAGAGCCTCGGCCCTGGGCGGCAGCCAGCTGCGAGCCGGCTGCCGAGCCTGGCAGAGCGGCAGGGGCACGGGCGCCTTATAGCCCTGCTCGTGCTGCGAGCACTGTGACTGCGTTGCTGGGTCACAGTGCTGTGACATGGGGGCCCCGGGGCCACGCTGCATCCTCCCTGCCAGCTGTCTGCCGGCCCGGCGTCGGCGTGGCATAAGGTCCCGGGGCTGCGAGCCCTGCTGCAGCCCCTGTGCCCAGCACCACAGGGCAGCTGCGCCTCCCGCTGCAGGGCTGTGCCTGGGCTGTGGCCCAGGATGCCTGCCGGCCCCTTGCTCTGTGTCCATGCATCCCACGCTGCCCCACGCTTGCCCCAGGTCACTGCAGAAAGGGCAAGAGTCTGCTCCCATGCTGCCATTGGGAAGTGGCATCCCTGTGCCATGGCACCCCCTCCCTAGGCCAGGGCCTATTGCTGAAGAGGCCAAACCTCTCAAGAGCACCCTCAGAGGTGTCCCACCCAGAGCATCCCCTGGTGTCCAACGGGACCTCGAAGATGGGCCAGCCTTTTGGTGC
>NW_028186841.1:39334-43507 GCF_003343005.1 Rhea americana | reverse complement strand
CCAACATGTCCATGTTGCCAGGGGTGCAGTCATGGTCGCAGTTGCATACAGCACTGCAAACTGTTAGCCCCTGCAGGGTCATGGGGGACATGATGAGAACAGGACATGCACCTGGTAGTCCTACGCTGTGGCTGCAGAGGGGACGGGACACCCCATGTGCTTCCCCATCTCTGCATAGGTGCCAGCCCTTGCAAGCTGCCTGGGGGAAGCAGCTGTTAAGCGTGCCTGCGCTGGCCCTACTCTAGCATGACTTTCCTTGGTGTGTCTTCTGGAGTAGACAGTCAATCCTCTTCTCCATTTCCTTGCATGGAAACTGAGCCAGGGGCTGCTGTGCTCACTAGGATTCCCCAGGTCTCTGCATGCGCCAGCAAGCTCCGCTCAGTCTCCACACATCTCCCCTCCCGTGATCCCTCACTCAGCAGCCCGCAAACAGTGCCCAAGCCAAGGCAGGCAGGCAGAACCCTGCCACAAACTGGTAGCAGCAGAGGAGAGCTACAGGCACCAACATCACGTCCATGTGCAGCTCCGCGCTGACTGTCCTGGGGTCTCTGCTGGCAGCTCCACATATCTCTGTAACCCGCCATCCTCTCCATTCCTCTTTCTGGGCCCACCTCACCTCAGGGCAGGTCTCTATCATCTGGGCAGGGCTGACCTCCACCCACGCAAGGACGTGGAAGGTGCTCCTGCCCTACGAAGCAACCAGCAGAGATGATGCTGTTTGTAGGAAGGCAGAGCTATGCTTTGACACAGGGTCACGCAAGCGTATGCACACAGAGATGAGACCACATGCATTCTCATGCAGAGTCACGTGCAGGTGTGCACACATGCATTTGCACATGCACGCACACAGGGGGCACACACACACACACACACACACACACCCTGGGACAGTGCACACAGGTTCACACCTGTGCTCATACCACCACGTACACATACCTATTCACACAGGGACGTGCAAGCCGTGAGTTTGCACTGCTGTGGAAAGCACCCCCTGGCAGCACTTTGCTCAATCTGGAGCTGGTTCTGCAGGCADCACACAGGGCAGAGCTGCTGTGCCATGTACTCAACAGGCTTGAGCCAACATTTGCTCTTTGGAAACAGCCAAATCCTGTCGAGAATGTCAGTGGCAGGGAAAAACTCCAGCACTGTGTCCTCACAGCAGGGTCACCACTATCCCCAAATCACCTGCCTCCTGAAAGCTCCGATCTGCTTCAGTGCAACAGCAAGAAGCATTCTGCCTTCAAAGTCATTTCTCCACGGGTTCTTGCTGCTTTKAATCACAGATTGCTGAAAGCCTGAGGTGGGCAGGAGGTTTGCAGGCCTCTAGTCCACCCCTCTGCTCTAGGCAGGGCTAACTCCACGCAAAGCAGGCTGCTCAGGACCTTGTCCAGCTATGTTTTGAACCTCTCCAAGGACACAGGGCTCCCGCCTCTCTGGTGCCTCTCCCAGGGCTGCACCACTCTCAGGCACAAGAACAGTGCTTGCAAAGTCCTTCAGCCTTTCCTCCTAGGTTGTGTTCTCCAGCCCTGACCATCTTCATGCTCTCAGCTGCACTTGCTCCAGCTTACTGGCAGTGTTAGAGAAATACTGTGGGAAAAACCTTGCAGATGGGACTCAAGGACAAGGGAGAGAGAAAAACAGTACTGCAAAGGATAACCAGCTCCGGCTAAAAACTTTGATGAAATCACAGCACCTTGGAGAATGTTAGGGGTAGGTAAGACAAAAAAGCAGGATAACCCAGAAGTCACCTTAGATCCATTAAGGCTTATTAACATATTGAACTACACACCCTTAAATGAATAATGAGATGGAAATGACATGATAATGATGTTACCGCCTCTTCTTCACTTCCTATGCCAATTAACAGGAATGTGAAAGCGCAAGTGCAGAGCGATTACCTGAGGTAATGAAATTGAAACCAATAAAGATTTCTATAAAGTACTCCCTGAAAAGTGTATAAATCAAGACTAAGAGGGGGAGAAGGTGTGCTAGCTTTGTGGCTTTACCACCTAGCACCCATCTGTGCACAGAAATGAAACAAACAAATATCTCGACCCTGTGTGTCTATTGGTTGCTTGCATACTGCGTAACAGAACCCAGGTTTTGGACAACAGTTTGGCGACCCAGGTGGGACTCGCCAGAAGGCCTTGCCCAGATCATCTTCCTGTTCCCGACAGAGGACTGGATAGGATCGAGTTCCAGCATGCACCGACCTGTTGGTCGGGGAGTCCTCCAACCTCCCTCCAAAGTCGGGATGACAAGAGGCTCAAAGGTTCAATGCTAACCAGAGATATTTGTGCCAGGGCGAAAGGGGGAGTGAATCTCTGCATTGGTGAGTACAAAATTTACTTACTTCCGTGGAAGATTATGTTGGATTATGTCGCACGTAGACGCTCGGCAAATGTTGCCTTAAATTGACCGAAGGGGTCAAAGACGAGTGCGCAGAAAGGAATAAAGTCACATGTAGACGCTTGGCAAGGGTTGCCTTAAATTGAACAGAAGGGTCAGAGCTGAGTGCGCACAAAGGTACGGGAATAAAGGTATTTCCAGGTAATAAGGTTGGTATTTCGAGGTAATTGACATGGGATCAAGCCAATCCATGATTCCTCCCTGTAGCCCTTTGGGTTGTATTTTGGAACACTGGGATATTTTTGAAGGAGATCGGATGACAAAAGACTGAATGAGAGGATATTGTAATGAGTGGTGGCCAATGTATAAGCTGGACTGTGATGATCAATGGCCAGAAAATGGGACCCTGAGTATATTACAACTACTGCTGTTTTGCTGACAGAAGGGGAAGTGGGATGAGATACCCTATGTGGAGGCTTTTATGCCACTATATAGGGAACCAGAAATTCAAAGGGAATGTGAACTCAGAAGTGAAGAGGAATCTGTAATGGTTGCAGTAGAAGAGAAGGAAGAGAGTGGGTATTGTGCTAACAGAAAAATTCTGAAAGGAGGGGAGCAGGAGGATGTACAACTACTGACAGTGCCCCCTCTTGTGGAAACGATTCCACATCAGTTGAAGAATCGAAGAATCCCCTCGCTCCCCCCCCCACTAGAAAGCGAAGAGTCCAGCCGTATTTCTGGCCAATCTAGGAGATGGAAACAACCTGTTATAAAGGCTCCTTTGAGGCAAGCATTGGGACCAAGAGCGCTGCCAGTATTTGTACATGTTCCTTTTACGACGTCGGATTTATTAAACTGGAAGCAGTCTATTGGATCATATAGGGAACATCCTGAGAAGCTGCATCAACTTTTGGAGACTATTATGATACCTCATAATCCTAACTGGGGAGATGTGCAGGTGCTGTTGAATACTTATCTGACAGGAGAAGAAAGGAGGCTGGTAACTGAAAAGGTAAAAGAAGAGGGTGAGAGAAGGGACAGAAAGGGGAATCCTGAGGTCTATTTACCCACCAGAAAGGATCCAGAGTGGGATCCAAATAGGAGCAGGGGTAGGGAGCTATTGAGGCAGTATCAACAGC
Source organism: Rhea americana (assembly GCF_003343005.1). Taxonomy (NCBI): domain Eukaryota; kingdom Metazoa; phylum Chordata; class Aves; order Rheiformes; family Rheidae; genus Rhea; species Rhea americana. Next base: position 40,019 of record NW_028186841.1, on the reverse strand, counting down.
TAATTTTATATGGGGTTCGGAACGGGGTTCCGAAACAAAAGAATGTGTCAAAGTTGTGTGAAGTAAAGCAGGGGCCTGAAGAAAATCCCTCGGCCTTTTATGAAAGATTATGTGAAACAGCCAGAAAATGGACACACCTGGATCCAAATGAGGAAACGAATCAAAGACTGTTTAATGTGCTCTTCAGTGGTCCGTCAGCTCAGGATATTAGAAAGAAGCTACAGAAGGTAGATGGAGCTGATGGGAACGTCTATTTCACAGCTGATAGAAATAGCATATAAGGTATATAATAATCGAGATGAAAGGAGAAAGAGAAACACAAAATGGAATGAAACTACAGGCCTCTCTCCTGGCAGCTATTCAGGGGAGTGAATTCCAAGGCAGGGGCAGGGGAAGCGGGAGAGGTAACAGAGGAGGAAGCAGTGGAAGGGGAGGGAGGCCAGGAGGAGGCCTCCCTAGACCCGCTTTGGGTCCAAACCAAGGTGCAATTTGTAGACAGGAAGGGCACTGGAAAAATGAATGTCCAAATCGAAGAAGGGTAACAAAGCTACAGAGCCCAGCAAACACCGACCTAATTATGTTAGAGGAGTCAGATATGGAATGAAGTGGACCGGGGGAGAAAATTAGAATTTCCTCAGCTGATCCCCTGGTTCCAGTAAAGCTGGGGAATGAAACTATAGATTTT
>NW_028186841.1:36179-38250 GCF_003343005.1 Rhea americana | reverse complement strand
TTTAAAATATCAAAAGGACAACATGCACTAGGAGTGGAAAGAAAAGAGGTTATATGCCGAATTGCAGGACCCCGCACAAAAAGACAGCTGAGGGGATTCTTGGGAATGGCAGGATTTTGCCRTATATGGAKCYCTAATTTKSKGCTGATAACTAAACCTTTATATGCAGCCCTAAAGGGTCCAGGAGAATGGTTAGAGTGGACCCGGAATGCCGTGCTAGTTTTGATGAAATAAAAAAGAAATTGATGGAAGCTCCATCATTGGGACTCCCAGATATGGCTAAACCCTTTCAACTGTATGTGCCTGAGCGGCAGCAGGTGGCCTTAGGAGTAATGACCCCAGTGCTTGGTAGCTGTAAAAGATCAGTGGCCTATTTTTCTAAATAATTAGACGAAGTAAGTAAAGGATGGCTGGCCTGTCTCCGGGCTATAGCAGCCACCATCTTATTAATACAAGAAGCTCGYAAATTGACTCTGGGACAGCCCTTAACTGTTTTTGTACCACACGCAGTATCAGCAATTTTAAATCAAAAGGAGCATCACTGGATTTCCCCGAGCAGATTGGTAAAATATCTTGCTATGTTTTTGGAACAAGGAGATATTACCTTAATGGTGGTACCGACCTTAAACCCTKCTACCTGGTGAAGAGCAAAAAGAGTCACTGCATGACTGTTTGGCCACTACAGAGCAAGTATATTCCAGCCAGTCCGATTTAAAGGATGAACCTTTGCAGAACCCAGATGTGGAGCTATATACAGATGATAGCAGCTTTGTACAGAATGGAGGGAGAAAGGCTGGATATGCAGTGGTGACTCAATGGAAAGAAGTAGAAGCTAAACCATTGCCACAAAACACCTCAGCACAAAAGGCTGAAATCATTGCCCTTATATGAGCCCTTGAAATCAGAGGGCCAAAGAGGAAACACATATACTGACTCAAAGTATGCCTTTGGGGTAGTTCACGTTCATGGAGCAATTTGAAAAGAAGGAGGNAACATCCAAATTTTTACAGATGAAATGGGAATTACGCACTCCATGGAGACCCTAGTCTAGAGGTGAGGTAGAAAGAATGAACCAAACGCTTAAAAGACATATTTCTAAACTGTGTCAGGAAACCCATCTTAAATGGGTAGATGTATTACCAATGGCCTTGATGAGAATAAGAATAACCCCAAGAATAAAAGAGGGAGTAAGCCCTTTTGAAATACTTGACAGGAAACCTTACCCAATTAATGAAATAGGGGGATGAAGTGATCAAACACATGTAAAAGGGGAAGAAATGTTGAGACAATATTTATTGTCTTTGTCTCAGGTACTAACATCTTTAAATAGGTACCTTAATCAATGTACCCCCCTTTCCATTGGATTCTCCTGTGCATGACTTCAAGCCTAGGCATCTAGTTTATATTCGGACATGTAAAGAAGAACCACTAAGAGAAAAGTGGAAAGGACCTTACCTGCTGAGGGAATAAGTTCCTGGACCCTTACCTGCTGAGGGAATAAGTTCCTGGACCCACTCTTCCCGAATAAAGAAGGCACCTATGAATGATTCGTGGACTGCCTCTGCAATTGATGAATTGCACTTGGAAAACCGAACTCTCTGACATGGAATTAGAGTGCTCTTAAGTGTTATTAGGTGTTATTTTACATTCTGATACTATTGTCAGTAATAGATAGAGCTGATTTATAAGATTATTGATYTGTTTAATTTAATTTGTTTGCTAAGATGGAAAATGAGGACACTGTTAATTTTGTTATGCATGCTCACTGGTACAACTAACCTGATTCTGTAGCTTATAYGGGCCTTCAGAAAAAGTGACTCAGATTACTGCTTGCTTCTCTATTCCCCAAATCTCCCAGATTACCCGTGCCATGGGGAATACTTAGAATTAACTTAACATCCATGTGAGAACAATTGAAGTTGTTTAAATGAGACTTGCTAGATAAGTGATATTATCAGGTCTCAAAGGGGGGAATTRTTGGAGCAACGCTGTGAGAAAAAYCTTGCARATAGTTAACAAGACTCAAGGAGAAGGGAGAGAGAAAAACAGTACTGCAAAGGATAACCAGCTC
>NW_028186841.1:32577-34933 GCF_003343005.1 Rhea americana | reverse complement strand
ATCGTACTGTGTTAGTCTCCTGAGACGACTTGTCATTGTTGTGTGCTTACTGCACCTGGGCTCTRGGGTAAGAGGAGAAAATCTCTTTCGAGTGGGCATCTATAGCACAAAAACTGTAATGGTCATTGCAGATAAATCTATGTTTTGCTTGCTTGCTGGGAGCGCTTTCTCCYRGTGTGCCGTGATAAYGACTTCCAAAGTGCTGGTGTTGTAAGCCCAAGCGAGCAAGTGCTTGTGATGCTGCCCGTCCTGTGCAGGGGCTTGGGGGGATCGGGGTGGTGCCGCTTGACAGGCAGGCTGCTTTCTTGCCCACTTGGCATAGTGAGATGGGTGTCTGGTGTCCAGAGCTGTCCCTGGCCACCAGCCAGGCTGCTTTCCTGCCCACTTGGYRTAKTGAGATGGGTTTCTGGTGTCCAGAGCTGTCCCTGGCCACCAGCTACTCTTCTGGCCCTCGCTGGTGCCTTTACACAAGCTGGTTCGAATGAGCAGCTCCTCCGCTTACTGCATATGTAGGCTAACCCAGTGAAATGACTGGTACGGGGAGTTCTGAGTGTGACCAGTGCATCTTGATAGTAGTCTGTCCATCAAGCTGTGGCACTCTTGAAATAGTGTCAAAATAYGTGGCCGTGGAAAGTAGCCTGAACTCTGTGGAGTTCTCTCTGGAGTTCTTGGGAAATACCTCTGCAGGGAACGGTTAGATGGTGAAACCTGCTCTTCCGTCCCCGCAATTCCCAGCTGTGGCGATTCTGCTGTGCCATACAGCTTAGGACAGGCTGCTGTGAAGAAYGCTTTCGCTTCTGGGTCTGCCYCGCCTAAGGTGCGTGAGACCTTTCTAATCATCTTCTCCAAATATTGGAACAGAGCTGGGAAGTCCCTGCAATTCAAGCGGCTCTTCTCAATCAGCCTGATAGTTCAAATGGCTTCCTGTCTTCTGAGTTTTACTGGAGACTGATGCTCTTTCTCCATGGTGTGTGCGTGTGTTTTCTTTTCTTTTCTTTCTTTTTCTTTCTTTCTTTCTTTTTTTAATGTGAGCCTGTATTTTAAGTATTCCCCCATGATGCCCATTTGTAGTTGTCCAGTGGCACAGAATCCTTAGGGCACTGCAAGTTCATAGCCTGGGGCTAGTTTCAGCGCAGCTTGTGAGAGTTTTGCCTGTTACTGGCGTTCCTGCTGGGGGGCAGCGGAAGACAAGCCCTGTTTTTGCAATCCCTTGCCTCCTCTGTGAATTACGTTTTGCCCACCTTTTTCTAAGCAAGCGCAACGTGCATGGAGACCGAAGCAGCGATGACTTGCAGTTCCAGGTTCAGAAGCCGAGAGGACAGCTCGCTTCTTGCGGGGTGTTCTCAACTCCATGTGCTTCCGAGAATTGTGCTGCGGAGTCTGCTTGGATTCACAGGCGAACTAGGTAAGCTTCAGGGCTGTGTTACTCCTGATCCTTGCTAAAACCTAAGGACTATTAACCTAGGTCTGAGAGCATGGAGGCTGTGCTTTTTAGGTGCGTGTTTAAAACTCACATTGGGGATGTCCACGCAGCCTCGTGATAAATGAAGCTGTGGGTGTAACGTAGGTAGTAGTTCTTGTACTACTGCATTGCAGGTTCTGAGGAAGCACATTGAGGGTGACAGTTTTAAGGAAGACCTTTGGAAATGCCCTTAAGGATCGCAGCACCTCGGTGCAGAGCTGTGCTGAGTTTATTGGTTTTGTCCCCTCCCCCTACTTTTATGGCAAATAAAGAGCACTCTTCTGGCGTGAAGCTGAGAAGTTATTAGCAGTCTTGCAATTAGGTGCAGTTATTAGCAGTGTTGCAATGGAGCCTGCAGGATTAACTCAGAGCTGGGGGTGAGCTGTGGGAAATAGACTGAGGCCTATGAAGGGTTACACCTTTTAGGAGAGATGCGAGAGTCCTCCGAGCAGCCTAGGCCTGCACAGCCGCGTGCTGCAGTGGCCCTGCGTTGGGGCAGCCTGGGCTGCTGCCTGTTTGGGGCTCTTGAGGCCGTTTGTGCTGGGGAGCATGGGAGGCAGCTGCTGCTTCAGCCATCGGGGGAGTCCAGTCCCCGTGCGGGCCTCCCCACAGCTCTGCACGGGAGAGAACTGCATTGTGCTGGCCACAGGCATGGAACAAGGCGGGAGCTTGGGCAGCTTCCTGGTGCCCGCTGGGGAAGCGATGCCTTGCAGAGGCCATCAGCTGGACCTGGAGCTCGATGACAGCGTACGGGTCACTGCTGACAGGCAGGTGACGTCGCTGGGAGCCACTTGTCACTGCTGATGGGTGGGTGATGTCTCTGGGAGCTGGTTGTGATGCCCCGCTGGTGGCAGAGGGTCACCTGTGCCTCACAAAGGCTGGGGCTCAGTGCGC
>NW_028186841.1:19299-31506 GCF_003343005.1 Rhea americana | reverse complement strand
GCAGACCCTCAATTGTTACATGGGGGACATCCTGGAGGGTAAGTGCCGTCCCGCAGGGGTGCGTGGCACTGGGCCGCAAGAACAGAGAGCTGCTGGGCAGCCTGCCACTGCCTCCTTGCGCAAGGCCCAGGTGCAGCGCTGCTTCTGCTTTCTTTTGTGTGCAGAGTTGCTGGCTTTTGGAGGGGACGTCCTCAAGTTCGCAGGTCTGTATGTGAAGGAGAGCCACAGCCTGGTGTGCTGCAGCTGCCGGGGAGCACTGGAGAGAGGGGAGACAGAGGCGGGAGGCGGACGAGCCCAGAGGAGTGGCTGTGTTGTCAGCCCGGTGCTCAGGGGAGCTGCCGCATGGGGCGCCAAGCTGGGAGCTGCAGTGGAACAGCGATGTGGCACAGGTGTCGGGCAGCACGGGAGCTCAGGGCACGTGGCAGCACGTGAGAAAGGAGGGGGCTTGAGAGAGGCCTCGTGTCTGTGTGCTGAGTGGGACTGGCTGGGGGGGGTGTACGGGTTCCTGCAGCCCCCCGTGCTCCCTCTTGCGCTGTCAGCGTGGCTGCTGTTGCAGCTGGCCCGCGCGTGGGGAAGGTGGCCCTGTGCCCAGGGTGCTGCAGGTGAGGAGGGCGCCTCCTCGCCAAGGCGTTTCCCGCAGCATGCCTGCTGGTTTCTGCTGCCCCTGAGGGTGGGTGCAGGTCAGGGGGTGTCGGGTCTCACGGGAGCCGTCCTCACACCCTCGCTTTCCCCAGGGGATGCTGTGCTGGTGCTGTGGCGCGTTCGGCAGACGCAGCTGCTGGACACCATCAGCCTGGTGCTGCAGTGCAGCCAGCAAATCCAGGCCAAGCAYGGCACCCGCGAGACGGACGTGGGCCTGAAGCTCCACGTGAAGATAGGTATGGGCCATGCTGCACTTGCTGCACCGCAGGCAGCCGCAGCTGCAGATGCATCTCCCCGGGCAGGGCCGTGGGGGCTCTGCAGCCCTGGGGAGAGGGTGTGATCCACGCTGGGCCCTGCGGAGCTCTTCTGTGCAGAAGGCTGCTGTGTGTTCTCAAGCAGGCGGTCGCAAGCGGTGGAGGCGGCCACCGGAGGTGGCCTGCCCTGCGAGCACGCTGGCAGCGGCAGCTCTGTTTGCCCCTTGGCAGACACCCYRGGCAGGGTCCTGTGTCAGCAGGGCCCTGGTTAGGCYCTGCTGCCCATCCCTAGTCAAYCTCGAACGCCTCGAGACAGAGGCCTCCGCTCGCAGTGGTTGGGACGAGGAGCCCACGCACAGGGCTGAGCTCCAAGCTTGGAGCTGCGGGGGGCTGCGCAGGTACCAGCGCTCTCTGCCGCAGCCGTGCTTGTGTCTCGCCAGGCATCTCTGCAGGGCACATGTCTTTTCTGACGGTCGGAGACAAAAAAGAGCAGCACTTCCTGATCCTCGGCCAGGCCATGGGGGACGTTTGGCAGGCCGAAAACCTCGCCAGCGCCGGCGATGTCATCCTGTCCGCCGGCTGCTGGGAGCTCTGTAACCAGAACAGGGTCAAGGCAAAGTGCCTTAAAGGCCAGAAGGCTGCTGTGAAGGTGAGTAGGACGGCATCTGGAGCACTGTTGAGGAGCTGGCCATGGACGTGAGGGGGGAAGGAGGGAGAGGACTGAGGAGATGAACGTGGAGGGAGCTGTAGGTGTTGGTGTAGGTGGGGAGCTGTAGGTGTTGCCCTTCTGTGCGAGGGCTGGCTCTGGATTCTGCTTGCTGGGTTGGAGGAGGGGGTGGTGGGCCCTGGAAGGGTTTGGCTCAACTGGTGACGTCTTCCRTGAGTYRTGGAGCTGTTGYGGAGCCCTGTTTGTTCGGTGGGYCTCTAGGWTACAGGCGTGGAACRGATGTCTCTCTCTGAGCGGGAAGACATTTCTTCCAAGGTCGCCCGAGCCTGGCTGAACTCCTGTTCCCCTCAGCAGCCAGGTGAGCSCCAYGTTCCTGTTGCTCTGTGGCTGCCCAGACAGATTGGGGCTCCTGCAGGGCGCAGCAGGGGAGTAACACCCTGCGCCCTCTCCCGCTTGCACTTCAGTGTTCGTGGCCATGCTGAGCTCCAGCGTGGGGGCTTGCTGCTTCCCCCTCCCCCTTTGAGGGGGCTGCTCTGGCCAAGCACTTGCAAGAGGAACCAGCGTGTGGGTGGAGGAGTGCCTTTCTTGCGGAGTGCCAGTGGCAGGCCCTGCTGTGCAGTGCCCCGCGAGGCAGCTTAGTAGTGCCGTGCCGCCAGTGAGTGCCTGGTTTTTTCTTCCTTAGGCGTCCTGAGGCCTGCYGTTACCCTGGCCCCTCGTCGTGCTCTTGGGAAGCTGCTGTGCAAGCACCTCCCAGCAACTGTGCTGAGGAAGGTATGGCCACAGCTGCTGGCGGCCGCGTTTTTGGAGGGCAGAAGGAGTCGTGCACTGCCGAGCGGGAGCTCTCAAGAGAGCGAACGTGCCAAGATGAGGCAGCCTTGGGTGAGAAGCTGGGGCAACTGGCGGAGAGTGCTGCCCATGGCAGGAGCCTGCCATGGGCGTGCTTGTGCAGGGAGAGGGGCGGGTGGCAGGAGGTGGGTTTCCCTCTGTATTTTGCAGGGGGTTGTTCCGGACGTGACCGTAGGAGAAGAGAGAGCCCCCCGTGGAGTCGTGCTCTTGTCTTCTAGCTCGATGATGGACAACCCCTGGAGTACTTGTCTGAGCTGCGGCCCGTCACCTGCCTCTTTGTCAAGCTGCAGTTTGCTGCCCGCGTCAACTTGACGCACATCTTCAAGGCCATCCAGGACAGCAGTGTGCTGATGTTGGAGATCCTCCGTCCTCACAAGGGTGAGATCAACAAAATCTCCATGTTTGACAAAGTGAGTGTGGGGGAGCGAGGCACCGCGCAAAAGGGTGGGCAGCAAAGGAGAGGGGAGCGTGTCTGTGTGCTGGGCAGCAGGGAAAGGAGATGCAGCTCTGGCTCGGCGGTGGGATGAGCAGCCTGCGGCTTGGGGTTGCCGTGCAGCTCTGCTGGCCTTGTGGGAGGCTGGAATGTCCCGGCATGAGCCGTTTGCCGTCGACATTGTAACGGGGCGTGCTGCCTGTGTCCTTGGCAGGGCTGCATGTTCCTGTGTGTGTTTGGACTGCCTGGACAGAAGGTGCCCTGCGAAAGCATTCACGCCTTGGAAAGTGCCATTAAAATCTCCAAGACGTGCTCGTTGAGGCCGAGGAAAATCGAGTGAGTGGGGAGGCGTGCTGCGTGGGACGTCGCCGGGGAGGCAGGGGTGGTTTGCCAGAGAGAGGTGCCCTCTAGCTTGGCCTGCTCGGTGGTGGGGAGGAAGGAGGCAGAACCCTGAGAGGTGGCAGCTGCCCCCGGGGCTTTGCTGGCCACAGTCAGGGCAGTTTCTCCAACATGCCCAGGCCAGCGGTGGCCCTGGCAGGAGCCCTCTGGAGGGCAGCAGCAGGAGGGCATGAGGCCCAAGAACTGCTGGGCCTGACGGGAAGGGTTGGACACTACCTGGCTGCTCTGCACAGCCCGTTCCCGCTGCGGGGGTCACGCTCGTGAGCTCTGCACGCCCACAGGGTTTGGCCTGCTGGGGGGCTGGGGATGGCAGTGGGCGGGCAGGCAGGGCTGCACATGGATGCTGCTGAACGCCTGCCGCTCTCCATGCATGTCAGGGCGGTCTCCGTCGGGGTCACCAGTGGCACCACATTCTGCGGAGTCGTTGGCCATTGTGTGAGGCATGAATACACAGGTACGGCATGGGTGTGTGAGGAGCGGGTGTCTGGGCTGGGTCTGTTTAACCAGAGCAGTATGCCAAGGGAAGAGGCAGAGCGGCAGGGAACAGGCCGCTGCCCACGCGGGCTGTGCTCGGCCGAGGGCTCGGCTTGTGGCTTGCGGGGAACGACCGGGGCGGAGCGGGTGCTGCCATGGGGCAGGGGCAGGGGCTCAGAGCCTTGTTTGCTCGCAAGGGTTTGGGGCTTGCCTGAGCTGCAGGTGATGCAGCCGTTGGCCTCGGAGGGTGCAGTGGGCTGGTCGCAGAGGCACGTGAGCGTGTGCTCTCTCTGTCTGTGGCAGTCATGGGCCAGAAGGTGAATTTGGCAGCTCGGCTGATGGAGCACTACCCCGGGGTAGTGTCGTGTGATGCCGCAACCTACGCTGCCTCCCGGCTGCCCCGCTCCTACTTCAAGGAGCTGCCGGAGGCAAAGATGAAAGGGGTTGTCGATCCTGGCACCATCTACCAGTACCTGGGGATCTCRGAGAAGCCGTGAGTGTGCTCTCTGAGCAGGCGCTTGGCTGGGGCCTAGCGGCCTAGTGGCCGCACTCGGGGTCCGGTCAGGATCAGCAAAGAGCAGCTGTTGCCCTGGCCGGGGTTTGTCATTCTCCCTGAACAACCTTTGCAAGGCTGACTTTGCCGTCCCCTGGGAACTTCAGGAGAGGTTCCGTTGCAGGGCTCAGCCTCCATAAACTGCCCCCCGTGAGCAAAGCCCAGGAGCGCAACTCTGCATCCTCCAGCTTCTGCCTCCCTGCCTGACTCTTGTGTTTCTCTTGCCCCGCTAGTGTACTTGGCACGGGTGTTCCGAAGGCGAGGTCCGAGTATTCCCCATTGTTCAGTAGGTGGAGATCGCCTTGGTCTCCTGGAAGCCCGTTTCTTGCCCTCAGTACCTGTTAGTACTGCTCCGGGAAAGGAGCAGCTTTGTGCTCTGGGGCGGCGTTGCCTGCAGTGGCCATAAGGGATTGGTGCATAGCTCGGCTCCTGGCTGGTGCCTGTCTTTGGGGCTGGGCCACATCTAGGGCTGTGAATCAGGATGAAGTGGTGGGTGCTTGCTGCCATGCTCCGTGGGTTGCACGGAGGGAGCTTTCAAGTGGGTGGGGAGGAGCACTGGGTGGGGGCAGGCTTGTCGATGGAGTGGAGGGAAGGCGACTTGGTGGCAAGAGGGAAGGGTGCAGACGGTACTTTGCTTTTCAGCTCGCTGCAAGAGCTTGCTTTCCTGTTTGCCTTCCCAGGTCTGGAGAAGGAGCTCGCCCTCTTTGAAAGCCACCTGAAAGCCTATGTGGCTAGGAAAGAAAGCCACATCATGGTGTTTGAGGGCGTAATAGGCTCTGGGAAAAGCCCTTTACTTAGTGAGCTGGCCTACTTAGGGCAGGCTGCTGGGCACAGGTGAGCGTTGCGGAGCGGTACCCATGGGTGACTTCCCCTGCCCAGCCCCTGATGTTCGTGGGGTGGTGGAGCCCCTCTGCCAGTGCACCCGGCCCTTGCACTGCAGCAGCCCCAAAAAGCCTCATGGAGACACTGCTTAGGAGCAGCAGTGCGCTGTTGTCCTAGGTGTTGAGGGAGCGAGAGRCRTCTTTGGGGCCGGGCACAAAGCAAAGTAGAGCCCATGCTCAGGGCTTGTTGTGCCACTCCAGACCAAAGAGAGAAAGCCAGGTGGCCTGCTGGGCAAATGGTGTTTGGGTGGCTCTCTGAATCTCACTGCCTTTTGCTTTTGCCTGGCAGGGTAGTGGCTRTGGAGCTGACGGAGCTAAACRAGCAGCAGGTCTTCTCTGCCGTGCACATGGTGCTGGCCATGGCCATGGGCCTCCAGGCCTGTAAATCCTGCAGYGCCAGACAGCTCGTCCTGCAGGAAAAGCTCCAAGGGCTCATGGAAGAGRGCAGCTACTGCCTGCTCAATGTGCCCTTCCTGGYTAAGGTGAGAGGGGGAGCCRTGCCTGGCRCTGGCGAAGACTTGCTTGTGCGCTGCCCTGYGGCCACTCTGGTGGGGAGTGGGTTTAGCTTGCTGGTGGGGAGAGCAGGGGGACAGCACAGGCTTCTGTTTGTGGGCACAGCGGGGGTGAGTCCAGGTGGCAGGTTGCTGCTGCAGGCAGCTCCTGGGGTCTTGCGCGGCGGCCTGGAAAGGGCATTGCGGAGATGCTTTGAGCACCAGCTCATGGGCCCCATCTGAGCTTGCTGCTGTGTGAGTGGTCTGCTCCATGGTGAGGGAATAAGCTCTTCCCCCTCCCCACCCCCAAACGCCTCCCTCCCATACCCCAACAGCTCTGCCAGAGACCCCCAGCAGAGGAGCCCTGTTCGAGGCTCAGGGTGATGTCTGCGCTGTCTCCCCCGTGGCACTGTGTGGGGGAGAGGCATAAGATGCTGAGGGCAGCTGAGGCATTTGGTTCAGTTGGACCTGTGTGGGGGGTAGGTGTGCTGAAACACCCTGAAACGCTCTTTCTCTGTGCCTGTGCTTTTCTGGCCAGTTCCTACTGTCAGAGAAGGTTTCCAAGATGAGCGGTGCTCAGAGGACAGTGGAGTTGGAGTCGGTCTTCAAGAAAGTGCTGCAGAAGGTGAGCAGTTCTCTGCGTCCTGGGTCGGAGGAGGAAAGCAGGCTGAGGGCTGTGCAGGAGAATAGGAGGTGTCGAGCGAACAGTGTACCAGAGCCCTTGCCCTTCAGAGGCTGGACTGCCCGTGCCATGCCCCCTGATTGCTGTCCCCCTGCAAAGCTGGAGGGCCCGTGCTCAGGAGGAGGTGGAGGGACGGTGTCTTTCTGTACCAGCTTGCGCGAGAGACCTTGAAGTCTCGGAGAAAGGAAGAGCTGGGGAGATTCTGAGTGGGGGAGAGGAGAGAGACTTTGGAGCGCTCCGTGTCTGGAGAGAGGCCAGCCAAAGTTGCTGCTGTGGAAGGTGCTAGAGAATGGCTCCGACTCCCCCAGCCCAAACAAGCTGTTTCAGACCATTGAAGAAGACGTTGTCCTGTTTGTCATCGACAACGCGCAGTACATCGACTCTACCTCCTGGGCTGTGATGTCGCACGTGCTCAGGGACGTCCCGGTCTTCCTGGTCATGGGCTTTGCTCCCAGTCGCTGTGGAAAGGAGAGGCTTTGCAAAGCAGCTGCTGACATTGTGAAGCTGCAGCAAACAACCTATGTCCAGCTGGAAGAGCTGCAGCCTTCAGCTGTTGTGCAGAAAGCCTGCCACGACCTTGGAGTGGTCAGAATGCCCCGGGACCTGGAGACATAAGTGCTGGGCAGGGCCTCTGAGCTCTCTTCGATGGGTGGAACCTCTGCCGAGGGTGGAAGGGAACGGACGCCCAGGAAAGGAAGCGCGCGGCTGCTTGGAGCACCGCYGTGTCTGTGACYGTCGGCTGGCGGTTGTGAGCCRGGAGCGGGYAGCTGCCTGGYGGACACAGAGCATAGGTGGTGTTGGCGCTTCCATGTTGTGCTGTCAGGCAGGGAGGCGGTGGTGCTGGGCCCTGGGGTGGCTGAGGTGTGGCAAGGGGCACGGGGTGATTTGGAGGGGCCCAGGTTCTCGCTGGTGCTGGCAAGGATGGAGGCTGCTGAGGACAGGAAAGAAGGAAGCGGCTTGCTGCCCTGTGCCTTGGGCACTGTCCACGAGTGCTTTCCTGCAGGTTGCAGCAGCTGCTGCATCTTCAGGGCAGCTCAGCTGGCAAACGCCGTGGGAGTCGTGGCCCCTTGAAAAGGGAGGTGCAGCTGTGGTGAAGATGCTGGCCTCCAGTGTGTCCGTCCTGCACCAGTCCCTGCTGGATCTGCTCCTTTGCAGGTTCCTGATGCAGAGAAGCTACGGGAGCCCGTATTACTGTGAGGAGCTACTGAGCTACCTTTGTCGCCATGACCTGCTCCTATTCCAGCCACAGCAGAAGGAGAAGAAAGCGGAGGCCAAGTGGGAGAATCTCTTCAGTAAGCAYCTTTGTGGCTGGCTGCCTCGGTGCTGTAGTGCATCTTCCACAGCCCTTTCTTGCCCTGGAGTTGCCCTGTGCCTTTGGCACAGTCACATGTTGCAGCAGTGCAGAGCGAGATCTGGCTCAGGTGTGGGTTCCTGTGCCACTGGCTGCTGGGACAGGCGGAGCAGAGGCTGGGGGTTTTGTTGGCTTTGAGAGGAGCAGCAGTGCTGCTGTGGTGTGAAATGGCAGTCGAGGAGAAGAGGCGCTCCCAGGCGCTAAGCTAAGCCCTGGTGCGGTTGGGAAGGAGCATGAAGTGGGGGGTTAGTCCGGAACTGTGCCGGGACTCGCATGGCCACAGTGTTCCTTGTCCGCGGCTGGATTTGTGCTGCTGCTGCTGCCAGGTCCAGGTGCCGCCGGATGTGCTGGGGGAGTAACTGCTCAAGGGTGGGGGACGGAGGGAGGGGAGAATAGTGACGTTTGCGAGCGGGAAGTCAGGGCTCGAGCAGTCTCCCCGGGTAATCGCTTTATGCTGCTCTCATGTTGCGCTCAGCTTCTTTGTTGCGCTCAGCTTCTGGGACGGAGGCTTCAGCAGCGGCAGCRTGCTGGTGCTCCGGGGCGGGGAAGGAGCGCAGGGTCTGCGCCATCAGACCTGGTGTGAACCTGCAGAACACGGTGCTTCCCCCAACCCTGAAAGGTGAGGGGCCGAGCCCCGCCGGGGCAGCTGGTGGCCGCACCGGCCGTCTTTCCCAGGGCCTCGTCTAGAGGGAGGCGGCGTGTCCAGCTGCTGCCCCTGCCAGCTCTGGGGCTCTGCTGGGAAGGTGGCTGTGCTCCTGCTGGAGCTCCCTGTTTCCAGGGGTGCTGTCTGGGAGGGTGTGAACAAGTGTCCCTGCCCTCTAGCCGTGTCCTTGCAGAGTGAAGCTGGTGATGCAGCCCTGCCCACGCCTCAGAGGAAGGGGGGGGCAGGTCATTCCCTGGAGCGTTTCTCCTTTTCCCGCTCCTTGCTTCCTGTGATTGCCGGAGGAGCAGGGCCACCTTGGAGACGTGTGCCCTGCCCAGCAGCTTTGGTGTCTGGGAAGCAAGGCTAAGGTCTGCCGCCTCAAGTGTTGAAGCTAAGGCAGCCTCTGCGGCCTTGGCCTTGGCCAGGGCCGAGAGAGAGACCTGTGCCTTGTCTTTTGGCAGGGATTGCGCTGGCTGAGCTGGACAGCATGAAGCCCTCGGAGCGGATGGTTTTGAAGTGCGCAGCCATCATTGGATGGACGTTCACCCCCAAGCTGCTGTTCCACATCCTTCCCAGGTGGACCAGGACCAAGATGAACAAGACATTGGATGTCCTGGTGAAAGGCAACCTCCTGAAGTGGCTGAGTGCTGACAAGGTGGCAGAGGACAGCAGTGTTCCCACCAAGGGATCCGCCAGCTCTCTGCAGGAAGCGAGCGGTAAGTGTTGTTAAGGYGCCCCGGGAGCATGGTGGGAGGCTGGGCCCATCTCACCGAGTGAGAGGAAGGAGCTGCCCGTGGCTTGCTTCTGCTGCTGGCAGCACAGGCAGCTTCTTCGCTTGCGGGTTGTGGCAGCCCTGAGGTGTGCCTGGCGCCAGCTCCGGCTGCTGCAAAGCCCCGTTGCCTTTTAGATGCCCCGAAGGAGTGCGTGGGCGAGAGCGAGAAGATCATGAGGCTGCAGCGCGGTGTCCTGGCCTTCTGCACCCCGCTGCTGCGGGAGGCTGCCTACGAGCTGTGGGCCAAGGCACAGAGGGTGGCCATGCATGGCAAGTGTGCGGCCTTCCTGGAGAGGCGAGCGCACAAGTGCCAGTGCTGCGGCGGGGGGGACTTTGTGGCCTTCCACCGCTTGGTCATCATCAGCAGCAGCAGCCAGGAGGGAGAGAGCTGTGATGGCACCGCCAGCGAACTGTGCTCGCCCCACTGGGAGACCTCCTTGGAGGCAAAGGAGGAGTCGAAGAGGGCCGCGCTCCCCATTGCTCCAGGTATGCTCTGTGCTGTGCTCCGGAGCCTGGGCCCTGCCTGCTGTGGTGGCCCAGCGAGTGGACGTGCTCCTCTGTGCGAAGCCCTGTCTGCAGAAGCGTTTCCCCAAAGCCTCAGGATGCTTTCGGCGCAGGGCGGATGCTTTCCCAAGACTAGCTTAGCCCTGCACCAAGCACAGCGACCCACCCAGAGCCATGCTGTGGACACAGCGTGGAGCCTCTGTCCCCTCGAGCACCCTCCTGCCTTTGCCTGGAGCTCCAGGAGCCAGGGGTGCAGCTCCCAGCCCAGCAGGCTGAGGGGCGTCTCCTGGTGGGTCTGCTCCACTTGCCCAAACTTAGCTGCCCTGCAGTGAGGGGAGGTCTCGGGGGAAGGGGCCAGCAAGAGAGCTGCTGCCAGTGCCTTTACCCTCCTCCCCTCCCCTCCCCTCCCCTCTGCTCTCCTGCTCTTATTGATGCAGCCTGCCCACAAGATGCAGGTCTTCCCCCTGGTGAGGTGAAGGGGGATTAACTTGTGCTTTGTTTGCAGATGCCGCAAAAGGTGTGGAGAAAGAGAAGAGCTTCACAGAGGAGACTTCTGGGTGAGGAGAGGGGGTTTTGAGTATTATGGGGAGTCTGTGGGCTGAGGGTGTGCAGAGAGGGCAAGTGGAGTTGCCAGTGTGGCCTGCCAGCTGTGAGCATAGCCTGGGGAAGAGCTGGCCTGTTGGGTGGGAGGTGGTCTGCGCTGGCCCTGGAGATGAGCATCCTTGCGGAAGCCAGTGGGATGGATCACTGTGCTGATGGTCACATTCGGGTGGAGCAGTTGTGGTTGTGTAGTTGTGAGAGAGCAATGCTGCGAGCTGGGCAGGGGCAAAGCAGCTGCTGGGAGCAGGGTGGCTGGTGGAAGGTGCGCGGTGCAGGGCTGGACGTTGCTGCAGAGGAAGAAGAGGCGCCGTGCCCCAAAGCCCTGTGTTAGTGAGTAGCACAGGTTTTGCTTGGAGTCGGGGGAGAGCCCGAGCTGTGGAGGGAGAAGACGAGGCAGCAAGAGCAGAAGGGAGGAAGGTGCACGGGGGGAAGAGGGAGTGAGGATGGGAGAGCCGGACACTCGGGGGCTGGCCATGTCAGCCGTCATGTGGAACACCACGGGGAGAGCCCGGCTGCTGTTGCATGGGGCAGCAAGAATAATTGGGCAGCGCTCTCCACGCCTGGGGAGGCTGTGAAACGCAGCGCAGCTGTATGAGGCAGCCATGCACGTGGCCGTGTGCCGCGCTAGAGTGCGGTGTTAGTGCGGGCATCCAGGGCAGTGCTGGGGGTGCTAGCATGTCTCTTCTTTCTCCATGCCCTTGTCTTGGCGTAGGGCAGCAGAGCGGTTTCTGGTGCAGGCAGAGCGGACGCCTGCGGTGCCCAGCCAGAGCAAAGGGACGCCCGGTGCCGTGCGTTCCTGCGAGTGCAAGGCCGTTGTGGAACTGGTGCTTGTGCCCCTGGCTCACCACCACABGGCAATGGGCAACGATGCCAGAGCCCTCTACTACCTGCTGGAGAGCGCAGCTGCCTACTTGCACGTTCTCCGACAACTACCTGGTGAGTTGTCCTGCTTGCCAGAGGCCACTGCACATGGAGGCCTCTCAGTGGCCTTGCCCAGGACAAGCCCATTTCCGCCCTGAAATAGGACCGTCTTCTGTGGGCCCTTGGGGGCGAAGGGCTGGAGTTGGAGCCGGGGTTTTCCTCCTGCTTGCCTGTCCCGGGGCAAGAGACGCGGGGCAGGGAGCAGGACCTTCGCATGAGGCGCCCCAGCAAGGAGGCGGTGTGAAGGAGCACTCGTGCCCGTGGTGTACGCTGGGGTGGGCATTGGCAGGGGCAGGTGCACAGCCTCCTCGGGGAGCTGTGGAGGCAAGTGGAAATGCTGGGGCTGGAGGCGGGCTCCGCAGTGCCACTCACCCGCTCTCTGTGTGCTTGCTCAAAGGCCTTTACGAGCCTGCGCAAAGMAGAGGCCCTGAGGAGCTCGGTGGCTAAGAAAGCCATGGTGCCGGCCTGCTTTGAAGAAGCCACCTTCCTGATCCTGAAAGGGGAGATAAAGCGGCAGGGCGGTTGTGAGGGCTTTCGTGGTGGGAGGAGTGGGATGCCTTCGTGTTGTTGGGGAGCTGGCAGGGGCGGCGGGGGGGATACCTCTGGCACTTTGAGGCCCAGCCGCAATGAGCAGCCCTGCCTGCGACCGCTGCGTCCTCCGGCCCCAACCGGTCGAGGCCCTCAGCCTTGCATCAGGCAGAGACTTGAAATGTGGTGGGAGCTCATTCGGAGCCCTTGGGCACCACCTGAAGAAGCCTTCTCCTGGGCAGGTGCGCTACAACATAGGATGCGTGGAGCTGGCCAAGAAGACCCTCAGGAAGGCGTTGAGTCTGCTGGGCCAGAAATTCCCAGGCACCTCGGCTGGCGCCTTCTTTCAGCTCCTTCTGGAGAAGTCAGCGCACGCCTCTTACCAGAAGAGCAAAGACTCCTCCCCTCCCCCAGTGGCAGGGTAAGGAGCTGAAGGGAAAGAGAAGGGGAGAAAGAGCCCTTTCCTTGCTGGTGCTGAGCCCCTCGGCCTCCAGCTGCCTAGGCTTAGGGCTAGAGTTAGGTCTTGGCGAGGGTGATGCTGCGGAGGGAGCTGGGGGCTGCTGTCT
>NW_028186841.1:15060-17924 GCF_003343005.1 Rhea americana | reverse complement strand
TTTATTTCTCTCTCCAGTGCATGGAGCTGGAGAAGCCTGACCTGGACCGTGAGGTTCCAGGCATGCTCTTCACGGCGCTCTTTCTCCAGATGAGGTAATGCTGCTGCTGGACACGGTGCGGTGTCGGGGAGCCACCAGAGAGCCTTCTTGTGTCTCTGCCTGTGCAYGGAGAAGAGGGCTTTTTGGTTTCTTCTTTCATGCTTGCTGGCTGTCTCTAAGGTAGCTCTTTGAGAAGGCGACTACCTGCTTTCCAACTGCTCGAGGAGTTCAAAGTGTCTTGGTTTTGGCCCTGGCCACGTAGTGCTTCCCCCAGCCCACTCCCAGGCCTGGTTTAGGAGCGTGCAGAGTGCAGGGAGCCGTTGCGCTAGGCAGCTTGAGTGCGCTGCTTGTGTTTTGGGCACCAGCTAGGTTTACTTGTGCAGACACGGGTGTTTGCATGCCACTCGACCTTGGTTCCCGAGAAGGCTCTGGATTCCCTTCACACACTCGTGTAGAGGAATCTCTCGAGAGCTTGAAGCGTTTTGGATCCAGACRTGCTCTCTGGGAGAGTGTGGAGGGCCCTGGGCACCTGGGCATGCTCTTCTGCCTGCTTTTACTGCAAAGGACTGTGATGGAAAGGTGACTAGCTCTGCTCCTGGGCCAAGGAGGAAGCACTGGGTGCATGGGAAGGACGTCGGCGCTGTGCTCTGGGGCTTGCTCTTTGGGCCAGGGTCACGGAAGCCTTTCCCCGTAGACTTGTTGCCAAAGCTGAGCGGGTGAAAAGAAGTGCAATGGTAACTCCCCTGGAGGTTCTCCAGGAAGAGCACAGAAGGGGGACAGGGGGAGAGCCAGGTGAGGAAAAGAGGGGTGGGAAGTGTGCCAGGGTGCTGAGTTGAATCCCACCCCATGGAGATGCTGCATGGGGCTCACTGCATTCCTCCCCAGGTGCCTGGAGTGTGCAGGAGTGCTCTCCAGGCTAGAGAAGCAGGTGGCTGGAGAGCACGGGATTGCTGGGCAGGCGTGCTTCTTGTCCTGCTGCCTAGACCTCTTGCTTTATGCTATAAGTGCTTTGTGCAGAGGGCCGCGGGCAAGCCAGGACGCTGGCAAAGATGGTTTTTCTGCTGCGACAACACGGACCCCAGAGCCTCCAGCAGTCCTTTGACTTCCTCAGCAGAGTCCTGAGGAGCCTGGGTAGAGCTGCAGCCCTTGCCTGCCTCCTACTAGGCTCTGTTTGCTCTCCGAGTGCTTTAGCTGCCCCCCAATTCACTAGCTGCGCTTGAGCTTTTGTGGCCTGGCAGATTGGTGGGTGGATGGAACGAGGTACCGCAAAAGGCCTCGCTCGCCTTGCCGGACAGCGCTGGCAGCTCTGGGGCTCTCCTGCTGTTCTGGGCTCTCACTGTGGCTTTTGTTTCCCTCAGGAGGGGTGGCTCACTGCACAGGAGGGCCCCGTGGGAGACGCATGGCTGGAGAGAGCTCCGCGTTTTCTGCGGCTGCCGGGAGCAAAGCCCGAAGCCTGTGGCTCCAAGTGCCTGCTGAAGCTGCCAGCCCTGCGGAGCCGGGATGCTCCTGCGTCAATTAAAGGGTTCAGTGCTGCCCCCGTCTCTGTGTGCTGCGTGCAGTCCCTGTCTCTCCCGCGCGCTCCCTCCRTCCAGAGGAGCAGCAGCAGAAGCCCCCGCCGCTGCAGAGGGGCCATGGAGGTGCCCCGCCATGGGGCGCCTGGGGCGGCGGCTGCTCACGTGAAGAGGCAGGGCAGGGGCCGGGGCCGGGCCATGTGCGGGCAGCCCCCGCCTTGCCGCTGCCCCTGCTCACTGGGCCTCTGCCRCCGGATGCGCGAGGGCCGAACTGGGGGCCACGCGCGGGGGCCGCGCTGGCGCCTCGCTGCCGTCCCAGGGGCCGGGCCCACGACCTGACGCTGCCCGGGGGGGGGCCAGCACCCGCCGCCGCCCCGCTGCCCTCAGCAGCACCCGCCGCGGGCAACGGCCACCGGGCGGAGGGGGTGGGGCACGGGGCGGTCCCGCCATGCGTGGCTGCCGCTGATTGGCTGCAGGGCGGGGTGGTGGGCGGGGAGGGGCGGGGCCTGCGTGGCGGCGGCAGGGGCTGGAGTCCAGCCCATGGCAGTCGCGCGAGTGCGATGTGCGTGTGGCGAGTGCATGGGCGGCTGCTGCGGCAGCGCCGACTGCACCCGAGAACCGGCCGTGACGGTCCCTGCTGCTCGGGAAGTTCACTTCGGGCCGAGGCGCTGGAGCAACACTGTGAGAAAAATTGTGCCAAGAGTTAACAGCACTCAAGGAGAAGGGGGAGAGAAAAACAGTCCTGCAAAGGATAACCAGCTCCGGCTGAAGAACCTGGGTGAAAGCAGAGCACCTTGAAGAAACTGAGGGGTAGACAAGACAACTGGCAGAATAGCCCAGGAGTGACCTTAGGTCCATTAAGGCTTATTAACATATTAAAGTACACACCCCTAAATGAATACTGAGATGGAAATGACATGATAATGATGTTACCACCTCTTCTTCGCTTCCTGTGCTAATTAGCAGGAATGTGAAAGCGCCAGCACAGAGCGATTACCTGAGGTAAAGAAATTGTAACCAATAGAGAGTTTTGTATAAAGTACTACCTGAAAAGTGAGTATAAATCAAGACTGAGAGGGGGAGGAGGTGTGCCAGCTTGGTGGATTTACCACCTAGCCCCAATCTCTGCGCAGCAATGAAATAAACACCTCGACCCTGYATGTCCATTGGGTGCTTGCACACCGGGTAACAGCACCCGGATTGGGGACAACAGTTTGGCACCCAAGATGGGGCTTGCCAGAAGGCCATGCCCGGATCATCTTGCTGTTCCCCACGGCAGACTGGATCGGATCAAGCTGCAGCATGCACCGACCT
>NW_028186841.1:9854-13390 GCF_003343005.1 Rhea americana | reverse complement strand
GGACCGGGGGAGAAAATTAGAATTTCCTCAGCTGATCCCCTGGTTCCAGTAAAGCTGGGGAATGAAACTATAGATTTTGTATTAGATAGYGGAGCCACTCATTCAGTGATAACTAGTTGTAAAGGACCCTTAAGTAAGACTACTACCACTATTGTTGGGGCTATGGGAAGAAAAGCTTTGAGGCCGTTTTTGCAACCAATGGAGTGTACGATTGGAGGTACTAAATTGACTCATGCATTTCTCTCTATGCCAGAGTGTCCCCTCCCTTTATTAGGACGGGATTTACCATGCAAACTGAATGCACAGGTGACCTTTTGTGAGAGTTCCACGCAGCTCCATGTCCCTCCAGAATCGGCATGGAGAGCACAAATCTGCCTTTTGATGGGATCAGCTCCAGACGATAACAGTGCAAGTATCCCTTCAAGTGTATTGGATGCAGTGATTCCCTCGGTCTGGGCCTCAACAAAGCCAGGTAAAGCAAAAAACGCGACTCCGSTCAAAATAGAGCTACAACCAGGAGCGAAGCCCGTTAGAGTGCATCAGTACCCTATCAAGCTAGAAGCACGTAGAGGATTGGAACCCCTAATTAATGCTTTCTTGCAATGTGGCCTGCTTAGAGAGTGTCGGTCTGAATTCAATGCACCAATCCTGCCGGTAAGGAAACCGCATTCCCAAGAATATCGACTGGTCCAGGGCCTAAGGGCAGTGAACCAAATAACAAAAGATATCCATCCAACTGTGCCAAACCCATATACTCTTCTAGCCTTGGTGCCTGAGACTAACAATTGTTTTACAGTGCTACATTGAAAAGATGCTTTTTTCTGTATTCCTGCAGAAGAACAAAGCCAGAYARTTTTCKCYTTTGAATGGGAAAGTCCCAYTASRAGGAGGAAGGAGCAGTTATGCTGGACAGTTCTTCCTCAAGGATTCAAGAACAGTCCTACCCTGTTTGGTGAGATCTTGGCCAGAGAACTAACCCAATGGCAGGAAGGTAACAAAAATGTCACTCTTTTCCAGTATGTGGATGACATTTTGATTGGAGCGGATTCAGAGCAAATATGTCTAGAGGCGACAGTGAGTCTGTTACATTTTTTGGGACTTGCCGGGTATCGTATTTCAAAGAAAAAGGCTGAGATTGTGAAGAAGGAAGTCCAATATCTTGGTTTTAAAATATCAAAAGGACAACATGCACTAGGAGTGGAAAGAAAAGAGGTTATATGCCGAATTGCAGGACCCCGCACAAAAAGACAGCTGAGGGGATTCTTGGGAATGGCAGGATTTTGCCATATATGGATTCCTAATTTGAGCTGATAACTAAACCTTTATATGCAGCCCTAAAGGGTCCAGGAGAATGGTTAGAGCGGACCCCGGAATGCCGTGCTAGTTTTGATGAAATAAAAAAGAAATTGATGGAAGCTCCAGCATTGGGACTCCCAGATATGGCTAAACCCTTTCAACTGTATATGCCTGAGTGGCAGCAGGTGGCCTTAGGAGTAATGACCCAGTGCTTGGTAGCTGGAAAAGACTGGTGGCGTATTTTTCTAAACAATTAGATGAAGTAAGTAAAGGATGGCTGGCCTGTAATGAAATTGTAACCAATAGGAAGATTTGGATAAAGTACTCCCTGAAAAAGTGTGTATAAATCAAGAATGAGAGGGGGAGAAGGTGTGCTAGCTTTGTGGATTTACCACCTAGCCCCCATCTCCTTGCAGAAATGAAAAAAACGAGTATCTCGACCCTGTGTGTCTATCGGTTGCTTGCGCACTGGGTAACAGAACCCAGATTTTGGGCAACAGGCCTAAAGGGCAAGTGATTGAATTAGAAGCCTTGAAGTAAAGTTGGGAAAAGTGTAAACATACAGTGATATGGAGTTTGGACGTTTATTTGGGGGAAAGATGAAAACCTTTCCAGGACTGCAAACACAGCAGCTTGAAAAATACCTCTGCTRTCTTATCCATATAGTACTTTTTGTGTCAGATAGTCCCTTTTYTTTGTCTTTTGGTACTGCAAGTCAGCTTAGAGGAAATTACTCTAATATCTAATGTCTAAGAGSGGAGATTCTGAGGGTCAAGCACAGATCAAATTCAAATGACTTGCCTAAGTTGAGACAGCTGCTTCTGGGTGTTCAAAAGAACTTCAAACGAGTATTGTGGCCTTGTGRGGTTGAAGTGACTGATGTAAGTACTTCTTTACATTTATTCCTTTTCTTGAGCACCTAGAGAACACGTCACTGTTGAAACATGCTTTTTTGCTTAAATGCTCTTCCACATTTGGGGCTGCAGAAAGAAAAATTTTCAGTCATGTTTCAGGCTACCAGCATGATTCAGTTTTGCAGCGCTAAATTGAAGGACAACTATCATAAGGACAGCTATTACTTTGTCCTCCAGTTTAGGATGGAAATCGGATCTTGTATCTGTAAATATCATCAACTTTTCTGCCCTTAAGATGCCACTGCCTGGCTTTGCAGAGATAAAATCCATAGCCTCTTCTTACAGAAATACACAGGGACAGGCTGTCCTCTCCCCCAGTCTCCTCTTTCCACTCTTTTTATTTTTCTGAGACTCCATAGGAAAGGAARAAGCACAGGGAACACCACATACAGTTTTGCAACAGGTCTTTTAACCACCTCCTTTTCATAGAATCATAGAATCAGTAAGGTTGGAAAGGACCGCTGGAGATCATCTAGTCCAACCTCCCTGCTCAAGCAGGCTCACCTAGAGCATGTTAGACAGGGTTGCATCCAGGCGGGCCTTGAATATCTCCAGAGAAGGAGACTCCACAACCTCTCTGGGCAACCTGCTCCAGTGCTCTGTCACTCTCACAGGAAAGAAATTCCCCCTCAGGTGGAACTTCCTGTACTTCCATTTCTGCCCATTGCCTCTTGTCCTGTCACACGGCACTAGAGTTTGTCGTCGTCCCCTTGATACCCTCCTCCCATCAGGTACTTATACACATTGATGCGATCCCCCCTCAGTCTTCTGAGGGAGAGCCGTTGCTGGGACTGCCGTGGCAAGGCAGCATGGCGGGGGCCAGGAAAAGTTCCTGCTCCCTCTGTGTGCATGCCCCCAGCCTCGCAAGCACAGCCCGTAGGAAGAGGGGTGGGGAGCCAAATGCCATGCTGGGCACACGGGGCCCCTTGCAGGCACTTCTGGTTGAGTTGTCTCTGTGAGTGCAGCACTGAGGCCTCCCCCTGACCCTGGCTACAGCTCAGCAGCTCTTGAGGATCTCTGCTGTGGTGCCTCAGCAGCACGAGGTGCCTGGCATGGTGGTGGTGCCAGGAAGGCTCTGAAGCCAGTGGCACACTCGGTCCCGTGCTGCATCTTCCCTGCAGGGGCCAGGAAAAGCTCTGAGGCTTGCAAAGGGGAGGGGGATGCAAGGTCTCCTTGCCTTGGCTGCAACGGCATTTCCCTGTCTCTGCTGCTCTGCAGGCCTCCCAGGAAGCTCTCCTTCGTGCTGCCAAGCTGCTCAGGTGGGAGCAGCTCCAGTATCTGTTGGAGACGGCACAGACCTGGAGGATCAGCGAGTGCTTGGTAAGC
>NW_028186841.1:0-1349 GCF_003343005.1 Rhea americana | reverse complement strand
TAATGCAAATATTCCTTTTTGTCATTGATATTTCGGTGATCTTCATAACATATTTGTACTTCTTTATGATTATTCATCATTTTCCTAGCAGTAGTTGTTRTATTTTAATCAGCATTTGTTTAACTTTGCCAGCATGAGGTGGGCTCACCCCCTGCCATCACCTTCCCCCCAGTGAAGAATGCTAGWCCTGGAGGGTRCCTGGAGGTGTATAAACCGCATTAATGTGACTTCAATAAAACTATTTASTTGTCTTCTTCCCCCTGCARTAATTCATGCTGGGCTTATGACAGCCCTTTAATTAGACATTTAATATTGCAAGAACAGYCACAGTGCACCCCTGYCTGGGTTTTTTGTGGGCAGGACAAGGGTATTTTGGCACACCTGCTACAAGGAKTTGCCCCAGTTTAGGATATTTGGATATTTTGGGGGCAAGATATGGCCGTGTCTCCCCATCCCATTGTTCATTCACAGGGTCACTGGCCTCAAACTGTGAGGCAGTTTCAGGGTAAGGAAAGAGGGGAAAGGCCTGGGGGTCCCTGCCCTGCCACAGAGCCCCCAAAGTCCCACCATCAGGGTGCACCACGCTTACAGATCCCTCAGGTATCAGTCCAGGCTCTAATATCCATGCCTGGACCAGGGTCACTGCTGTCCCCATGCTCTCCTGTCACCAGCACCCSGCCCTGCAGCTCCCGTGTCCCACAGCCCCTCTCCAGYTGCTGGTGCTGAGACCCCTCAGTGCACCCACACACACAGCAAACAATAAACTCGCACAGCGAGTACAGTTTCATGAGAAGATAGCACAGACCACTGAGGCACTGAGGCAGAGGCTGCAAGTAGACAAGTGCATGGACCAGCTGCTTGCTTACACCCCACCTGCCCCTCTTGTCCCCCTTCTCTCCATTTCTCCAGGCCTCTTCATCTCCCATCCACCTCCACCTCTCCCTTTCTCCACCCTTGTCTCCTTCCAAAAAAAAAAAAAAAACCAGCCTGCCCCTAATTCCTTTCTTCCCCCACTGGTCCCCATTTCAATGCATCCATCCCCAAATTTGATGTTTCTGACACTGTTACTTGGAAAAACATCCCAGTTTTTCCTGGTATTACCCATATGGTCACTTAGTTGCTAGTSGCCTTGTGAGAGCTCTCTAGGCACTCAAGTCACTGAATTATGCCAACACCAAATAATTTTGAAAATCCCAGAGAAGATGTAAAAAGTCTTCCTTCTTAACCACCACAGAAACTGTGCTGATCCAGGAAGTGTCATATAGGTGATCACACTTCTCCCACAGGAGTAGTATCACTCCATTCAAATCTGCAGTGATATAATATTTTGCCCCAGATTGACAAGTCTG
>NW_028186840.1:0-45934 GCF_003343005.1 Rhea americana | reverse complement strand
TGGCACGAGGCTGGCATCCATCTTGTCCGCGCGTGGCACCCGGCCGCGTCCGGGCACGGCCGCGCCGTGGGGCCCGCTGCTCCCCGGGTGCCCCGCGCAGCGCTCGGCCCAGGCTGGGGGGGACCCGCATCCTGGGCAGCGACGGTCGAGCGCTGCGTGGTTATTTCTTCACGAAGACCGGCGTTGTGCTCCCGCAGCGGCAGTGACTCGCGGAAGGTGCCCGTCACGCCGGGGGTCAGCGGTGGGGCCCTGCGTCCCCCCCCACCCCGGGGTCTGAGCCTGCTCTTTGGGGGCAAAACGCATCGTGGACCCTCGCAGGCTGCTCAAATGGAGGCAGGAGAGCTTGCGTGGCCGCTGCCGCGAGCRAGCGTGCGTGTGTCCCTACAACCGCAGTCGTGTCTGTCTGTATTGATTTTTTTTTTTTCTACTGAGAGCAACTCTCAGTTGATTAAAAGAGAGACGGGCCACGGTTTGGCTGAGAATTAGGTCACTGGGAGCTGGGAGTCCTGTGCAGGTCTGTGGGTCGCCCCCGGGGGCTCCTAGGGTTTTGCGCTTGGAGTAAGGGCTTGGGAGGAAGCAGGACTTGAAGTTGCTGAGAAGTGGGAAATAAATACGATTCCATTAGCGACAGCGATCGCAGCCCTGGGAAGGGCATTAAGGAGCATGTGGTGCTAATCCAGCAGGGAGATGCCGAGCAAATTCCCATCAGGAATTAGATCAGCCTTGGTTCCCGTGACAGGCAGGTTGCGCCCGGCRCGCGCTCGTTGGTGACGAGCAAGGCAGCCGGCTGCGGGAGAGCTTTGGCGTTGCGYGTTCTCAGGTTCGTTACCATATTTAACGGGCGCGTAATGCCCACCCTTCGATCGGGGCRCGCACGCCTGTGCCGAGCGCTGATGCTCCTGCCCGCCGAGCGTGCAYGGGCGCGCTGACATAAGCGTGCGCCTCCATCCCGGCCCTGCTGTTCCCCAAAGTTTCCTGCTGTTGCTAACCCGGACTCGGCTCCGTGTGCCGGCAGCCTCGGGGTCTTGCGAGGCRGCTCGGGGCCGCTGCCTCCCCTTGTGTCGCGGCGGTTAGGCTGGTGCTGAGTGAGGTTATTTGAGACGGTGCTAAACTCCTCTGCAGCAGCCGGGAAGCCGCTCCTGCAATTTCCCCACTGCTAGCACAGATCTGGCTCCAGCGGTGATAGCAATGCGGGAAATTGGGCAGGGGTTAGAGAGGAGCAGGGGGCTCTGCAGCAGCTGTGGAGCTCGGATGTCCTTCACCCGCCTCCGAGCTTCCCCTGACTTTGCTGAACAGGAGGGCACCGAGGAAGGGCAGCGGGAGCACCCTGTGCTCAGCCCAGAGGGGCTAATGCCCCTTTCGGGGGCTCTGCACGCCTTGCTGAAAAGGGGGCACGCGGCTGCCGCAGCCCTCTGGGAAGATGTTTGTAGTTGCAACAAATCTGCAGATCCTAGAGGATCCCGAGGAGGATTCRGCTCTGCTCACCCTCGGCGTGGGCTTGCCTGGGAGTTTGCCCGCAAATACGTGCTCAGAAGCACTAGCCGGAGGGTGGAGGTCGCCCCTGGAGGGTGCAGGTCGCCCCTAAAGGTGCTGGGGGGGCCTGGGCCGCCCCGGGGGCTGCTGGCGGCACGCGCGCTGCAGAGCAGGTGGATGCCTGCGGCCGGGTTTACCTTGCACGTCCCTGTTGTTTCCGTCCACCTACACCCGTGCCGTTGCCATAGCGACTCTGCTATTTGATCTGCCCAACTTTTTTCCTGTTTTTTTTTTTCCTGCCCCCCCCCCCTTGGCTTTGGTCCGTGGCTCCCCTCGGCGCACGCCGGGAGCAGGTGGGGGATGGAGCGAGGCCTTGGCACCGTGCAGGGCAGAGCGTGGTGCTGGGGTGCGCTGGGTGCCGGGTAGCAGAAGGCCATGCCTAATGAATGTGGTCAGGGGACAGTGTTTAACCCTAATGGGAGGTGATTTTTTTTTTTAATGCCCTGCACCAAGATTTCTTGTACAGACTATTCAAACTGTCCTGCTGTGCAGTCCTGTGCGTAACATGTTTTTTACAAGCAGGCTGGGGATGTGGACAGCCCTGAAACAGGATCCCAGAGTGATCACCAAGCTTGAATGTAGAGGTTGCGGAAGGGAGACTTTATGCAAGCAGAGCAGTTGGATGGCTGGTCCTCAGCAGTGCATTTGTCACTGTTGATGCATCACTGTTTGGGGGTGAATTTCTGCAAATAAATGGCATTGCTGACTCTTTGTACCAGCATCATGAAAGGAGAGACTTAAATACAGCAGGGTTGTAATCAGTTTGTGCATTTCAGGAGTACAAATCCACTGATGTCCAAGGGCATTTGTGCTCTAACATCTTCTGGGCTTTTTGCAAAAACTTCTGTGTAGGTCAAGGCTGTAACTGCTGTTGGAGAGCTGACAAACCTGCAGCAAGAGCTGCCAGGGGAGAAGGCAGGAGTGTGGGGAGCTTAAGGGATGGTGCGTGCTGACAGGCCTGTCGGTTCCTCTCTGCCCTGGCTCGTGCTAGGAGAAAAGATGCTTTGGGCTGGGCATGTGGGTAGCTATTGCTTATAGAGATGTTCCTGGCTTCTGGATTTGGCACAACAAACTTATTTTTTTGGTTCTGGTTATGTGCAAACTTTGAACAAGTGCATTCTGGTCAGATCAGGGCTTGAGCAGGGAGTGAGTCTGTGATGCCTGCTGCTGGGGTGCAGAGCCTGTAATGCACGGAGAGTCCCCGTGCAACCTAACGAGAGGCCTTGATGGAGATCAGAGCCTTTTTGGAAAGGGAACTGGAGAGAGATGATGCAAAATGCAAGTCCCTGCCTCAAAATGCCTCCTTCTAAAAGAGGAGAGGCAAAGCAAGCGTCTTCATGCCACTTTTGAGCTGGGAGTCTGGGACACGGATGTTAAATCACTAACCAAGGCCTCTTAGGAATCTAGACCTGATGGGAACTAGACCCAGCCTCAGCATTCCCAGATCCCAGATGTGGGTCTCAAACTGGCTGTTCTCCTGTGTGCTCCTGTTTGAGGTCCTTTTGCAATATTTGCAAGACCGTAAATGATGGTATCTGCAGCTCAGTGTGTATGTGTGTGTCTTCCCTGTGTCTGATTACTGTTTGCATTTGACTCCAACTTGTCATATTGCTATTTCCACTTCAATTTAGTTCCTCTTTTTGTGGGAAAGTATTAAAAAAATTTAATAAAGGGAAACAGATTAAATCCACTTTACTGCTATTTTTCAAGGAGATTTTTGTTTGTCAAGACATTGTGCCTGAGGGGGACTCTATCAGAAACTGGAATTTCTGAAAATGAGTTAATTAAAAAGCCAATGAAACCGCCACTGTCCTTCCCTTTAGTAGAGCGTGCTGCAGATGCTGCTGCTGTCCATTTTGGARGGATGCATTTGGTCCTGTCTTGTTAATCACTAACAGATTTGTGTTATAATTGCTAACCAGGGGAAGTCTGCCTCGGTCAATGCAGTGACTCACTTAGATTTCATTTACCTCCTGGTCTTCTCTTGGGACAATCACAAAGACTGTATTTTTTTTTCCTTAACTACAAAGTGTTCTTAGCTAAATTTTCCCAGCTCTGGCTTTCCTTTCTTCTGCAGTGTGCATGTTCGTATCTGAGGGCGCATTTTCATGCGCACTTGTGTGTGCATGTGTTCATATATGACAGTGGCCTCAAATGTGCATCTAAACACTTTTATGCTTGCACGCKTGTTGCAGTTTGTGTCCAGGTRCATGCCTATGCACACGCGTGCATGGGTATGGATRTGTGTGTGCATGTGCACGTGTCTGTGCCTTGGGAGGGCCCTGAGTCCTAGTTAGTTCATCATCTTGCAGCATCCTGGACATGACTTTCATTGTAATCATCGCAGCCTTTGCAGTTCTTCCTGCCTTCCGCACTGCTTTGCCTACAAGTGAGCTGCCTGTTTTATCAGTTGTAACAGGGCTGTCGTTTCAAATCCTCTTTCAGACCGTTATCTCCCTTTGATGCTTTTGAAGAGCCAGAGGTATGTTAATTCTACCTTGGCCCTCTCCTTCCTTTTCCCTCTTTGTACAAATCTACCCTTGTCATCTTGGCCAGCTGCAATGTTATTTGCATTTTTGTACAGCACCCTGGAGGGTGGTGAGGGGAGCTGGGTTCTCCCTGGTCTGTCCCACTGGGTTTGGTGAAGCTGGTGCTAGGAGGCACCTCTTAAGAGTTGGCAGCCTTCCTAGGTAAGACAGTGGCTACTTGTTTGGCCTTGTGCACTTTTTCCCTGTCACCATCTCGTAGTCAAAATATGTGCCCAGAGCAGAGCCTGGTCGAGAGGATTTATGCAGGGGGAAATGTGGTCTTTGCCTTGGAAAAGTCTAAGTTGGTAGAAAATGAGCTAATGGCAGGATGGCCRGGGCAAGTGCTGGCCCGCTGCGCGTGGCTCTGAAATGTGCTCTGCACCCTGCGGAGCCTGGTGCCTCGGAGATGCTGAGAAGGACAGATGGAGCCCGCGAAGGGCCTGCGTGGTAGCATGGACAAACGCGCCCGCTTGGCCCCGGTGGAAGGCACCAGATTGCTAACCCTGGCTGGTCCTGCCTCTCCTCGGCCGAGCGGAGTCCGGGCAGCGCTCCCTTCCCTTCCCTTCCCTGCCATCCCGCCCGCTGCCTGGCACGTGCCAGCCCTGTTGCAGGGGGGTGCTCTGCTCTGCTCTGCTCGCAGACCCCCAGGTCTCTCTTCCCCCCGCCCCTCCGGCTCCAGGATGATCCTCCGAGCTCGCTTGGTGCCCAGGGCAGCGTGCCCAGGCTTTTAGCTTGCTGCTGAGCTGGGTTTGGAGTGGGACTGAGAATCGGGGCTTTGTTTAAAGGCTTTGGCGCCCTAGTTTGGCCCTTCTTTGCTTTTGTTTCCTTCCTCTGCCCGTTCCACTTTCTCTTTCCCTCTCCTCCCCCCTGTGCTGTGAGAGGGGAGATGGGGGCTGGACCTCCAGCTGGTCCCAGGACGCCCACCCTGACGCCCACCCTGTGACTCCAGGGGCTTTGTTCCCTCTGCAATCAGCCCTGCTGTGAAGATGCCCCTTCTGCTGGGGGAACGGGGGGGGGACCCCAAACCAGGGGCTGCTGCCAGCCTGGGGAGAGGATGGGCRCTGTGCTGTACCGTGCGGTCCTGGCACATGCTCCAGGTCGTGCTATCCAGACCAAATTGCTTCCAGAATATTCTTGACTCTCTCCATGGCATTTGGGATTCAGACAAGCTCGTTGTTGGTTTAGTGTGGAGTGACTGTGTATGGTGGATGTAATTTATAGACTTTGTGATAAGCCTGTCCAGTCATCCTAAAATAATAAATAAAATACATACCAAGGACTGGTGTGAGATAGGATCAGTAATATCAATGTCTGAGGAAAATTACTGAGACTCTTCAACAGTAAAATAAAGAGTGGAAGAAAAATCTTTGAAGAAAGTAATGAGCATCGCATCTGAGCCCTTTAGAGACTGGGGACTGGGTGCCTCCAGGCACCTGCTCCGTAATCATCTCCCCAGCAATGCTTGGACTGTTTGGCTGCAATGGCCAATACAGTCCCATTGTGGAGACCAATTGCAGCCGTTCAGCACACAAAGAGYTGGGCAATAAGGGCATGGAGGATCCCCTCTGCGCTAAGCCAACGTATTCATGCCTCCAGGGAGTTACCAGGCCCAGGGATCACGCATTTCTATTGCTTCCTTCCCCAGGGTGAGGGCTGTCTCGCCTTTGTGGYTTGTGTGTTTGGAGTCTGGGCTGTGAGTGTGGTGCTGAATAACTGTGAGCTCAGGAAAACCAGCTGTTTAAGAGAAAATTTGGTAGGGAAAGGAGATAAAGATTTTACTCCTGTTCATTCAGAATTGGCCTTAATTTATTAAGTGTCCATGATGCAGTCTTTCCTCGGAGATGGCATCCAAGTCTGGCCTTGGGGAATTTGAATCAAGGCTGCTGTGAGATGCCTGAGCAGAAGCACTATTACAAAAATGCTTTCGCGTGTAGCTTAACTCGAGATGTTTCCAAATCAAGGAACAGCATGTCAAACCCTTTATGATCTGATGCAATCCTGATTACCTCCAGGAGACAGGGAGAGGGGCCTCTTCTTGTGGTTTGCCTAGCAAAAGCACGCTGCTGGAGTGCAGCTGCACTCACGTGAGCTTCCTACCCTGATTCAGATGCTTTGGCACAAGGCAGTGCTGCAAAATGTGCCTGCACCGGTGCCCAGCCAGGTAAGCAGCAGTGCTGCCAGCCTGGCATTACACGGGGAGTGCTTAGGTTTACATCAGGAATTTGTGCTGTGGTGCAAAGAACTCCTGGGGCAGGCTGGCATACTAATTGCTAGCTGTGATGGATGGTTTCTTTTGATACCAAAACGCATCCTAAAGCAGTTTCTCACTTTCGAGCKCCTGGCATTTTGGAAAAGCTTGATGTGCCCAGGATAGGTGTGGATCCTGCTGGCTGTTACCTAATAGTGTCTGGTAGTCGGGGCTCTGGACTYCTATTTCTGATTGTGCCTCTGAGTCATGGTATGCCCTTGGAAAAGACCTTTGTGCCTTGAGGCTTGTCTGCATGAGCAAACTGCAGTCATTTGACTTAAATCACTTCTTAAACAGGTTTAGTTTGTATGATGCAGAGCTTAATTTTGGTTATACTGATGCCCTATGGGATATTAATGTAAACTGTGTTTATGTCAATTTTGAATTGGAATCAGAGCATCTTACTGAAGTTTTAGATGAGTAACAAGTGAATTTATAGGAGGGTTTGTGCTGATTTGCATAGATGAGACCTCTGTTTACTTTATTAGCAAAAGGGTTAGTATCTGTGGCAGTAAATCTGTTTCGAACTTAAGGTCCTTGGATAAATACTTCAGGAGGGTCTAACAGGCTGTCAAAACTCTTTGCCTGTATGCCCAGAGTGCTGTGACAGACTCTCCTTGGYGGTCACCAGGGCCTTGCAGGGGCTGGTGGAACTGGGATCTTGGTGTGGGAGCTTACCTTGTAGAAAAGGAGACATCCTGTGTGTCTGTACCTAGCAAATTAGATTTGCGGCCATGGTGATCTTGATGGAGAAATAAATGCTGGGAAAAACAAGGAGATAGGTGGCCTTGAGAGGAGAGAGAAGAACGGTTAAGAACTTTGATCTCAATAAAAGACCGTTGGGGCAGAAATTGCTCTCTCATACTTCTTCCTACCCACAAACTCCATGTTCGTGGTATCAAAATGTTTTTTTTCCTTTCTGAAAAGGTGGGTCACACTGGTTGTCTCCAAATCTACCTCACCTTCTGCTGGACACACTGCCTTCTCGGGGCTCTTGTACCACAAAGTCTCAGGGTATCACTGGAGGTAGTGTTGCAGCCAGTCCATCCTGCACTGGCAGGTGTTACCCAGGTCTGGGCTGTACAGGTATTATGGGATGGCCCAGTGCCCTGCCTTGGTATAGTCCTGGTGCAAATGAAGCTGTTAGCAGTGCTGCTGTGCCAAGCATGTGTCGTGCTCCGAAATGCTTTGCTTTACCTGCCGAGAGCAACAAGGAGTGTGTGCGTGTCCCCGTCTAGTAGCAGAGTGTGCTGGGAGCATTCTCCTGGTGCTGCATCTCCAGCCACCGCATTGCCCTCTGGGGACTCGCTGGTCTCGTGCATCCTCGCTGTGCAATCCCTGTGCTGCCCTGGGAAGATGGCCAGCCCTTATTGCAGAGTCCTGAGTCTTTAATCCACGCGCCMCTGCTGCAGCGGGCACCCAAGCCCAGCTGCAGCTCTGAGAATCCTCGGGAGTTTCGGTTCCAGCTCCCTCCCTGGGAAAACAAGGCTCACAAGTTCTCCSGTTTGCTGGGCTGTAGCTGGTGCCAGCTGCTATCATTCTCTGAGCCCATTGGCTTGACAACAGTGGAAATGCCGTAAAAAAACAATACAGGGAGGTGGTGAGGGCAAATATGGGGGATCGAAAGGTCTTTTTAAAATTGAAAATTATTCTGGTTTCCAACACTGACTCCCAGGGCAATAGCCTTACAAGCAGGTGCCAGGATGGGGCACGCATACTAGTGACTCCACAAGTGGTGCAGGGTTGCCATCCTGCTCCCCGCTTCGTTCTGCTTCTGTTAATTTGCACCCCTGTCTGCATTAACTGCCCATCAGTGTTCCTTATTGCCTGGCTGCATGATCTTTTCTCACCTGGTAGCTGCTTCCCCTTCACAAGCTCTTAGCAGCATGAGGCTTAACGAACCCGTTGGGAGGGGACTTTAAACAGAAAYGAGAACAGGTTTAATGTTGCAGTTTAAAGTCAACAATTCTCAAATGGAAAACAAAAGTCAAAGCAGAATCTTAATGGTATTTTTTGTTTTTTTTTTTGTTGTTTTATTTTTTGTTAGCAACCCAACTACTGGAGCTTTAAGGTCAGTATTTCTGATTTTTTTTCATGCTTCTGTTTAAAATGCATGCAGTTTTCCATCCTTACTGCATCCCTGTGTCTGTTTATGGTGGGTGGGAGTTTGGGGTTTTCATTCAGGAGTCCTGTGCCAAGTAGTTCTGTTTTCAGCTCAGCAGCAGTTTATGCTCACGAAAAGGCTCTTAATGCTTTGGGGTTGAGCTGTTGTGCAGACAAACCTGTTACGTGAAAAGGATGAATCTGGGTCCTGCCCTCCTTTAGACCTCTAAACCCACCACTAAAGCCTGCTGCTTTGCAGTTATTTCATTGCAGAAGGGACTAGGACCAGTTTCCTTAATCCTGAAAAACAAACAGGGGAAAAGTCCATTCCAGATGTGTTCAGAAGTCTGAGATGCTCCATCCAAGGGCCTGTCCATGATCCTGGACAGAGAAGGGTCACTCTGACCCTCAGTCTCCAAGTCAGAGGCCRAGGGAGACCGAGAAGAGGCAGTCCCTTTTGCTGGTGACTCCTACAAATACTGAAAGCGAAGCGGATCTGCCRTGCTATTTCCACTGCATACGATGTGCCTGTCACTTATGTACACTTGACTCGAACGGTTGCACACCACCACTTCCCCCTTTTGTGCTTCTCAGCTTCCCCTTTGAGCCCCCCCATTCCATGAGATGGAAAAGGCAATTCCCTCATTTATCTGCAATAACAGAGCAGAGCCGGGGCCAAGTTCCTCTGCGCAGAAACACAGCGCAGACCCAAGCTGTTGCAAGCGCAATGCTGCGATCAGCACAATCTGCAAAGAGCAGCTCTCCTCTGGCAGGAGAGTGGTGGCCCCGCTGTTGCGGCCTCTGCTCTGGAGTCACTGCACATCTGAGCTCTGCCTGAGATGTGCCCAAGCTGTGCGTGGTTGAACCTGTTTGCATTTGGCCAGRGATTAAAGGTAGCTGGATGAAGTGCTTGCCTGCTTGGCACTGGCTTTGGAAAAAGGTCCTCTCTTGGTGGTGCTGGGGCTGCAGGCAGGGGTGTGTCGGTGTGCTGGGAGGAGGGATGGGGTTTCAGTTCAAATCCTTATGCCAGACCCCAGAGACCAGCTTTTGGGTGGCTCATTGAAGGACATCTAGATCAGACCCCAAAGGCTGATTAGCCTTAAAGCCCGTTAGGCTGAGGTTTGAGTTTGAGTCCTCGGCCCTGCCTGTAGGGGAGGAAGGGGCAGCTATTGCGGAGCTGCCCTGGGAGCCTGGGCTCTGCTGCAGACTCATAGGGTTTGTTGGCACAAGTCATCACGCCCCCATCTCAGTCCTCTCCTCCACCAGCTGGGTGTTGTGGTATTGCAGAAGTGTCTGGATGGTGGAATAGCAGAATYGTTAGTATTTGCTTTGTTGTATTAGAACCTGCTTCTTGCCTAAACTTACCTCTTCCAGGCTGCACAAAGGAGACCCTGATGSGTGTTTCTTGGCGATGCCAAGGCTCTTTGCTTGCCTGGTGCTTCCTGCCAGCACCTTGCAAATGGCTCACCTATTGTTTGGCTGGATAAAATATGCATGTCATGAAATCCCTCCTTTCTCCCTCCTCCTTGCTGAGGGATGCAGTGGTAACTSTTCAAGGTCAGGCATGTTGCTGGATAACCTTGGCATGTTGTCCCTGGTGGGGCTGCTCTTCCTGTTGGAGAAAATAGGCATTTTCCTTGAATGGCAATGCTAGAGTTGAGTAGTCAAAAATGCATAATATGTGCACTTGTTTGGAGTTTTCATTCCTGAAGTACTTTACATTGTTAAATGTGTGCTAGCAGTGGCTCTCCAAATACTCAGCTGTCTGAGTTCTCAGTGGCAGACTTCAGTCATGTGCTGTTCTATGACATTTCCTGGGACTATGGGGAAAGGCACGAAAGGCTTTTTCTCTGAGTAAGGAAAAAAATAGCCAGGACCACATCTGGATCCCAGCCACCCCTGGGAGAGGATCCTCAGCAGTAACTGGGTGTTCACAGATGTGGAGGGTGCATTTTCTATAGCTGTGATTCCCCCCGCCCCAAGCACACACACACCTAGGGCCTGATAAGGCTGGAAGTACTTTGCATTGCGAATGTAGCATCTTCCAGTGGCTGCATCTCCTTGTGGAAATGCAGTAAGAGTTAAATTGTCTTCCACAGTCCCAGCAAAAGGCAGGTCTCCAGCTGTCTGACCCCACTACCAAGTGGGGCATGATCCATGAGGCAGCTGGGAATTGCTTGTCAAGGGTAAAACTGGCTGGCTGTGCAGGGGAGATGATCTCTGGAAGCAGGTGCTGGGGGCTTCCTCGAGGCCACCACAGCCACCTGTGTCCCCAGGGGATCCTCTAGCTGCAGGCTTGGCCTTCTGCTGGGAAAGCTTCCACCCCCTTCTCTCTCCCCAAAATACATTTTTTATGACCTTTTAGGTTCCCTATCTGTGTCATCTGGGCTGACTCCCACCCACCAGTGCTGCTGATGCAGAGCTAGCTCTTATCCACCCTCAGCTGATGGAGAGGGCTGCAGCCAGAGCCCTGATTGCTTTGGGGATCACAAGTGTCCCCAGCTGTTTCAGAGTCTTCTGCATCTCAGTGTGTCTGCAGGTCCTGCCCCAGCACAGGTCTGTGCCTTTTCCTTCTCACACAAATCATCACACAAATGACCCTTCCTGCTAGCTGGGCCAGGCTGAGTGTGCACAGAGCCATCGATCCAGCCTCTGTGGCTGTTGTCATGCTGCTGCTGGTCATCTTGTCCCCAAGCAGGTTCCCAAGATCCTTGGCCAGGGCAGTCTGGTACCAAGTGACCTTTTGGTTACCTAGCAACCGCATCCCAGGTCACAACCATCATTGCCTGCAATTTTGGGGTTGCCCAGAGTGTTTTCTGTGTCAGCCTCTCAGCTTTATGGCTCGCTGTGCTTCCTGCCACCCCGAGGGCACTAGGGGGTCAAGGCGATGGAGGAAAGCAGAAATCTTGCCTTGGGATGGGGCACTGCGTCTGCTGGGGTGGGACCGATCCCCCAGGCTGAGACTGGGGAGGCATGTGCCTCCCACCCCAGGCACGTGGCGGTTCTCCTGCTTGGGATTCGGGGCACAGCCCTTGGCCGAGCTGGGCGCCTCCTTGCTGGCCCTGCCTCGCTGTGCTTCGTGCCCAGCCCAGGCGGGGTGTTTCATGCACAGACCTTCCCCTTGTCCCGCAGCCTCTCCCAGCACGTGCCTGTGCTCCTGGCACATCTCWGGCTGCCCTTCAGCCTGTGCATCTGAGCTGGGTGCACTCCTGGCTGCCGGTGTGAGCGGGCAGGGCACAGGGACTCCAGAAACCCAGCTCCACGTCTGGCTGGGGCCAGATCCCTCCTTGTCCTTGCACATCCGTTTCCCCGGCAGGGAAGAGGAGGATGCTCCCWCCTCCCTTGGAGGTGCGCTGAGCTCTGCTGGCGAGCGGTGCTAGGCAATAGCTAGGGCTCGTTGCTCCTGCTGTGCTAATGCAGGAGGTTGGTTTGCTCATTGCTGTTGCTAGTGTGCTGAAGAAAGAATGGGAAAAACCTAAGGCAGAGCCTCAAAAGCTCCTTTGGTGCCTGGACTAAAAAAAAGAGGGGGGGGGTGGGAACTGAAGTAAAAGCTACTGGAAAACCAACTCGAATGTGGAAAGAGAGAGGATGTAGAACATGTCTTTTCCATTCAAGCATCCAGGCCTGCAGCACTTGCTCTGTGCTGTAACCCCATATAGAGGGGCTCTTGCTCAAGTRGCAGGCTTGTTTGGAGCTTCAGGGATCTCTGCTGTGGCTTTTTCTCCTTGGTGCTGCTGACAGCCARCGTGGAGTTTTACCCCCTCCGCAAATGCAGGACTGCTGCCATGTGGCAAGGGCACAGGGCTTCCCAGGAGTGCCGAGTCTCATTAACGGGAAGCTGTTTCCATTTCACTGGCAGGCTGAGGACTCGAGGAGTTTGCCTAACTGATATTACATGCAGCCAGTAATATTTGCTTGTATGAGACAAGCAAATACCAGGCAGGCTTAGCTCATGTAATCCTGCCACTGCTGCACCAGAACGCAGTAAGCATTCCTTCCCATGCCCTCCTGGTGGCCTTGTGCATCCACCCCGCTCCGCGGGCAGCTGGGGAGACAGGCTCTTTCTGTGCAATGTTTTGTTTGGAGGATGAGGACATTTGGGTGTGCTCAGAGAGGAGAACGGAGCTGATGAGTGTTTGCTCCCAGGTCCTGCTGTGACCACAGGGCTGGACAGGGTTCACGCTGGTTGGCTTTCCGACCCAAGCGTCTTTCCCTCTGCTCTCACCTGTCCAGCAGGAGCTGCTCTCTGGTACTCAGCAATCTGTTGGTCCTAGGTGTTCACCTGGCTGTCGTTGTGTTTACTAGTGCAACTCCCCAGGAGGGATGAGAGCAGCAGTTAAAACGGGGAACTGCGGCACAGTGGGCCAAGTGATGCRTCCCAGGAGGGATGCATCAGCACAACCTGCACTGATGCCTCCTGGGTGCTGGGCTGCTGTCCCAGATTTGGGCCCTCTGCTAACCTATATCTATTGATGCTAAAGTAGTTTTTTCTTGTTTTGTTTTTTTGCAAGTTCACGCCAGACTCAGAGACTTTTTCCCAAGTGGCACCTGCAGGTGTTAATGCACACAGCCTAGTATCACCATATACAGCTGCTGAAGCAGATCCTGCTTCCCAGCCCCTACTCAAATGCCAAAGAACTGAGCCACATCACCCGGCCACGGAGAAGTGCTGTCGCTATGTGCTGCTAGCCTGTGTCCCCTGAACTTTCTATCTCATGCAGGTTCCCTTCTGACCAGAGTTGATTTCAGCTCTGAGATCCCAAGCAGAAACTTATCCCATTCTCCTCTACCTCCTTTTGCTGTGTTTTTTTTTGCATTTATCTTTCCTTCTGATCCACCTGCATCCCTGAATGATGCAGTAATTTGCTTATTTTTGGAAGATGCTGTCACACAAGCCAGTGTTGCCAGAAAACAGGGAGATTTAATGTGGCCTCAGCTTAACCTGAGTGATAGAAACAACTGCTGGGATGAATGTCCATGCAGGTGCTAAGGTCAAGGTAACAGAGGCAGGGTTTCTATCCCTTACCCCCAAATATATCTCCTGCCATGTGTTCTTCATCACAGCCCTAACACAACCCCACCTCTAGGGACTACCTCAGCCTCAAGACGGGCTGGATGAGTACTGTTTCTTTATCCCTCCTTGCCATTCAACTAGGACAGAGTCTCAGGACAGAATTGTTCTGCTCTCTACTGATTTTGGGCTGGGTGTGYGTGTTTGAGGCATAGGGAATAAGTCCAGGAATAAAAGCAAGGCTATCTTTGCCTAGGGGGTTAATGATTATCCTCCCTGTGGGAGCCAAGGTCGCACCCAGCTTCAGGAGATGAGAGCTAGTGGGCATGGTATGCCTGCTCACCCTTATCTGATTGCTGTGCCAGTGCTCCATCTTCTCCTGCCAGGTCTACCACGTGCTGGGGGAGCAGCTGTCTCTTGCAGGCTCTCATGCCTCTGATTTGAAGCACCTTCTGTTGTCCTGCCGCTAGCCAGAGAGGTGAGTTCACCCCTGTATCTTTGGGAAGAAAGCAGATGCTTTCAGGGCTCAGGCTGAATGCAGAGACCTCAGCACAGTTGGATTCGATCTCCTGCTCTGCWGAGTCTGGTGTGGTGCAGCAGGGAGAGCAGTCTGCAGCCCGTGCGCCAGCCTTCTCCTGTGCTGGTGTGCAGCTCTCCCACCCCTTCCCACCTCCGATCTGTGGGGCAGGAGCTGCTAGCGAACGCTGCGCTGGCCGCTGGTGCACGGGAAGGGACCRTCACCAATACGCGCTCAGGTGGCAGGGAACCAGCAGCTGTCAATATTCATGAGGCTGCAGAGAACCCAGGCTTTTAAATATTCATCAGGCAGGCGAAAGAGTGAGGCTGTTGGTATCAGCAGGAAAGGGAGCAGTGTGGAGAGGGAGGTGAGCAGCCACCTGTGTCCTCCACCAAGCTGGCTGAGATGTCTGAAGGCAAGGGGACACTTTGTGCTTGGACATACCATGTCTTAATGCCAGGCCTCTGCTCTCTTCCTCCYGGAGTGCTGAGCAGTTTGTATGCTTGAGGGGCAGCAGTGATGGATGCTGGGGTTACCCTATTTAATCCTGAGTGGGGTAGGCAGCTCATGCCTTGCTCCTGCTCACATCTGGCTGCCAGTAGCAGGCTGTGCACATCCGGTAGGGAGGGCCCCTTTCTTTAGTCAAGGGGTCCGGTTTAAAAACTAATCCGATTTTAATGCTAATCCTGTTAACATTGAGATCAGGATTAATTCTGGGTTAATCGGGATAATCCTGACAATGTTGAGCATTAGATGCTGGATGAATTATGGCTGCTGTGAGCAGTACACTTTTAATTCGGCAGCGGGACCCAGGGTGGGAGGGATTGGAGGTGGGAGGGCCTACAACCACCTGGGCTGGAGGAGACATATATATTATGTGTCTTCCTATGACAGTAGCCCTAATCGGAGCACCCTGAGCTGCATTCTGGACCTCTTTCCTTCCTGATCTCACCTTTCTCTGCTGCTGCAACCTCTGATCATCTCCTGGTTATTCCCCCTTTGCTGTGTTGTACCTCCCTGGTTCCTCCCTC
The DNA here is from genome assembly GCF_003343005.1 of Rhea americana. Classification (NCBI taxonomy): domain Eukaryota; kingdom Metazoa; phylum Chordata; class Aves; order Rheiformes; family Rheidae; genus Rhea; species Rhea americana. The sequence continues at coordinate 30,963 of NW_028186840.1, read as the reverse complement.
CCCCGAAGGCACGAGCTGGGCCCTTGGAAGCCTCTCCTTACGCGGAGGTCCCACTGAAGCCCAGAGCTCCTGCCGGGGCACAGCTGCTGTGAAACATGCTGCACAGCCTTGCCGAGAGCGTTCCTGCAGCCTTCTGGCCCTCGGCTGCTGGAGCAAGCGCCCGGAGCTGGGACTTGCAGGAGGAGGGTGCTATCAGTGCTCTGACGGCAGCGCAGGCCTGGAATAGCTCCCCAGCCGTGGCCTGACACCGCGTTTGGGAGAGCAGGATAGTGCAGGGACGCATCCCGAGTTAAAGCCTCCAGTCCCRGCTCTTGTCAGATGGTGTTTCCAGGGCAGCGAGCGTGTTGCCACCCCCAAAGTGAGGAGTCAAGGGGCCCGACCCACGAAGGGGGATCCCCTGCGGCAGGGCRATGCCTGGTGCTCCAGGGCAGGTGAGAGTTGCGGTGTCTCCCCAGGACCCTGTGCTGGGCTGACGACTATCTTCTGCGGGCCTTGGGGGCATGCCGAGAGCCGAGGTCCTCCCCGTGGCCTTGGTCCAGGAGGAATGGAAGTGTCCTGTTACCTCAGCTCTGCTCCTCTTACAAAACAACTGCCAGCGCTTTGCTGATTTACTATCAAGGAGCATCAATAATGAAGAATGAGTAGAGTTCATTAGGAATGAGTGAATGAATGAGGCAGTTTGATGCACTGGCCCTGGCTCGGTTTGTTTTCTTTCCCTGTTTGCAGAGAGGTCACAGCCTCCGAGGTGGTTACAAGGGAGAGAGCTGGGCTGCTGGATGACACTGTCCCCCCCCTTCCCACCCTACTGGGTCCCCCCAGCTATTACTGGGGCCCAGTTTGGGATGTGAGGTGTTGGGCTCCCTTCCTAGCATCCCAGGAGAGGAGAGGGCAGATCCCACTGAGGCCTGGATTGAATTACCTCCAAAATTGCTCCTTCCTGACCCCAGGCACACAGATGGGAACAGGTTGGTGCRGCTGAAATGCTGCAGTGACGTGGTGGGGGGAGGAGGCAGGCGGTGAGACAGGAGGGGAAGCATTACAGGCAAAACGTCTGGAAATGCCTCCCATCTCCTTCCCTGCTTTTAACAGCTCTTGGGGCTGCTTGCGGGGGGGGGGGCAGTTTCAAATTTCAATTAAAATTTTCCTTGGAAATGTTGACAGAAGCAGAGCTCCRGGAGGGACAGATGTTGTTTTTCTCCCAGCTTTGCTAACAACTTTACTCGCTGCTGACCCTAGCTGGAATCAGACAGGCAGCGTGGAGATGAGCAGTGAGGCTCCTGGCCCCGCTTCCCCGCACGCCCATCTTAATGAAATATTTGCCGATCAGCTGCTTGTCCGGGTGGGAGCCCAGCTGTGGGGGTCCCCGGCGCTCCCGCCGTGTCCCCCCGCGTTTCCGACGCGCGGGCCTTCAGAGCATCGCGCCTGCCCGCGGGGAGCGGCGCGCTCTGGAAGCAGAGCTCCCCTGGCACGCGGGTTTTCCAGACGGCTGAAATCGAGGAGTCCCTGCTCTTCTTTCCCGGAGCCGCCCAGTGCTAGCGGCAGCGAGCACGTGTTTGGGGGATGGGGGCTACAGCTGCAACGCCAGTGTAAAAGCCTTTGCAGGCGAGGGGAGGGCAAGGGGGCCGCGTCAGCTGGCTTTTTCCATCCCTTTGTTTGCGATCCGAGCAAATGTGCCATTTAACTGGGAAATGGTGCGGGCTGGGACGGGTGGTCTGGGCCAGGCTCTGAGATGTGGCCAGTCAGCTCTGGCTTGCAGGTATCTCCCGTCTGGTCCTCTGCCCCCTGTCCTGTCCGGCCGCGATGTGCCGTCCCCGCCGCGGAGGCTGTGCCGCGGTGCCCGTGCTGCCCCGACACGGTCCCTTTAGCTCCGGTGAGCCACAGACTCAGAATTCAGGGTGGCAGGCTTCAACCTCCGTGCTAACGGGAAACGGGCGCAGGAAGGTGCGGAGGCTTGCCCCAGTCCCCGAGCCACCCCTCCTCGTTGAGGACAGTGACCCATCCTGCCTCTGACCCTGGCTGGCTCCCCACGGTGAGCAGGAGTGGTCCCCTCCGGGTGCAGCTGGGCTGGCTGCTGACCCCCGTATCCAGGGAAAGGAAAGACGTCCTCGGGCCAGGCCCCAGGGATGAACTGGCCCTGCTGACGGAGGAAGAGCAAGGGGCAGTGTTATTGCCAGATTTGAGTGCAGCAGAGTTTTTTTGGAGAGCAGAGGTAGTTTGGGGGCAGTTCTCTGTGATTTTCCCCAATTTGCTGTTGCCTGCTCCAGCTCTGGAGCATGCGGCCTCCCAGGAGCATCCCGGGTAACCGTGAGCACATCCCCTCGGCGGTTTGGCTACGGCATAGGCATCCATACCCCAGCAGTGGGGCAACTTGCTTCTCTCTGCTCGTGGGCTTGCAGCTAGAGGCTGGTGGGCTCCCATCTCTACCAAGGCCTGATCCATCGCAGTGCTGAGCTCCTGTGCCCATTGCGAGCGCTCGGCACTTCACCAGATGGGACCTGTAGTCAGATGCTGGCTTAACTGATGAGAGGGGGATTATGAGGAATTAATCCAGATCAGTGTCCAACCAGGGGCTGGAGCTGGCAGTTTACTTACTCGGTAAATAACTGGTTGCGTTGCTTTGCCTGGGGCTGGGCTGGGCTTGCCAGCTCTGTGCCAGCTGTTCCCCAAGCTGGCCAAAGCAGATTTTGGGGGTCTTTGCCTGTATCCTGCTCGTGTGGCCTGGCAGAGGTGACACAAACAAGTCAGAGTTGAAGTTTGCTGCGCRGCAGCTTGATAGAGCGGAGCGGCTGGCTGGGACCTTTGAAGGGCTCCATCCATCCATCCCTCCACGCAAAGGCGATGCGTAGCCAGCCCGGCTGTCTCGAACGCATTCCAGCACGTTATCTCTGCAAATGTGTCAGGATGGAGCGTGAAAAGGGGCGGTTTGGGAGCTGCCGACTCGGACCCGGCCCGGCAGCAGCTGCTCTCCCCACGCTCAGCTGCTTGGCTCAAAGGCAGCCGGGCCGGAGGCTTTGCCTGGTGACAGCAGGGTCTTGGGGAGAGGCTGAGCTCGAGGCCAGACAGTGCCTGGGACGTTAGCACGAAGAGGGCTTATCCTCCCCAGCTGCACGTACAGGTCTGTATTGGTGCTTGTGGACTGTGTTTTGGCTCTTCCAGCTGGTTTTGGGGGTGAGAGGGGCTGGGACCTCTGCCAGGACGGGCTGCTGAGCCGAGTGAGCCGGAGGGGACCTGGAGCAAATGCGGAGAAGTTCTGTGTGCATCTCGGTGGGGTGCAAAGGGACCCCGTCATACTGTCTAGTCTTTGTTGCAAATGTTATTCCTACTATAGCTGAAACACCGAGGAGCGCTGCAGCTCGCTGAGCGCTGGTGTGCGTGTTTGATGTGTAGAGAGGAGCTGCTGAGGGCCTGGCAGATGTGGGCCTCGAATGGCTGCTTCGCTCTAAGGTCGAGTGCAAAACCGCCCTTGGAGCCTGCGTGGGAGCAGTGGGAGGGTGGGAGGTGAGGAGCTAGCAGAGACTTGAGCATCTCGGCTGTGAGAAGTCGTTTGCTCCCTCTTGAAGGGTCTYTTTGCAGTGCCAGGCTTGCTGCCTGTCCTTAGGAAGCAGGTGGAAATGTTAATGAGCGAGACCAGCTCTGGTGACTYTGAGCCTTGCAGGGGAACGGCTGCGGAGGGTAGCTCTGGGCGCCCTGCCCCATTCCGAGGCGGGAGCCTTCCCTGCAAACGTTCTGGTGTTTTCTCCATCTTCCCTTAAATGTCCTGCATGAGATCGAATGGCTGTTCCTCTGTTTCAGCTCTCCCAGCTCTGCTCCCCTCCAAAACCCTCCTGCCTTCCTCCTCCTGTGCCCCTCGTCCSTTCCAGTCCTCTCTCAAACTCTTCTCCTCTTCACCACATCCGTAACTTGCACCCTGGGGTGCTCACTGGGTGCTGTTCCTCATCAGACCTGCACAACTAGGTAACATCACCTCTTCCCCCCCAATCCATCAGCATGACTGTTTGGTACCCATCACTGCGGGGCCCGGAGGGACTGCCCCTTGGCACGCCGGTCTGCACCTCGACTCCCTCCCTCGCTCTCTGCAGGCTTCCAGCCCTGAGCAAGGCTGGCAGGGTTAATATTAACGGGTGTGGGGGGAGAGAGGGAGCGCAGGAGGAGAGGGAGGGTTAGGCACAAGAAGGGGAGGAGAAGAGAGAAGCATCCTTATCTAGCCAAGCAGATATAATGAAGCTGTTTCAGAGCTGACAGTAAMGGGATTGTTGGAAGTTTTAGAAGCTAAAAGAATTGCTTAATTGTATCTTTTTTTAGCTCTGGGGAAATAAAAGACAAAAGCCCCCAAGTCTCCCCGCTTTCCTCATCCCACCTCTTTTATATAAGACTCAGAGGCACGGAGCAGGGATCCGAGGGGCTGGAGATCCTCCGCTCGCCGCCGGTGGGACAGGCGTGGGGGGAGCAGGCGCGCCGCGTCTCGCAGCCCGTCCTGGCCGCCCTCCCCGGGRGGGAGCCGGGGCCTTTGGGAGTGGGTTTCCACAGGGCGATGCCCCTGYGCCGGCCGATCYGCTCTGCTGCGGCYGGCGGGAGGCTCCGGGGGCCTCCGGCCGCTCGGCAGCAGCGGGGCGGGCACGTTTCTTCCCCGGGCAGGCCCCGGTCGCCCTGACCTTGGCAGGCGGCCGTCAGGGCTCTGCTCTCCCAGAAGCTCGGTGCTCCGTGGGTGTTTTCCCTTGGTGCCACCTGGGGCCGGAGCTCCCAAACAGCCGACCCGTGGCCTTGGGCAGCTTTTGTTTTGCTTCTGGGCKGTTACGCTCCTTTTCTTTCCCTTCGCGCTCTGCCCGTAAACTTGGCCCTTCCCACGCTCCAGACCACGCTGTGCCGCCGCGCGGAGGCGGGCGCTGTGCCGCCGCCGGGCTGGCACCCAGGGCCCGAGGGGGAGGCTGTTTGCTCCGCCGCTGGTTGCGGACYGAGCTCTGAGCAGAGGCAGGCCTGTCCCGGGGCTGCGGGGTCCCGCGGAGTGCACGGTCCGGGCGTTCAGCGCTGCCGTGTCGGAAACCAGCCCAGCGCTGTGTTAACCCTGTGCTCTGAGGCTTGTTCAGCAAGAAATGGGTCAACTCCCAGCGTGTCCTTGCTGCAGCGCAAGGACCGGGCGCGGGAGAGCTCTCCTCCTCCCCTCCGGGGTTGCTCGCGGCCGCCGTGGGTGGGTTTCAGAGGCCGTGAGCAAACATCCTGGTGCACGCAGGAGGCCGGGCTCGTTTGGAGCTGCAGGAGACTGACCTTTCTGCATGGGGAGCTGAGCAGTGAGCGCTGAGCTTGGGCAAAGCCTCCCCGGCGGTGCAACTGCACTGGGATTTATCCTGCACGCCCAGACCCTTCCCTGCCCCAGCTCGGGCCCGCCCTGGGGTGGGGGATCGTGTTGTGGCTGCGGACGGCGGCGCACAGAGCAGGCGCCCGCGTGGGCGCGTAAACACGAGCGTCGGTCCTTGCCAGGACCTGGCTGTCGGCCGCGGGGGCTCTGATGCCCAGCCGGCAGGTGGATAAGGCCTTTGGGATGCTGGTGCYCTGGAAGTGGGAGGATGTTGCAGTCCTTGTCGTGTGTTCGGTACTCGGCCGTTCCAGCCTTTGATACCGCGCTGCTCAGCGGCGGCGTGGTGTGGTCCGGGCCAGCCCGAGAATAGGATTTCCCTTTTGGAGACTGTGATGAGGGTTTGACGTTATTTTCCTCATGCATCGGARTGAAAACTCGGGCCGGGTGCCCCGAGCGAGGGCCCTGGCAGGGTCACCCCCGAGGCCGGGGGCTGCGTGTGCCACGTGGACCCGGGTGGTGCCGGCAGCCCCACGTCTTCCTCGCTCCGGAGCAGGCTTTCCTCCGCCTGGCAGTCGGCACCGGGGCAGCACGCGGCAGAGCGAGACGTTTGCCCGTGACGGCTCMGTGCGGCTGCCGGGTACCGTCCTGCCAGTGCAGAGCTCCCAGTCGCTGTCCATCCCAGGGCTTAATCTGGCATCCAGCAAGGCAGGATTGGGCCCAGGCATATGAGAAGCTGAAGCAGGGATCTGGGCATCCATTTTAGGCTGCGGTGAGGAGAGAAGCTGCATGAGCACGTCAGGTCCTGACACGGYGGAGATGCACCCGAGGTCCCCGTTGGATGCGGTTAGGTGCCACCAGCTCGCCGAGGCGCGGGAGCAGCGTGAAGGGGGCTGGGAGGGGGGCGCGTGGCTGGGGCTGCCGGGGGGCCGCCGCGCTGCTTTGCATCAGCTGGTGGCAGGGGCGGAAGGCAGGATGTGTGGGGGCCGAGTTGTCAGTTAACATATTATCTTATAGCGAGGATAAGTCGTTAGCAAGGCAGAGCAATAAAAAACAATTCCCTTGGAGCCGGCTCGTTAACGGGCCGCTGGAGGCCAAGGACGGAGCAGCCGGCGCGCTCCCGGCTCGCCCTCGCTGCTCGGCTCCCTGCCCGGGAGAGCGGCTGCGGGGCTCTGCCGGCACCCTGCTCCCGCGGGCCCTGGGCCACCCCTCCGTCCCCCCGGCCAGCCGTCGCAGCAGAAGTGGCCRCGGGCGAGAAGCGGCGGGGACGCCCCCCTCGGCACCTTCTGCAGCGCGGGGAGCGGCCCCGCAGCTCGCGGGCCTCCTGCGGTAGCCCGCGGGCTTTCCCGGGAGGCTCAGGTCCCAGCGTGGCCGGAGGCGGAAGGGGGAAGCCCTCCGCTCCAGCGGGCTCTCGATGCTGGGCATCAGCCGAATGAGCAGAGTCGGCCCTTCTGGGCAAAATTCCATTAATTTTCTTCTTACTATTAAAATAAAAAATAAAAATAAAAATAATTAAAAAAAAGACTGTTTTAGCCTGATGTTGTGGTTAGCTCTGCCAGGAGACCTCGATTACTTTAGGTCAGCTGAAGCCTTGGGGTGGAGGCAGAGGAGGAGGGTGGGCCCAGTCCCAGCAGGGGAAGCTCATCYGCTCCCGGGCCCCTGCTCCCAGGGGAGCCATCTCCGTGGATTTGGGAAGCACGGAGGCGCAGGCACGCTGCAGCCCTTAGCAACGAGGATGCTATGTAGCAACAGCAGTCTCAGCCATCCTGCTGTGTCACGAAGAGGGAGAGACAGATTCCCCCGCCCTTGGCCACATCGATCTTTCTATGATTATGATTATTTTTTCCAGACAAAACAAGCACTGGGGAGGGGGTGTGCTGGCGCTGTGTGTGATCTGGCRACCTTCTTTCGCCTCGTGTTGAAGCTTGGTGGCTTTCAAAGTCCAGCCCGGGTGTGGGTGCTGGCCAGGGGGGCGTCAGGAGGTGCTTGCATGGGAGGAGCAGTGGGGAAAAATGGGAGAGAGAAGGAGGCAGAGCAGGATGAACCTGAGCCCGGCACGAGGCCGAGGAAGGGGCTCGCTGGAGCGGTGAACGCAGGGTGCGGGAAGGTGTGTGGCCCTGCAGGAGACATCGTGGTCCAAGTAGAGCCTTCGCCCCAGCCCTGGCTGTGGTTCACAAGCAGCGCCTGCCTCGTCCCTGCGCCACCCTGGGGCAAGGCGCTCTAGTCCTTGGACAGGGGCGGTGGGACAGCACTGCAAAACAGGGATGGTTTTGCTCCCAGCACGAGACAGCCRGAGATTTGGGGACCCAAAGCCCTTGAGGTCTCCTGGTTGCTGTTCCCAGTTCTGGAGCTCGCTCGCTCGCTGCGATGGCGAGCAGCCGGGACAGAGCCGGTCCACGTGCCGGYGTGCTCGAGCTGCCGAGAGGGGCACCGAGGCTGGTGAGCGGGGACAGGCGCGGGGGACGGCGCAGACGGGGCGCGGGCAGCCGTGGGGCAGCGTGTGCATCTTGACACGGAGCCGCGCGCTCCGGCTGGGGTCGCGGGGACGTTTGTGCAYGAAGAACAGACCAACGGCTCGTTCCCAGGTTTGCTGCCCGGGAGCTCRTGAAGATGAACACGCAGCTCAGCCTGGAGCCGCTGCAGGGTGCCGATCGCGGGCAGCCCGGGCGGAGGGGCCGGCGGGCGTGCACCCATGGGAGCACCCTGCACGATCCCCTTGGGGCTCCACAAGGGAGCCCCGAAGCCTGGAGCAGCAAGACCGCCTGCTCGCTCCATCGCCCGCTGCTGCTCTCTTAGGGCTGGGTGGGAAGTCCACCAGAGAAGGTGCTGGCGGATCGCACAGGCCCTGGCTTAGGTCCGACCTGCTCCCGTCAGGCAGAAAACCTTTCCTGATGTAGGAATTTAAGGCTCTGTACTACCAGTGTGCTTTTTCTTAAAAAACAACAGCAACAACAAAAATACGCAGTCAATTTTCCAGCAATTAGCTACAGCGAGAACATTTCAAGTCGTAGAAAAACCCACCCCACAGGATTAATTAAAGCCTCCAATTAATGCCTAATTTAAATGATGATGATGGCTGTTATCATTTCATATTGATTTTTCTTTCTGGTCTTAAAATAGAGCTGTTGTCCCTTCCATGCCGCCTTTTCCACACCTCAGGAGCTGTTTGTTCCCTCTGTTTGRTTTGCCAGCGTTAAACATGTGTCTGGAAAATCAAGCCTTGCGTTTCGGGGTATTGACAGGCAGCGTTTGCTTCGCGGGGAGCTGGCGGCGGAGCTCTGCCGCCCCACGGGTGGGCATCTCTGGCAGKGGGACCAGGCTGCATGACGTCTGTCCGTCCGTTCCAACGCCGGGACGCTGTCCTGGCTTGGCTCTCGGCTGGGATGGATGTGACTCCAGAGCCTGGTCCGAGCTGAGGCCACCAGCGCTGCCCCCTACAAATAGCACCGAGGTTCACAGCCAGCCCGAAAGGGATGGAAACCAGCTCGAGCTGTGACCGGCGGGTTGCGGAAGAGCTGCCTCCGCGCACAGCCGCCGCCTGCTTCCCCCGGAGCGGCGGCCCGTGCCGGGCCCGCGGGAGCACCGAGCGGAGCGGCCCCCGGCTGGCGCCCAGCCCTCATGTGCCACCCCACCAAGGGTGGGTGAGCATACGTCTTTCCAGGGGAGCAAGTGGGTGTAAGCGTATTGACTTATATACCTGGTAGGCACTATTCTGATTAAATATGCATTTCCCACATGCAGAGTTTAAAGATGTTTGTGCAGAAAGCCCCTGTATGTAGCCTGAACTTTTATACAGTGGATATATGCTTGGCCATGTGAAATTGGACTCCTGGCATATTAAATTTTTACTGCTGTAAACCCAAGCCCATTACTTTCCCCCAGCTCAGGCAGCCATAAACCTTGCTGCTGCTTTGCTTCCAGAATAAGCCAGGCATTTATGTTTCCCGGGAGCTGGTTCATTGGCGTAATGGATGTCTAACCTCCTGTAATTGCTAAGGTTATTCCAGCACTTGCATGCAAGCCCTGGCTCCGTTACCAACCAGCTATCGCTGTTTTTATTTCAAGTGGATTGCTGGTAGAGGAACTCAAAGGCACCTGGAATGGCACCGGGAGGCTTTGAAATGCAGAATGCTGCAAGCCTGAAGTGGAAAACATGAGCGTGCAATTGTGGGAGACGAGGGGACAGTAAAGGGTTGTACATACTTAGACCAGGAGAGCACGGATGCCTCGAGCTTGTCACTGCGTCTGGATTACATCAGCCTGTTGACTCAGCTGATGATCGAGGGCTGAGCATCCCCAGACATGGCCCAGGCGGCTCGACCTCACCCACGGCTCTGCATCGCAGCACGAGGCTTTGGAGGAAGCTCTGCAGCACCGTCTCCTGCAACATGCTGCTGTGTAGAGGGGAGCAGGCCGGGGCTGGGGTACCACCAGTGCAGCTTTCCTTTGACCTCTTCCCTCTCCCTTTCCAGACAAGGAGCTCCCGACACTCCCAGAGCTCCCAGCCTGGCTTGGCTGATCAAGCCAAACTTTCCTTCGCCTCGGCCGAATCCCTGGAAACCATGTCAGAAGCTGAGCTGCCCATAGGATTCAACAGGATGAACCGTTTCCGACAGAGTTTGCCTCTGTCCMGGTCCACCAGCCAGACGAAGCTACGATCACCAGGTACTGTTGCCCTCTCCTGCGCTGGAGCTTCCTGAACATTGCCTCCCTCCCAGGCGGGGCAGGGGGCTGGCGTGAGCAGCGTCCGTCTGCTTCGTCAGGGCTGAATCCGGTCTCCCTGTAACTGCTGAAACCTGTGGTTGCAACAGGCCACTGAYGCCTGGATGCTGGAGGAGCGACTCTGCTCCCAGAGTCCCACAGCAGGGGCTGTGTTTCGGATGCTGATCCACCCAAACATCTATTTTTGCCTCTGCAGACAGAGACTTGCATCTGCCACTTGCAAGCATGGCATATGTGTATGGGATTATTTTGTTCTACGCAGATAAACCCAGTGGAAGCAGAGGTCACTGCATGTTATGCAGGAATGACTGGGGGAACAAGCTGCTTTCAACCTTTCTGCTCCAGGGTGGGGTTGGATAGAGCAGAGATTACTGACCCTTAGATTGGGCACAGAGACCTCCAAGCAGGAGGACAAACTGAGGCCACAGAGCCCCAGTCCGTGGCATTTCTTAAGTGTTGCATCGAGTAGGGGGGAGAGTGCAGCAGCTCCCTATGGTGTGGGCACTTCTCACCCCTTACTGCTTGCTCTGCTTCCAGGGGTTCTTTTCCTGCAGTTTGGGGATGAGACGAGGCGTGTTCACATCACCCACGAGATCAGCAGCATGGACACCCTGCACGCCCTCATTGTYCACATGTTTCCCCAGAAGCTCACGATGGGGATGCTGAAATCTCCCAACACTGCCATCCTCATCAAGGACGAGTCACGCAATGTCTTCTACGAGCTGGAGGATGTCCGGTGAGGGTGTGGGGCGGACAGAGAGGGAGGGAGCAAGCTCAGGAATACAGCACRTTGGTTGGTACGTGACATCTCGGGCCAATTCTCGCAAAGAGGCCAAGCCTCTAGGGGGTCCTCCTTACGCCAGCAGAGTCATGAGAGCCTGCTCTCACCTGGCTGCTGGTGTCAAACTCATTAGCTTGCATTTTTCCTCCTCGGATGCAAGCTAGTGTTGGCAGCTTCTCTGCCTGCAGGGATGGCCCAGTGTCTTCCTTTTCAATGGGGGTAGAGAGATCTTGGCAATGGAAGAGAATTTCCTTGGAGATAATGTAGGGACCAAAGGTCATGTGAGGGTCTTAAGAAGAAACTAGGACAGGTAATATTTGCTCATCTCTGCAAAATATCACCTGGGAAAACCTGACATAGGGAAGAGTACCATGGAAACTACTGGGCCAACTACTCCTTCTACTGGCAGGAGAGATTGATTTCCCTTTCTTTGTGGGCTTCACAAGAGATGAAATTAGAGGGATGAAAGCAGAAGGATGTGGGTGCAGTCTTGTGGCGAGGACCTGGAGGCTGCCTGTTCAAGATGCCTGACTCATAACTCTCCCTCTCCYTTCAGAGATATCCAGGACAGAAGTATCATTAAAATCTACCGGAAAGAGCCCCTCTATGCCTCGTTCCCAGCTTCACACATCACCAATGGCGACCTGAGGGTAAGGGGGGACGGATGTGTCCGTGGGAGCACGCAGTGTGTGTACACCTTGGGCACTGGGGCTGGGGTTAGTGAAGAGAGAGTGATGGAGACGGAGACTGGTAGTTGTGTGTGTTTGCGGAAGGAGTAGTGACTGCGATTCSTCGTCCCCAGTTCCAGCGTCGTTAAGTGTTACTTTAAGTGAATGGATGTTTGGAGCCTGACAGCAGGGTAATAAACATGATAATTAGGGAGTTCATCAGAATGAATCGTCCTGCTCCTGGATGGGAATGAGGGAGCTGCCCTTTGCCAGGACCAGGTGAAGACCATGAGCTGTGGATCCCGGTTCTTGGTGCACTCAAGGACAGAGCACGGCTGGGGGGTCTCTAGCTCAGCCTCTCCTGGCAGGAGGGTGTTTGCTTGGGGATCCGTAGTTGCAGAGGAGTAGTGTACAGACACACACATGCACATAGAGAGCAGCTCTGCCCTAATCCTCAGCATCCACAGCGGGGACCCAGGCGTCTGCRTGGGAGGGTTACACCAAGGCAGCGTCCCAGCCAGGCAGAGCAAGGGAWGGGGGTGCAGCCCATTGGGGCTGCGGTGCTGATGGTCCCTGTCTCTTCCCCGCAGAGGGAGATGGTTTACACCTCCAGGGAGTCATCTCCCACCCGCCGGCTGAACAACATGTCACCAGCCTCTCATCTGACCTCCGGCTCCCCGCCGCCCGTGCTCCAGTCCTCCTCCCCATCCCGCTCTCGCATGTCCTACAGCGGGGGCCGTCCACCCTCCTATGCGGGCAGCCCCGTCCACCACAGCGAGCGCCTCTCCAACCTGCCGCCCGCACAAGGCGTCTCGCCCAGCCCCAGTGCCATCCTGGAGCGCCGGGATGTGAAGCCGGATGAAGACCTGGCTGGGAAGAACGTGGTGCTGGTGAAGAATGAGGGGCTCTACGCCGATCCCTACAGCATGGTGCACGAGGGCCGCCTCAGCATCACCTCCACCCAGTCCCTGGCTGGCATGGGAGATCCTTTCAGCTACTCCGGAGGGCTGTACAAGAGGGGCTCCGTTCGCTCCCTCAGCACCTACTCTGCGGCTGCCTTGCAGACAGAGCTGGAGGACAGCCTGTACAAGCCCAACGCGCAGATCTACAGTGACACGTACGGGCCTGGCCTGGGTTTCCGCGTGCCCCCCTCCTCACCGCAGAAGATGGCTGATGGGCGGCTGGTGGAGGTGCAGCCAGGGCAGAGCCCTCACAGCCCCTACTCAGGCCCCCCCAGCCGGTCCTCACCTGTCCGCCAGTCCTTCCGCAAGGACTCCTGCTCCTCTGTCTTCATGGAGAGTCCCATCAACAAACCACGCAACCCCAGCTCCTCTGGGCCTCCGGAGCTGTTCCCTGGCCCTGGCGACCGCCCGCTTTCAGGATTCAGCTCTCCTGTGCCGGCCAAGGACACAGAAACGAGGTAAGAAAGGAAATGGGAGAAACCTCCCCTTGGAAATTGGCCTTGCTGGCCTGATTATTGCCCTTTAATGTGTCTGAGCAACTAGAGATGAAGCAAAGGTAGGCTTTGCCCCGTAGCCACAGAGGCGAAAGTACCGAGATGCATAATGAAGCACTAAATTGTGCAGCCCTGAGGGAGCTGTTTGGGGATAGCTGGAGGCGCAAGGGGAGGATGGAGGGGGGTGGATACAGCAGGTGACGTTAGCAGTGCTGCCGTGTCTCAGGTCCCCAGCCTGGGAAGTGAGTAGTCCTGGGCTCCACACGTGCAAGCGGGACTGCAGGGACCCTGCAGCTGGTGGGTGAGCACCACTGAGGCCGGGACCAGCACCAGGCTGTTCTCACAGCCCCAAAGCAGGAGGGAGTCCGCGGTGTCGGAGCCTGGTCCTCACCCAGCYGCTCTTCTTCTCCTCGCAGGGAGCGGATGGAAGCCATGGAGAAGCAGATTGCCAGCCTGACGGGGCTGGTGCAGAGCGCCCTGCTCCGCGGCTCCGAGGCCGAGACCCCCAGGTAAGGATAGAACGGTGGGTGCTGGAGCCAGCTCCTCCAGGGCACAGACAGGGTAGTGGCAGTGAGGAGCAGGGAGGGGAAACTCCTCCAGGCTCAGGAGAAATCCAGTCAGGGTATTTTCTGCTAAGGTTTGGGCTGGAGACCCCTACCCACCCTTCCTGCAGACACTTTCCTTCAGGAGGACATCAGCCCCTGCTGTGTCCCAGCTCCTGGTGCTGRTGAGGACAGGGGTCCCTATTCCATGCTCATTCCCTTCATCTCTCTTGTTGCAGTGAGAAGACAGAAACCACCAATGGCGGGACCCCCACATCAGCATGTAAGTGACTGGGGAGAGGAGCAAAGCCAGCCCCCCACCTCAAAATACCCCCAACCTTCTGCTTGAGGCTACTGCCAGTCTCYGGCCCCAGGCTCATGTGAGGGAGCTGTGGCTCTGCAGCCCCCCATCACGTGCTGGCAGCTGGTGGGGGTCCCCGTCCTGCTGAGGAGCGCTCCCTCCTTGGAGCCAGCRTGGGGCTTGTGTGGATGATATGGATGATACAGTTTTGGAGGCCACACAGAAATGTTAACAGACTGAAGCACAGCATGGGGAGGGAGGGGATTTTCCCTGGAAAGCAGGAGAGCAGCAGAGTGTGCACACTCTACTGGGATGGGGAATCTTCTCCAGGGAGCTAGAGGGTCCAAATCCTAGGAGTCAGACCAGAAAGGGGAGCAGGCAGAGGGACTGTGAGAAGTGCTGAGGGGGGATAGACAGGACAAGAGAGTCCTGGGCTGTGAGTGGGCAGGATGCAGGCCTGGGACAGGGAGATGGGATCACTCCCCTCAGCAGCCTGTGCTTTCCCTCCCTACAGCAGCCAGCCGGAGTGGCATGGGGACACCAGTGCCTGTGCCCCCGCCACCCTCTGCCACGAGCACACCGGCTGGGCAGCCCACTGCCATCACCCGCTTGCACATGCAGCTGCACCTCCACGACCTGCAGCAGAATGCCAGCGACCTCCGCAACCAGCTGCAGCAGCTCAAGAAGCTGCAGGTAGGTACAGGGAGTGCCGGGGGGACCCCAGCCCAGCCCAGCTCTTACCAAAGTGGCTCTAGCCCAGAGCACAAAAATCCCCCTTTCCTGGTGACCTTGCGTGGGGCAGGACTTTGCTGCAGAAGAGTCCTGAGCACAGAGCTCACTCTGTGTATAGGGGCGTCGTGGCCGTGGATGGGGGACACAGTGCCCTGCAGAACAGCCACAGTCCAGGCACAGACTTGGCCCCTCTCTGCTCCCTGAGAGCAGCCACGCAGTTCACGAAGTGCAGGCCCTGGATGGCGTCTTGATCCTGGGCTGGATTCAACCCACAGTCTGGAATCGAAAGGCCCTGTAATATTCACACGTACCCGCGCTGAACACACCGCCCTGCTCCTGGCTCCCTTCTGCTGCTAAACGTGGCCTTAGCCCACTCCGGGGTCTGCAGTGAAGCAAAGGAGCTCTGGTTGCTGCACAGTCAGTTGACTGTTTTAGGTCAACCTCTGGGGCCAGCGGAAGAGCGAGTGTGGCGGCAGCCTGCCAGGTCACCCGTCCCTGCCCATCGCAGCCCTTCCCTGCGCTGCTGCCTGCCTGGCACAGAGCGAGGCCGGATGGCAGCTCCCCGTCTGGCGTCAGGCTCAGCCGGGCACCCAGCTTTGCTTTGACCAGCCCAGCTCCAAAGACAAGGGGCAGTGACAGAGCAARCTGCAGGGCATGATCACGCCTGCAGAGGTGGCCAAGCGGGACCTGACTGTGAAGAGCAGGGGTCCCGATCCTCCCCAGCCTCGTGCCCAGTCTTGCACCATGCCCCTCGCCTGCCACGGGCCCCATCCAGGCAGCTCGCCCGGCCCGCGGGCTGACTCCGCTCCCTGACCCCGCAGCTGCAGAACCAGGAGACGGTGAAGACAATGCTGCGGCGGACGGAGACAGAGATCAGCGTGCGGGTAACAGACACCATGCGCAAGCACGAGGACCCTCTGCAGCGCCAGCGCAGCCTGGTGGAAGAGGAGCGGCTCCGGTACCTTAACGAAGAGGAGCTCATCACCCAGCAGCTGAAGTGAGAGCCCACTTGGGTGGGAGCCCCACGGGCAGAGCTGGCACTGCTTGGCTGCGCCAGCCCCACCAAAGGGCACCAGCTCTTGGCACTCGAGTGGGGTGGGAATCCTTATACACTGACCTCGGTGGGCCAGAACCTSCACTGGCATAAATCAGCATCCCTGCATGGTGCCTTGATCCCCCAGGGCAGGGAGGGGAAGGCATCGTGGTCCCAGCCCAGCTCTGCTCCCCTCTCTGCAGTGCAGAACGTGAGCAAAGGGGACTGGCCAGCCTGGCCACCCGCTCCCTCCCCTCTGGCTCTGCACAGTSCCAGAATGGCAGTGACATCCTTGCCCTGTCTGTGTGTTCACAGTGATCTGGAGAAGTCAGTGGAGAAGATCCAGAAGGATTTAGCCCACAATCAYCGGCTCATCCCTGTGCAGGAGCTGGAGGAGAAGGCCGTGGTGTTGAAGCAACTGGGGGAGACCCTGACAGACCTCAAGGGTGAGGAGCAGCAAGCACAGGGGACGGGGGGCAGTCCTGCACCTGGGGTACTGGCAGGGTTGGGAAGCGGCATCTGCTTGCCTCTCCCTACTCCATGCTCGCCTGTGGGAAGCCGTTGGCCTGGCAGCAGCGCAGCTGCATGGCCCTGGGTTGCCCATTGCCTCTGGATTTGTGTTTGCACGTGCTGAGGCTGTGCACCCCTGCGTGCTTGTGTGCTTCGTCGGTCCGTGGCCTGTGCACTTGGCTGGTGCTGGGGCCACGTGTCAGCAAGGTGTTTGCCTGTATTACCTTACGTGTGGCGGGTGTGTTTGCCTGTATCCCCAGCCGGGTTTCCAGGGTGCCGGTGCAGGTGTGGGTTGTGTGTGTCCTGCGGGTTTTGGGGTGTTTCAGTGGTGCGGGCTGCACCCTGCCTCCTGCTGCAGTGTTTGTGGCTGCCCTCCAAGAGCAGTGTCCTTGTTTGCTCCGCTAGCTGTCAACGTCCGTCCTGCACACTCTGCCCGGGTTCATCCGASAGCTCATGGCTGCTGGAAGATGCAGTCTCCTCCTCCTATGAGACGTTGCTTTTACCCGCCCCSCAACGTGCACACTGCATTTTATTTTGCTGCTCTTGCAATCCCCCATCYCTGGGCTGCCCCCATCCTGCCTGAACAGGTATACCTTGTGCTTCAGTTCGTAGTGGCAAAGTCCCTACTTCCCAGATCCAAGGCAGACAATAACCGAAGATTTGGCAGAATTGCTGAGGTTGTGAGGGAGAGAGACAGAGGGGAGACGTGGGGAGGGGCTGGAGGTGCAGGGCAGAGGTGTGAACAGCTCTGTTTTCCTGCAAACTTTATATAAAATCGTGCTGATGCTGAGCAGCCTGGGCAGGCGAGCAGAGCAGGAGCCAGGAGCTCCCTGCTCCGCATCAGGCCCTGCCCCAAGTCTCCAGGGCCACCATCCAGGCTACCAAGCCCAGGACTCATCCTCTTGCTCTCCCACCACAGCCCAGTTCCCCAGCCTGCAAAGCAAGATGCGAGTGGTGCTGCGGGTAGAGGTGGAAGCAGTGAAGTTCCTCAAGGAGGAGCCAAACCGCCTTGATGGTCTGCTCAAGCGCTGCAAGACCATGACGGACACCCTCGCCCAGATCCGCAGGTGAGTGCTGCGTGCCCCTCTGGGGGCAGACCTGTGCTGCCCGAATCCTGACCCAGCCACCCTCCAGCTCTGGCCCTGCTCTGCATCCTTGGCAGTGTCCCATAAACAGTCACATTTTCCTGACCCTTTTGTGCACCTTGGAGGATACAGCTCCAATGAAGAAAATCATCTTCCGTATCTAGTAATAATTGTAGACTGGGGACTGTACTATTGCTGAGCCTGCCTGCCTGTTCGCATTACAAGACCCTTCATGATATCTTCTAACTTGGCCAAACTTAAGGAGGAATGCTCCATCACTAGGGCTTGCCTCAGGCTCATTTCTAGCCTGGTTTTCTAAGGAAGTGAGCATGTATGATCACCCAGTGTACGAATCTACCTACCTGTCATTCCCCCTTTCATAATAACTCCTGAATCCAATGGCCAATTTCAGCCAAATTTAACAGAGGAACAGAATTCTGAGAGATCTATTTCCTACAAGTTTCATGAAAATGGATAGCCAGGTAGAGAAGAGAGCGCTTATTAATGCACTGTGGTAAGAGAGAGCTTGCAGCGTGAACTCCACCCCTTCATAGACATCGCAGGATCTAAATCTTCAACCATGAAATGCAGATGTTCAGGAGAGCAGGTTTGTCCCTCCTCTGGTTGTGATGGGGCTCAGAGGGGTCRTAACAACCAAGCACATCTGGGTGCTGACCCCATCTCTTGTGCCCAACTCCCTGTGCTGTGCWGTGACCCAGTGGCTTCTCTGTCCCTGGCAGGCAAGTGGAGGAGGGTGTGTGGACCTCACCAAACAACCTCAGCCAGTCCCCCAAGAAGATCGCCCCTGAGACAGACTTCAGCAAAGGGCTGGATTTGGAGACACCTACCAGTCCCCCAGTGAGCCTCCATCACCTGACTGGCGTCACTGAGACCCTGGGCTTTGGGCATAGCCCTCCCCAGACCCAGACCCATCCCTCCAAGAGCAATAACCCTTCCCGGGCTCCAGAGATGGTACCTGCCAAGACCCAGACGGGCCCAGAAACTCCCAGCAAGAAGAGCGCAGACAAAGCCGTATCTGTGGAGGTAAGAGCCCAGGGCAGGTTCCTCCCACGTTGTTCAAACAAAACCCTCAACTAAGGGCATCTTCTAAAGGACCTCACACTGCTAGAGCTCTTTCCTTCCCCAGCACCCCAATATCTCTCAGCTGAAACTGAGAGTAAAAGCTAGGTGCATCTTCCTCCTCCTTGCTGGATTTCCAGGCTGAAGGGGCATCAGAAGAGYGGGGAGCCCCCAGTGTTGATCACAGCCTTCGGAGCAGCCTCAAGTTGCATGCTGGCAAATCGCGAGCTGGGGTGTACACRTAGTTAAAGCAGTGTGAGGCCCCTGGACTCCTGGGTTCAGTGGATGGTGGGTTGGAGGGAGGCACCAGGGCTGTGGCTGGGTTATGTCTCACGTGCAAGGGCAGGAGAAGCTGCTGCATTGGTGCGGGCTGCAGCAAGCTCTGCCTGCTGTCCACAGGCTGCTGAGCGGGACTGGGAGGAGAAGCGAGCAGCACTGACCCAGTACAGTGCCAAGGACATCAACCGTCTCCTGGAGGAGACACAGGCCGAGCTCATGAAGGCCATCCCCGACCTGGAGTTCGCTGCCAAGCACAAGCAGGCCACAGGCAGCAGCAGTGCTGCGTCCACACCAGAGCACAAGCCCTCCAAGCCACAGCATGCACAGAAATCCACGGGCAAGGTGGACCCCAATGGCCGCCGGGGCTCAGGTACAGCRTGGGGAGGGCTGGGTGCTGCAGCTGCACGGCAGATCCCTGGGCGCGGGTGCATGGAGAACCGGTTGCTGCAGATGTAGGGCAGATCCAGGTGCAGGACCTGTGTCCAAGATGAGCTTTGCTTTCTCCACTAATCTCTCTTTCTGCTTGGGCCCTGGCTGTGTCCTCACTGTCCTAGTCCTACTGTCACCACGTATTTCCCTGGGCTGAGCAGTGGTGCCCTGAAGGGAGCTTTTATGCCCAGGGAGGCAAGAGGAGAGTCCTAAGTGTTGTGCTAGAGGGGAAGGGAAGGACCTTGCACCCTCACAGCATCTTTTGTGCTCAGATGAACTGACAGTGCCCCGGTACCGGACTGAGAAACCCTCCAAATCGCCACCACCTCCCCCTCCTCGCCGGAGCTTCCCTTCCTCCCATGGGCTGACCACAACCCGCAGCGGTGAAGTCATTGTCACCAGCAAGAAGGAGCCTGGTTTCATGAAGGTAGGGAGCARGGCCACAGGATGGCCACTGGGCTGGGCTGATGTCATCACTCTTTTACATGACCAGGCATGGCCCAGCCTCCTGGTGCCCTGGCCTCTCAACCATCCTGCTCTCCCCTCACAGAAGGCTGAGTCGGAGGAGCTGGAGACACAGAAGCCCCAGGTGAAGCTGAGACGGACAGTGTCGGAGGTGGTCAGACCTGCCTCCACCCCGCCCATCATCGCCTCTGCTATCAAAGATGACGATGACGAAGACCGCATCATTGCGGAGCTGGAGGTGAGCACGGCGGGGGCTACAGGAAGCCCCAGGTTACCTGGACAGGGGGCAAAGCCCTCCCTGCCCTGTGTGCTTATGCGTGACCAACATGGGCTGTGCCCTGCTCTAGACATCATCAGGAAAGGCTTGGGGACAGGACTAGGGAACAGCTGGGTAAAGAAGCATCTCTAGCACCAGCCCAGCAGTGGGTCTTCCCCTCCTTGCCCTATCTTCCAGCAAGAGCGTGGGACTGTGGAGACAGGCAACAAGAAGCAGTTACACCCTGCAGGACCCCTCAAGGGGTCGAGGAGCTGAGTGCCTGGTTTACCATCCTCCTTCAGCACTTCCATCCAGTCTTGGGCTCTAAGCCAAACTCTTTGTTTTTAACGCTGTGCAGCTTCAGGTGGAGGTTCATTAGGTTTRTATGCAAAGCACCCTGTTGAGATCCCACCTGAGATGCCATTCTGAGGCTCTACATTCTGCAGGACTGAACTCCCCCAGGCTAGTTATTGCCCCACATCCAGCCCTGTGTGTTCGCTAAAGTTGAGGTGCCCAGATGTGTTGTGGATCCCAGCAGGTTCCCAAACACTAGGAGCCCTGGGAATAGCTCCATGAACAAGACATGCCTCCAGCCTCCATCTCTGCAGAGCCTGCCCTGCAGACCCACCAAGGCCTCTCGTCCCTTTGCCACATTGGGGAGCTGGCAGCTGATGTGAGAAGCACAGACCTCATCCTAAAATCAGGAACTTGAATATCTCCAGGCTCTGAGAGCCCTATTGAGCACAGCCCAGGGACAGTTTTTCCCTGGCTGGTMTCCTGCTGCCTTGGAGAGTGGCTGGCAGTGCTTCAGGGTTGCCTCCATGGCCATGATTGAGCAGTCACTGTCACACACACACATTGTCCGCTGAGAACAGTGGTTGCTTCACTCACTGCCAGCAGCTGACAAGCCCCTGACCTGGCCTGTCTCTGGCAAGCATCCCTGCAGACACAGGCTCCGTCTCTGTTACCCCCAAGCCTCCCTCCTCCAATCCACCATGTTTGACTCCCCAGGTGTTTCAGAGAAGCTCTGCCTCCCCTTTCATTCCCAAGCTCCATTACGATCCGCTCACGGCTGCCATCTCCCCTGGGCACGCAGACTTGTGGCCCAATGGAGCCTCCGTTGCAGCCGAAGGATGGAAGGTAACAGCTTGCTCTGAACTACAATCGCTTCTTCTACCTGACGGGCTGCSACTGCACTTCAACCAGCCTCATCTCCTGCCTCTTTTTAACTCTCTCTCTCTCTCCTTGTCTCTCTAATTTAACAAACTAATGGCTTCTCTCCACTCCCTTGCTCACTGCCACTGTGTGCAACACTGACACAGCACAGGACCAAGCACTAACCACACYGTCCCATGCAACAGCAACCCGAGGCTGCTGTAGCTCCTGTGAGGGCCAGACCCTGCAGCCACATGGATGGGAGAAAGAATGGAGGGCGAGGGGCATGGGGCTACTCCCAGCACTCCACCACGCTGGGCAAGGGGATGGTTCACTGGTCTCATGCCGTACGGGTGCCTTGGTGTCTTGCTACAGCTTGGGAGGGTGTCACTGGAACGAGGGCTCTGGATGATGATGCATGTTGTGCCTGCAGATGGAGACCCCACTCCACATGCATGATGCTGGAGGAAGGTGAAGGGCTGGGCTGGAGGCCGGTGGCTGCTGGGAGCCTCTTGAGCAGCTGAACAGAGCAGAAGGGGCAGGCTCAGCCCTGCTCCCTCCCAGCCTTCCTGCCCTCCATCCTCCAGGGATGGAGAGAGCAGGAGGAAATGAAGATGCCTGGACGGGATGGAGCAGAGGGTGCCCTGAGGGGTGCAYAAGAGGGCAGAGAGCAGGTTAGAGGGTGCTGCTGAGACCCTCTCCAGAAAGCATCTAGCAGTGGGGAGCAGCAGGGCTGGGTGGGCTGCACTCGTGGGAAGGGGACAGGACTGGGGAAGCGCTTTGCAGTGGGACTCAGAGGCGGAGCCCTGGAACCCAGCATGGTGGATGTATGTGCTGCCTGGCTCCAGCCTGACTGGTGATGCAGAGTGGTTTTGTGTGGCCAAAAAGGGCCAGGCTATTTCCTTGTATCCTGCAAAGGCTTTGGTGGATTCACAGCCAAGGAGCCAGGCCAGACATTTGCTGGGCTCCCTGCCCTCACCCCCAAACCTTTGGAGGGGACACACAGGCCGCTCTCCTTGACTGCACCGTGAGGAAGGCTGGATCAGAGCAACACGCGTTTCTGTGCCAGCTGGGCTGGAGGAGCTGGGGGTGCTCACAGCCCTGCCATGCTACCCGCTCCCCACACACCCCTCGAGCTCAGCACAGGGCCAGGGAGCACAGCTGGGCCCAGGAGCCCAGTCTCTTCTCCTGGCTTGGCCTGCTCCAAGGACCTGGACAGCTCTTTGGGTTTTCTGGCTCATCCAGAGCAGCTCAGGTGCTCCTGGAGTCAGGGCAGGTCCTAGGAGCCCCACTGGGTCCCTGCTCTCTCCTGGAGAGACACAGCACCAGGGCTGAGTACACTGCTGCTGGGCAGACCACGGCTGCCTTAGAGCTGCTCCCTAGCAGCATCAGCTACCCCTGTAGGGAAGGGCCCCTCTCCCCAGGGCTTGGACAGGTCCAGCTCTGGCCCCAGAGCTCAGCAGCCATTGCACTTAYATGTTCTTCTCTGTGTGCCCTGGGAGGAATTCAGACCCCCAGGGCTGGAGCACGAGTGCGACGGGCTGCGCTGGGGCTGAGGCTGTGCATCCCCCTGCCTGCCCATCCTGGGATGTGGGGCTGGGCCACTAGGCAGCGTGGTGTAGCCATATCACCCTGTCCTGCTGTTAGGCCACCACAGCTGGCCAGCGCAATGCTGGACCTGACTGCAGCACACAGAGCCCATCTGGAGGCTGCCAACCCCTGCCTGGGAAAGGACTTCAGGTTTGTGGTGCAGAGGCCCCTTTGCAGCCCTGCAGCTGCAGGTGGGCACCTGTTTTGGAGAGTGTTTCTCCTCTGCAAGTCCTTCCACCTCTGTTTCCCTGGCCTCCTTAGGAGGCATGGCCCGCTCTRATCCCCCAGGCACAGCATGTGCCATTGCCTCTCCCTTGTGACAGTAACAGAGATGCAGGCGGAAGAACGACAGTGTTTTCTGGGTGGCTTCTTGATACTCAGGGTTTTAAAGGTCTTGTACTCCTTTGCAGCTCATTTGCAGTGGATCTTCCCCTGCCTTCAGATCCACCAAGACCTGAGAGCTGACTGCAAAGAGCAGCCGCCCGGGTCGCTCACAGCCCCACAGCCCACGTGCGCCTGTGCTGAGCAGCCATGAGGGCTGGGTGCTGCTCTCACATGAGCACTGTACCTATGTACACCAACATAAGCGAATCTGGACCAGACTGTGGCAGTCAGATTTCCAAAGGCATTTGGGAAGTGCAGCAAGACAGAGTCTGATTTACTAAAGAATCCAAACAACTTAATTGCATAAGTCTCATAGACCCCTTAAGCCCTGTAAAAGCACGGTGTCTCTCCATGCCTGAACGGCTGCTGAAACCATGGCTATAGGCAAGAGGGGAGCCAAGCAACCCCGTTCCTGGCCAAGCACGTTCTTGGAGTGATACGGTGCCCGAAGGTGTCACCAGGGAAGGACCCGGAATGGCTGGGCGCTTGGGTGTGCTGACACGGGATGTGCCGTCCCAGCGGTAGTGAGCGAGTGCCCAGAAGCAGCTGCCCCACTCCCTGAGCAACTTCCACTTCCTTCACTGGCATGGCCAGCTCTCCCCTTCTCCACCAGCTCTTAATTTGTCTGAATTCTCTACCTAGGAGATGGAGCCCCTGGCACCCCCAGGGAGCAGGGCTTTCTCCCTCCCGCAGATTGTGCTCACCGAGTGGGTATCTGAACCACCGTCCCCTGAAGCCGAGCTTGAGCTATCGGTAGAAACGGGCTCCTCTGAGCACGGTGACCAGTCCGGCAGCAGAGGAGCAGGAGGGGAGCTTGCACCAGTCCGTGGGCAGTCAGAAGGAAACTCTGCTGATGTGCTCTCACCAGACAGGCCTGAGAGCTGCTCTAATGGGGAAGGGAAATGCTGTGCATCTCCTGGCATCTCAAAAATGTCTCCAGCCACACTTGGGTGCGTTTCAGCCTCAGCCACACAGCCCCAGAGCAGCCTATTTCAAGGCTGTGACCATGCGCCAAGAGAGACTTTGATGTTCCCTCTAGTGAACAGCAAGGTCCCATCTCTCTCAAAGCATGAAACTAGCCAGTCTGCTGGGGAAGAAAGAGGGTGCACAGCTTTGAACTCCACTGGAAAACAAGAAGGCAGCAGCAAGCTGTTASACCAAGGTCCTTTGGCTGAACAGTCTCCCCTTCCCTCGAGGGAAGCCATGGATCCCGGAGCTGGAGACACTGCACTCTCATCCATCAGTGCAGACGGTGAAAGGCCCAGCACTGTCCTGGGACTTCCCAGTGGTGTTGTGGAGCCCCAAGGAGGAACCAGACAGAGTATGTGGGAGGCAGTTGCTCCTCCTGGAGTCCCTGATGGGATTTGCAGACAAACACGGAGGGAGGAACACAACAGCTTGCCAGCACCAGCATGCCCAGTGCCAAAACCCAGATCTTTCCTAGGCAGTGATCCAGATCAGCAAGGGAGCAAAGAGTCCGGGGCTGAGCACCCCAAGGAGGAGCTCCCTGCTTTCTCAAGGTCAGCGGAGGATGCAGCAGCACCAGGCTGGAGCAGCCTAGGTCTGCCCGMACAGGGAGAAGGAGCCGAGATGGACCCTTGTGTAGGAGGGAARAGAGCGGAGGGACGCTGTTCCCTGGGTCCTCGGGGTAGGAGCAAAGCRGAGTTGTCTCTTCTCCACCCCATGACTGCACGCAGCAAAGAGATTTACGAAGGCACGTACCAGAGGCTGGATAGCCTAGAAGAGACTATCCGTGAGCTGGAAATAACCATTAATGAAATCAGCAGCCATCCGTCAGTTGAATTCATATTCCCTAAAGAACTTCTAGGACAAGAGGAGTCTAAGGATGCCAGTGAAGGGATAGAGGAAGGTCCAAGGGACGTTGTACACAGCAGCTGTGACAATGGCACGGCCATGGATCTCAGTCAGGCCAAAGATGATGCTCCTGAGAGTCCATCTTCGGGCAAGACCAAACCACCTCTGCTACCGAAGCCGCAGATCCCTCTCGACAGTCCTCAGGTTTATTTTCTGTTATCCCTCTTGCTGTGCTCTACCCTTGGATTCACTCTGATGCGTTTTCTTCCTCCATCTCTACCTGCCCCCTCTCTGTGAATCTACCTTCAGATAGAGCAGAGGTGTAAAMCTGATCTCCTTTTCTCTCCGTCACTTGGGCAGGCCAGTGGAAGTGCAGGCAAGAAGGAGGGAGACTGCAGACAGCAGGGTACGACTTGTAAAGGCAAGCGGGCGCGGGCAGCACTGCTGCCTGCTCCTCTCTGCATGCTGGCGGTTTCCTTGCCCCCGTGCCATGCTGTGCACTAGCACTGAGCCAGACCAGGGCTAGCAGGTCTCTTCTGCGATGGCAGGTTTCAGGGCTGCTCCTGCTGTGCATCAGGCCTGGTTGCCTTGGCTGCCRGTCCGGCAGCTGGCTATGCCTGAGACCGGCAGCGGGCACTGGGGTGGGGATTTGCTCTAGCTTGGGCCCAAGGCGTAGTCCAGCCTCACATTGGTGTGATCACGGGCAGTGGTGAACCAGGCTCTCCAGAAAGGAGGCCACTGTGCCCGGTGTGTAGCTGAGTCCGTACTGGATCTGCCCCACTGATAAGTAGAGAGGCAGAGAGTGCTGTCTGCAGGATTGGCCTGGGGACCAGAAGGGTTAGCTTTTGCCCTGCCAATTTCTGCAGAACGATCTCTAGCTGGCTGCAGAGATGGCCGAGAGTTCGGCCTCGGAGCCCCCAGCCGCCTGGCGCACGCGCGGCCTGCATGTGCTGGACGGAGAAAGTGGCTTTACTCTTTTTTTCATTTTGCATAAGCACTTTTTTCTGACTAACTGCAGTTTAAGTGTCACTGCAAAGCAGCAGATGTTTCTCCTAATTAAATCACAGTGCGGGCTCCCTGAAGCCATCCAAATTGGTTTCCGTTGGAATCTGCAGCAGCCACTCGACTTGCTGAATAGCTGGGAGAAGCGGGGGGAAAAAGCCCTCAGCCATTCAGAAGTGAGCCCGTTCCTTTATTARCAATCAGTGCTCATGAATGAATCTCCTTTTCCATTTGCAGCAATTATTTCAGCCCTGGTTCTCACTTACACCGCGGCCCCTTTACAGCACTCTCGCTGGGTAAATGGGCCTTCCAAGTGGGTGTAGCTGCAATTTTCTCCTATTGTTAGTTCCCGCTGCACTGCCGGAGCGGTGCAAACTAGAAGCAGAGCTGCAAGATGAATTTATTGCTATAGCTGACACGTGCTTGGGTACTCACAAAGCAAAACTCAAATCAGGGCTTGACAGGAGAGGCTGTGTAAGCAGGCTTGTCTCAGTCGAGAGTCGGAGCGGGCAAATCTGGCTTGACATTTCAAGGCTGCTGCAACTTGGATGCAAAGGCTAAGAGCCAGCGCCAGGATCCTGTTTGCACCCAGGGTGCTGGGAGAGCTGGTGAAGATGTGGCGCAGATAGGACCTAGATTTCCTTGTGTTGTGTCCAGGGAGTCTCTCTCCCTGGTCTGTAGGACTGCTGAGGGTCTGAGCCAGGACAGGTTGGTCAGGCGCTGTGGAAGCCGTGAGTGTGTTTACTTGCTCTGCAGCGTACAAGTAATCTGAATRTCAAATGGACGGGGAAGAGAACGTAGGGAGGAAGCAATGCATACRAGAGTGCAAAATAAAGCATTCTTGCAGATTCCAGCACATCGGTCCGCTCCTATGCTTCCTATTCCCTCCTCCTGCGCTCAGCCGCGCTCCCAGCTCTGCAGCCGTGCTGTGTGATCCCTGCTGAGGCAGCTTTTTGGCCCTCCGCTCCTGTGAGGTTCAAGACGCAATCTAGGCATAAATTGCACATTTCGGGAGCAGCATCGGAAATGCCAGTTTTGCCACCTGCGGAGCTGGTCCGGGCGCAGCACAGGGCGGGCAGGAGGGAGCAGCGATTGCAGGTGAAGGCTTTGGGCAGCACCAGGCAGTGGTGAGGCTCCCGACAGGGCCCCGTGCRGGTACCACTTTATTCACCTACTTGGAGGATTTGCTCACAGTTGCAAGAAACATGCTTACAGGTAACGCTTCTCTCGCTGCTGTTCTTGCAAGMCTTTGTATCTCAGCCTGTACAAGATAGTTAATAAAAGGCTCTGTATTCCCACTACYGTTGTTTCCACCTGGAATCTGCTTCTGTCTGACGTCGCCTCTTTCCCTTTCTCTTGGCTGTGCATCCCCTGCACAGGCAGGGATGCTCTCCTCCTGCTCTCGGCCTCCTGTTTGCAGTGTCCGTCCCTAACCCTCCCTGTTTGCATTGCAGAGTCGGCGACGGCTCTGCGTTGGTAAGTCCTGTCCGGTTTCTGAGCTTCCCGGAGCAGGTGCCCAATGAGGGCTCCTTTGGCACTTGGATCTGGTGTCCTTGTTAGTGTGAGTGCCACAAATCTGTAAATCCTGCTCTTGAGCATAGAGCTGTTGAGCACCTTTGCAGGAGAGCTGAGTTGAGGTCCATCCCGGCAGAGGTGCAGTGTCTGCACGGCSTGCTCCACGCCGGGGCCTTGGCAGGGTGAGCCAGGCTCCCCGCAGGACCTGAACCCCCTGCCCCCAGCGTGGGTGGGATTTCAAAAGACTMTTGCTACATCTGACTCCGTTCATGATGAAAGGCGTACGAACGTGCGCAGAGTTAATTCAGTGCTGGGAACTCTGGATTCACTGCCAGGGGCAGGGATGTCCTGGCAGTGCCACGGAGCGCTGGGGCCCAGCGGGACGGCAGGGTACCACGCGCCGGGGCTGGAGGTGAAGGTGCCTGGCACAACTCTGCATGACCTGTGCCTAGCGCTGGCAGTGCCCAGCTGGAGGAAGCACTGGTATGTTTGTTTGCCTGCTGGTTTTAACCCCCCTCTCCAATTCTTTGTCTCAACAGAGTGGTGGCGTCTCCATCCCAGCCATGAAGATGGTGAACCCRGCGTCCAGGCTGAAGCAGAGCCAGCAGGGCAGCCCAGACAAAAGCAAACACATAAAGCAGAGAATGGAGTACATGAGGATCCAGGGACAACAGCAGGTAGTTTATCTCTAGAGCAGCCTCTCACGGCTCTCCTAGCAGCAGGGTGAACTGCAGGCGAGCCAGGACCCCTGCTTTTCCCTCACTGTCTCTTAGGGGTGAGCGTGTGGGTGGYGGGAAGAGGAGGAGGGAAGGCTTTGCTGGAAGAAGCTGCTTTTTGGGGGGCCTGGACTCTCAGTAACTGCCCTTTCTGGCCCAGCGTGGGGTGCGGGGACCCACTGCCAGGGGGCAGGAGGCTCAGAGAGGTGGACAGGAGGATCTCTTGTGTCTGTCTCTTCCTGGTATGGTGGTTTCCATAGCTGGCTGTTGGGAATGGGGGCACAACCTTGTGCTGAGCTGAAAGTGGCAAACACATTTGAAGAGCGGTGTGAGGTTGAAGCACAAGTCACTTCTTCCCCATCCCTGTGTGCCGACGCTGCCCCGATGGACAGGGCTGAGCCCCAGGGCCAGGTTCAGGCACTGCGGGCAGGGGGCTTTGATGCCCGTGTCCTGAGGGATAGTTAGACCTCTTTGAAAACCATTTTGGCCGTGGCAATGAGAGGGTTGATGGTGCAAGGCCTCTCGTACTGCCCAAGCCTGCTGTGGAGCCTGGAGATCCCCAGCCTGGTGTGCGGCGACCCACGTTGCACCTTTAGCCTGTCCCACTCCAAGGCGCAGGGTGTCCGTGCCCGTGGCTGCCCGCCGGACCGCTCTCCTGCCCTGTTTGCGCTCAGCCTCGTGGGCAGAGGCACAGGGAGGAGGAGGTCTAGGCTGCTGCGTTCATACTGGAGCAAACTCTGCGGAGCGGTGCCCTCAGCTGCCTTCGGAAATGGGGCTCCGAGGGGCTCCGGGTACCTCGGGATGGCCTTCCCCTGTCCATCCCAGGAGGTTTCCGAGAGCCAGGACCCTCCTCCCCTCCGTCCCTCTGTCCCGTCTGCTCCGTGCACGCTGCCGGGCTCACCAGGACAGCCCAGCGCGCAGCCAGCCTGCGGCACCGCGACACCCGTGTCTGCAGAAGCAGGTTTTCCCGGGCAAGGGGTGCCTAGAGCAGGGTGGCAGCACCGGGGTGCCCAGAAGCATGGGGAGAGAGCGGGGGGCCAGAGCAGCTGAAAGAGGAGAGCTCTGGGATGGGATCRCGTCCCCGCTTTGGCCCAGCACCAACCCCTCGCCCTGTCCCGCGTGGACTTGTCTGCGCTAGCCCGGACCGCTCCTCCCGCCTGCCGGGCGCAGCGGCGTTCGCTTGCTTCTGTGCTCGTGCGGACACGACCGGTGCTCGCGGTGGCTGTCCAACCCGCTCAGGCCACAAGGCAAGGTAACAAAAGCCACTTTGTCGCCCTTAAACGCCCCTTCCCCGCCTCTCCCAGCACTCCCCTCCGCCAGGTCCCCAGCTCCCTGCCGCCTGCCCCGCGGAGGCAGCCGCCCCGCGAGCGGGGCTGCCTCTGCTCTGTCCTCCCTTCCCTCCCCGGTCTGTGCTTCAGTCTCCGTCCCTGGGCCTGTCTTGAACAAACCRCTCAATAAACCCAATTTTGCTCATTCTGTTGGAACCAGAAACCCTGTCAAACAAACCGGACGTTTTTCCCAGCTGCCTTGAAACTGTAGCTGTGTGGTTGGGGGGGGACGGGACACGGATTTCATGCAATTTGGGCAAACGTCTCATGAGCAAAATGGGCACCTCCCTCCCCGCAGCTCCGCTGGCTCCTCTGCGGCAAGAGGGGTCCGCGCAGCCTCCCGGCCGCGCGCGGGTGCCGTTCATTGCGACGGCAGCCGAGGCGGCGCCGGGTCCCGCGGCAGCCCGCGGTGCGTCCCCGTGGCCTCGCGCGTGGCGCTGCGCTCCGCGGTGACGGCCCCCCCGCCCCGGCCGCGCGCCAAGGGGTGCCCCCCTCCTTCGGCGAGCGGTTCGGACCCCCACCCGCTGCCCGGGCCGGCTGGCAGCCCGGCGTGAGCGCGCTCTGCGGGGCTCGGCACCCCGAGCAGCACCCCTCCGCCCCGCCGCGCGCCCGCTGCGCCCTGCCAGCCTCTCCAAGCCCACGCGCTTGCTGTTCCGACSTGTGCAGGTTTCCATGCCCCTAGCCCGGGGGCGAGGGGTGCACCTAGGTTTTTGGGACCTCACCTCCAGGGCTGCCTCAGTGAGTGGGGAAACGCCGTCCAAAAGGGCAGTGCCAAGGGCCCGAGGTGGTCAGCAGGGCGTCTCCCCTGGCCTGGGTGCCGCGGGAGCACCCAGCTCCCCTCCCTGGTCTGCACAGCCTCAGCAGTGCTGCCAAGTCCCGTCCCCAGAGGCCACCCCCAGCCGTGGTCCAGGTTGTCCCGGTGTCCCTGTGCTCCCCATAGCGCCAGCCCCACCTCTGACCAGGCCGGGCACATGTGGCCACATCCCTCCTGGCCCCTTCTCCAAGCATGACCAGGACCCCAGCACCTTGCTGATGTCCTCACTGGGCATCCATGGGCAAAGCCTGGCCTGAGCAGCAGTTCTCCTTGGTGCTTTTGTCCTGGCTCTCCTCTCCACTGAGCTTGACTGTGTCCTCCTGGCCCAGCTGACCATGGGGGATGAGTTGGGGCTGGAGGAGACTTTACTCCTTTCCCTGGAGGGTTGATGAGCAACCTTCCTGGTGCCTCCTGCCCTGAGTCTGGTTGGACTAGCTTTTGTATCGCTATTTTTTTCTAATTCYGGATGTGTGGTAGAGCACGGGGTGATTTGTGTCATCGGTCGTGGTGCCCGGACGCCAGCGCGGCGGGTGGCGGGGGGACGGGATGGGTGCTCTCACGTTTCGGAGGAGCGTGCGGAGCTCTGCCGGAGGCTGCCGAGCCTTTCCCCGCCGGGAGGCAGCCTCCGCGCCCGCTCGGCTCTGAGAAGCGGCACCTCTGCGGCAGCCCCGGCCTCCCCGCGCCGCCCGGCCCGGCCCTGGCCGAGATAGTCACCGTGCAGCGCAGCGTGCATGCTCAGTCTAACATTGCGATTCTTGTCCCCCCCTCCCGCCTTTCTSCCCTCTCCCCTTCGCCTGCCTGCCTCTGTGTGTGCGTGTCTGTCCACGTGTCCGTCTGTCTGTCTCTCTCTCTCTGTCTCTCTCCTTCTCCTCTCGGTGATGTCCCCTTCCCATCCAGTAACTCGTGGAACCAGCTCATCTCGTGCTCTGTTTGTGGTGGACCTTTTCCAGCTGCTTGACCTCAGGCCTAAATCAATGCTGCTTCTGAACAAACTCCTATTTTTTTCTTTTTTTTT